>NC_044356.1:5563468-5863468 GCF_007364275.1 Archocentrus centrarchus
AGATTTCCCGTACTAAACTGGTGTTGAGGGGTGTATCCTTGGCCTTAGTTTACATTACATCCAACATTTCCATCTAAAAAAAAAGTTGCATTTCCTCGTCCTCAAAGTAGGTAAATATTGGGAGAGGGAGGGGTTGGGATAATAGCTTGACTGATTATTGGAGTATTCATTTCCAGTTTTTGACAGTCTGTTTGTGACCACACCACTCAGTTGGTTGCAACAACAACAATGGAGCCCTCGTCCGCCTCTTCATCTTTCTCTTCCAACGACTGGACGATGCAGGGCGTGACGTCAAACGGTATTCTCTCTGCGACGGGTTCGGCGGTCTGTGCTGGTAGTCCTGGGCTTGAACCTCTGGTCGAAGGGGCGTCCTCCCTCAGCGGGGATGGTGTCAAAGAGCATGGCTCTGGCTCCAAAGTTATTGTTACCTCTTCTACCTGTGAGGGCAGGAAGTAGAGCTTTTAAAAAACCATTTGAGGCATTACAGTTCTGTTCTGTCTCACAGGTGAATGAAGCTCAACTATTGTAATCCTTCTTTAATAAGCGCTTACATGTCCTTACTGACAAGAGCCAACTTGTATCATATTTCTAATTAATTACCTTCTCTAAAATCTCAGTCATGTGTCTGCTTTTGATCACTAGAACCAATCGAGCTCAGCCGTTTCACATGAAATGAGTCAAAGACTGATATAAAAGGTAGACTCTGCCACATGACATCACCCACGGGTTTAGGGTTAGTCCCAGCTTCCATTTTAGCAGTTTGGCCAATTATTTGGCCAGTTATTAATGTTAGCGAGACAAAGATAAATAGAATATTTGAATTTTACAAAACTAGAGCACAGACTTCCTGAACAGTTGGTTAATAGACACAAAATTTATCATATAATTTAATTAAAAATCCTTCATAAAGAAGCAATACTATAAACATGGTCAAGAAGTTCAGCTCAGTGGCTCAGATGATCTGGAATAATAATAAAAAACTGTTTCATGCATGGGAACAGATCGACCTTTGGGGCTGAAGACTGAAGCCAGAAGCACTCAAACTGCAGTTCATCAAATGGCCACTTGGGGCTGCCATGTTAAAATATTCAACATTTTTCAGCATAAAACAAAAATCACGATTTTGGTCTCTGTGGATAGTTTTCCCCCTGAGTAACAGATGGGTTCTTTTTTTAACAATTCATCTCTGGCAATTATTCAAAGTTAACATTAATGGCATGGCTGCTTCTATTATCAGATGTCCAGACAGCTGCAGTGCAGTTTATGAATGCAAGCAGCTAGTTTGAGCTGATGATGATGTCCAAGTTCCAAAAAAAGAAGAAGAAACTTAGCGGTGACCATAATGCCAGGTTCAGAGCTCCAAAAACCAGACCTACTTTCTGAGCCAGCCTCAAGTGGCCATTTGAGGAACTGCAGTTTTTAGTACTTAAAGTTACCATACTTTCTAGTTTCTAACGCACCTTCGTTAGCTCCTCCTCTTCCTCTTCATGCTGTTCAGGGAAGTCTTCAGACTCAGGCTCTGGCTCCTCTCCAACCGTCTCCACCACACCTCCAACCATTTCAGCCATGTGTGCATTCAGCTGCCCAACGATCTCCACCTGCAACCAGTTAAGTTTGCTGACTGAAAGGCTTTTTGTGCTTAATTTAAACCGGATAGGATTCAGCAGGTTACTGATATTTAAACATGTAATTTAAACATGGACTGTGATCCGTCCTTCTCTCAGGCTCCAGAAATCCCTAATAACAGGCAACATAAAGAGACAAATAAAATAAAAGAAGAAAGGAAGACAGGCAAGCAGCTTATGAGCTCTCCTAACCCGACCCAGCATGGTTGTCCTCTGCAGGACGTCAAAGAGGAAAAACATACACTTCAGGTGGGTGCAATAGATACAGATGCCGAATCCAAACGCCGAAACTCGAGGACCTTGTGGCATGCCACTCTGACGAGCAGGCTGATTTACAGATGTCTGCTTTCAAAACTCATCAAATCCATTTCAGGCAGTCATGCTGAGTGCTCCATGCAGACCTCCAGCCTGTCTCCTACCTTGCAGACTTCCCTGGCAGTTCATCTTTCACTGCTCTACAGATGTCTGCTAAATAGGCCTGCTGATATAAACAAAGCCAAATTCATAAGACAAAGAATTAGCAGATATCAAAATTACGCATCAAAAAAAATGCAAAAACTATTAGCATTAAACCTTTACCTTTAAATGTGACCGAACATCACAAAGTTTAGCTTCCAGCTAAAACTAGACATGCTGTCATGGTTATGACCGCATTGACTCAGTCACTCTGTAATCGTGACAGAAGATATCCTTGTGACTGCGTGTGCATGGGTGCAAGTCATGACCCCCTGCGTCCTTGAAAACTGTCATAGTCGCTCTGTCAGAACATATTAAACCACCACTGAGGCTGCGAGCGCTGTAATCCGATCATTTGGATTCAGCAGGCGAGCTCCTACCTGATGTGCCTCAACCTGCGCTGCTCCCCACAGGTCAGCTAGCCGGGGTGAGTGGGTGGACCGAGGCTGTGGATGGTGCTGTTGGGAGTGGCTTGGAGGGAATGGGAGGCACTGTGTAGCCTGTGCTCCATGGACTGCAAAGAGAAGCAGCAGTAAGAAGGAATATTCAGGGTGTGGCTGTTGATATGTACCCCCAGATCAACAGCCTTTGAAACTTTTCTCTGCAACATTAAAATTGCCTCCCAGTAGGAGTCTAAAAACACCTACAACCAACCACTCCTGACATTTGAAAAATGCAGCACACACACACACACACACACACACACCGCCAAACAAAAGACAAGGCTGCTTTATTCTTCCAACATTTATCCCAGGGGCTTGTGCAGGAGGAGGAAGGAGACATATTCTAGTATTTTTCACTTTCTTGTAGACTTCAACTTTTAAAACCTCTTTAAATCATGAGTCAGAGAGGATGCTGCAGGGAACGGTGGGAAATGTCTTGACTGGAAGACTTTATTCTAAATGTAATATGTTCAATAGTCTCCTACTCCAGGGAAGCCATATAATACACACAGTAAAGCTAACAAGCTCATTTCCATTGTGTTCTCGGATCAGTACTCCTTTTCTAAGACACGGTCCCTGACCTTCTCAAGTATGTATTCCATAACTCACAGTTATTTAATGAGCTCTGAGAATGCACCAATGCAAGAGCAGCCAACAACGTCTCAGGGTGTCACAGTCCGCCATGACTCACTTCATTTGCAGAAAACCTTCCAGCAGACTGAGAGCTGAAAGTCAGCAGCTGATTTACATCAATAACATTCAAACTGTCTCCATAAAAACCTTAAACAAGGGTAGCAAATGCAAATGTTATGGGAGCGGAAACGTGGTGTATGGATTTAATAAGATGGCAGACCTAAGGCTGTGTGATTTATACTGGATTGTGTTAGTGTCACAGTTATCTGTAACTTTGAATCAGCTGTCTGCTGTTTTTGTTTTCCATTTTGAGGTGCTCCTCCCAGGAGCTGCTGTAAAATCTCACCAAGCACACTGTTGCTTCACAC
The DNA here is from genome assembly GCF_007364275.1 of Archocentrus centrarchus. Taxonomy (NCBI): domain Eukaryota; kingdom Metazoa; phylum Chordata; class Actinopteri; order Cichliformes; family Cichlidae; genus Archocentrus; species Archocentrus centrarchus. The sequence continues at coordinate 5,566,994 of NC_044356.1, forward strand.
AGTTCAACCATGAACTGCTTTCATCCAGACTATACATGAAAGATGAACGCAGCCTCGGGGTCTGAAAAGTAAAGCCAACCTGTACGCTTTGTAATGGCCACCAGGGGGCGACATCACCAGGTGGCGTAGCTCCGACTGTATAGAAATCTTTGGGAAATGACCCTGATTCTCACTTCATTTATGACCGCAGTAAATGCTTTTCTGGTGGGTTTATTTTATGACTCACTAGTTTCAAGTCTTACTTAATATAACAAGATGTTCATTCTGTAAATTATGGCCCCATTTAAATAGTTGATAAACCAGGGATCTGGGCATAGCCAACTTGTGATTGACCAGTTTTTTGTTTTTGTTTGTTTGTTTGTTTTTTTCTGGTCTGTTCCACACTTTGTTTGTTAAATTTAAAACATCAAATTGCTGACGACCAACAAGCTGAAGTCAAGGATTAAAAATGTGACTTAGCAGTGGCTGCATCTGCTGCAGTTGTGAAACAGTGCCAGTCCCTTTAAAGAGGACCAGTTCTGTGAACAGACCTGCTGCTGTTGTTGGTACTGCAGAAGCTGCTGCTGCTGGTAGTGATGAAGCTGTTGGAGCTGTTGGAGTTGACTCTGCTGCTGCAGGGCGAGTTGAACGTGGTGCTGCTGAAGGTAACTGCCTACCGTCCCCTCGTAGCCCTCACCAGGTGTGCCTCCTGCTCCATTGCTGCCACCTGCAACAGCCAAAAGACACTCAGTGTGCAGTGCTCAGAAACACAGTCTGGTGCTTAAAGCCTGTAAGAGAGGATAATAAATCATCACCAGCAGCCATGACGTAGGAGCCCGCAGCAGGCGAGGCCACGCCCGAGGGCTGGCTGGTGATTGGGTCCCAGGCGTCAGAAGACGAGAGGCAGTACAGGCCCTGTGAGACGTAGGTGTGAGGCCAGACATCCGCAGAGGAGTGATGGAGCACCTGGTCTGTACAGGGAAGCACAGACAGATGGTTGGTGTTAGAGAGGAAAGCACAGACAGAGAAGATGATGCAAGGGGTGGGGGTGGGGTCAATTGTGTGTTTTTTGGTCTGCATAAGGTAAAGTTTAGCAGTTTGATCAGTAAAACCAAGATATGTTACACTCATAAGTGGTTAAAGCAACAGCAAAATCTTTTATGCCTGAAACCCCTACTCAGTTTAAAAATACATATTTACCAGTATCTTGATCTTAATGTTGAGGCAGAATCATATAATTTCAGGTACAGATTCACCCCCAACATTTTCTCCAAACTGATAACCTTACATACTGTTTGGGTCAAATTTGACAGCAGCAAAAAAAAATAAAAAATCACTGAATTTCAGGCTAAAAGGATGAAATTCAGATACTTACTGAAAGCAATGCCATCCAGATACTTACTCTGAAAACCACCAGACACTCAAACGGTTTCTTTCCTCATGCCATCACACTCATTAACAGCTGATCAGTAACATTGATCTCTACACAACTGCCTAAATGTTACAAACTTTGTTGTTACACTACACTTTATTTTATTTTATTACTTATTAGATTTTGGATATTGTATAATTCTTAAATTACACTGCACCTTCCCTTCCCAGACCTGTATTGTATATTGTGTATTGTATATTGTATAGCATTTAAGTTAAATTATAGGACACTGTATAATATTAGAGAGACACTATCAACCGGAACCAAATTCCGTGTGTGTAAACATACTTGGCCAAAATAAACCTGATTCTGATTCTGATTCTGATTACGTTGGCCTCCAGTAACACTGTAAGAAATCTTGGAGTCATTTTTGACCAGGATATGTCCTTCAATGCACATATTAAACAAATATGTAGGACCGCTTTTTTGCATTTGTGCAATATTTCTAAAATTAGAAACGTCCTTTCTCAGAGTGATGCTGAAAAGCTAATTCATGCATTTATTACTTCTAGGCTGGACTATTGTAATTCATTATTATCAGGCTGTCCTAAAAGCTCCCTGAAAAGCCTTCAGCTGATCCAAAATGCTGCAGCTAGAGTACTGACAGGGACTAGAAAGAGAGAGCAGATTTCTCCCATATTGGCTTCTCTTCATTGGCTCCCTGTTAAATCTAGAATAGAATTTAAAATCCTTCTCCTCACACAAGGTCTTGAATAATCAGGGTCCATCTTATCTCAAAGACCTCATAGTACCATATCACCCCAATAGCACTTCTCTCTCAGACTGCTGGCTTACTTGTGGTTCCTAGGATACTTAAGAGTAGAATGGGAGGCAGAGCCTTCAGCTTTCAGGCCTCTTCTGTGGAACCAGCTTCCAGCTTGGATTCAGGACAGACACCCTCTCTATTTTTAAGATTAGGCTTAAAACTTTCCTTTATGATCAAGCTTATAGTTAGGGCTGGATCAGGTGACCCTGAACCCTCTATTAGTTATGCTGCTATAGGCCTAGTCTGCTGGGGGGGTTCCCATAATGCACTGTTTCTTTTCATTCACCTCTTTCACTCTGTTTATACCCCACCCTGCCAGTGTCCCAAAATACAGAAAAAAGTTTTGAAGTGTTATACTTTTGCACAGTGATCCTGTTCAGATCGATTTTAAATTTGATCAAGGTGGTGGTGAAACTCTACATGCATGTATTTTTATGGCACCGAGTTCAAGGGGGAGCTTGACAGTGTCTTGAGAACTGTGTTCTGTGTTCCCACCACATTTGCCCAGGTTCCCACTGGAACAGGCACCTGCTGATCTTTGGAAGTCGTGGGGGAATCTCGAAACAGTGCAGTAGTGAAACACCACAGGAGGGATCATAGCACCTGGAGTGGGTTTTCTCTGGGTACTCTGGCCTCCTCCCACAGTGCAAAAGCATATGTTAGGTTAATCAGTGATTCTAAAGTGGCCATGCATGTGAGGCAGATAGTGTTGGAAGTGTATAAAATAAAGTGCTACATGAATGTGTGCATAAAGTGGGACTTGTAGTGCCAAGAACGCAGCAAACGCTAAACAAATTAGACGTGAGGATGTATAATAAATCAGTTCCAGAATGATCTTCACTTTCAATAAAGTATGAATCTGTTATAAAGCTGTTATGCTTTCATGTCTTAGGTAAACTGGACCTGATATTGCACGATAATAGATGTTTTTCTCCAAAAAGGACTTTCCCCACTTTCTCAAATATTAATTGAGGATTAATCATCAGCTTATTAACACAGGCTATTAATACATTCTAAATAGAAGTGACAGTTCAACATTCATTGTAGACTCTTATTAAAAGGGAATTTTTGAACTATTCTGTGAAAGTATAGGATATGAACAGCATGTCATGGTTAAATCTAAAGATTTTACAGAGACAGGTGGTTCAGACAGTAAAGGTACATAAATTAAAACTCATACTCTGAACTTTTTTAGCCTTGAGGAGCATTGTTTAAGGTACAGCTCACCCTGAAATCAAATGTATGTATTTCCTCTTTCCTGTAGTGCTGTTCATCAGTTTGGATTGGTTTGCTATGAGTTATCAGCTGTAGAAATGATGGTGATGTTTTTAATTCGTTCATTAATTTATTATTGCCTTTTTATCCTGTTTAACTTCATGTGCAGCACTTTGGTCAACCTTTGTTGTTTTTAAATGTGCTATATAAATAAATGTGACTTGACTTGACTTGGTCTCACAGGACCATCTGATGGATAAAGTATTTTTGGTAAGTCAGCAGCCATGTCTCTTCAAACCTTGGTGTGATCCGTATCGTGCAGGAACTATTTTCTTTCTAGAGCTACATCCACCATCAAAAGAAACTTACATCTATCCAATATTACAGCCCTGAACTGAAAAGGGGCCATTAGTGTTTATCTACATTCATACAAAAAAATCTAAATGGATAAATAAGACACAGGCCACACCCACACAGGGTTAAACCTGACCTTGGCCAGCAACAGCACACTGTAATAACTTTATCAGTGTTGTGATTAGCTTATCTACAGAGCAAAGCCACGGAGGGGTGCAGTCCTAATGTGGATATGAAGTAGCTGTTTAACCGTCGCTCTGTGTGTACCCACTGCACGTGTGTGTGTGTGTGTGTTGATGCTGCATGGTAGATAAAGCACTGAGCTGAGCCCATATGGTGGTGTTAATGAGAGCGGGGATGAGTCCTTGTGCTAACCTACAGGGTCCCTCAGGGCTTGGACAGCGCTCTGCTTTACTAAACACCAGCGAGAACAGTTTACAGTTACTCTGTGTGCAGGTAATGACAAAGCTTACAAATTAATATCAGTTCATTTCTTTAATGACAAAAATATGGAAAAAATCCAAACAGAACGGCTTGTTCTGTTTGGATTTTTATGAGGATATATGGTCATTCCTGTGAGGCCAGAAGGTGTTTTCTAATTCTGCCTGAGCAAATTAGTCTCTTCACTTCTTCATCATCCAGCTAATGTCTTACCACCAGAGGCTCAAACACAAATCAGCATATGAGTTTGCCAACATTGTTTTCTTTAATTAAACCAAGTGCAAAATCCTCTAAACTTTTCATGCAGTTGGTTTCCTTCTTTGCTGCACACAGCTCTTTTTGGGTACAGAAATGAAACCCTATCAGATGTGCTCTGATATTTCAGAACTGGCAGGCTGTCATCTGGATTTGTCATTTGGAAGTTACTGAGTAAGTGCCCGGTCAGAATGAAAGGCAGACATGTGCAGCTGTGTGCCTGCCCTCCAAAAGTCCTTTACAGCTGGCTTGGAAATGCACTGACAGGGCTCTTTTTTTAAGTTCCAACAGGACTCACATCTGAGTAGAACAGAAAGACTTCACTGTGTGGTCCAGTGATGTGAGACATGTTTGAAACTCTTGCACAAGAAATCCATGAAGTCCTACTAGTTAACGTGAAAGGAATACTCGGCTCTACAGAGCTCTGACTCTTTGTCAGCCTGGCTACAGTGCTGAAAACAAACCTGGGGTTGTTCTTATTTTCTTCAATTAATGATGAATAGTAAGATGTCCTAGCTTTACGGAGGACTTTTTATAGAGCAACAAACTCTTTTTCCAGGCTAAATGAGCATCTTCTAATTTAGTGAGACGCCATTCCCTCTCCAGCTTTCGGGTTATCTGCTTTAAGCTGTGTTTGTGAATTACACCACGGAGTCAGGCACTTCTGATTTGAAGCTTTCCTTTTCAGAGGAGCCACAGTATCCAAAGTTATACACAGTGAGGATGTAAAACTAATTACGAGATAATCGACCTCACTGGGAGCAGAGTTTAGGTAGCTGCTCTGCACTGTGTTGGCACTGAAGAGCATAACAATGAAGGAATTAGATCCTTAAACTTAGTTACAGCACTTTCAGAAAGACTTCTACTGTAATTAAACTTATTCCCCACTGCTGTGTAATCCATTAAAGTAAATGTAAATGTTACTAAGAAATGATCAGACAGGAGGGGGCTTTCAGGGAATACTGTTAAGTCTTCAGTTTCTATGCCATATGTTAGGACAAGATCCAGAGTATGATTAAAGTGGTGGGTGGGCTCCTTTACATTTTGAGAGACGCCAATTGAATCTAACAATAGATTAAATGCAGTGTTGAGGCTGTCATTCTCAGCATCTACATGGATGTTAAAATCACCCACTATAATTATTTTATCTGAACTGAGCACTAAATCAGATAAAAAGTCTGAGAAATCAGACAGAAACTCTGAGTAAGGACCAGGTGGACGATAGATAATAACAAATAAAACAGGTTTTTGATTTTCCCAATTAGGATGGACAAGACTAAGAGTCAGGCTTTCAAAAGAATGAAAACTTTGTCTGGGTCTTTGATTAATTAATAAGCTGGAATTGCAGATTGCAGCTACTCCTCCTCCTCGACCTGTGCTTCGAGCATTCTGACAGTTACTGTGACTCGGGGGTGTTGATTCATTTAAACTAACATATTCATCCTGCTGTAACCAGGTTTCTGTAAGGCAGAATAAATCAATACGTTGATCAATTATTAAATCATTTACTAATAGGGACTTGGAAGAGAGAGACCTAATGTTTAACAATCCACATTTAATTGTTTTATTTTTGGTGCAGTTGATGAAGCTGTATTATTTATTGTTTTTGAATTTTTATGCTTAAATAGCTTTTTGCTGATTTTAGCTTTGGTTTTTGGTGGTCTGGGAGCAGCACCGACTCTATGGGGATGGGGTTTTGGGGGGATGGCAGGAGGAGAGAAGCTGCAGAGAGGCGTGTAAGACTGCAACTCTGCTTCCTGGTCTCAACCCTGGGTAGTCAGTTTTAGGAGGGTTAATAAATTTGGCCAGATTTCTAGAAATGAGAGCTGCTCCATCCAAAGTGGGATGGATGCCGTCTCTCCTAACAAGACCAGGTTTTCCCCAGAAACTTTGCCAATTATCTATGAAGCCCACGTCGTTTTTTGGACACCACTCAGACAGCCAGCGATTCAAGGAGAACATGCGGCTAAACATGTCGCTCCTGGTCTGATTGGGGAGGGGCCCAGAGAAAACTACAGAGTCCGACATCGTTTTTGCAAAGTTACACACCGAGTCAATATTAATTTTAGTGTAGCGACTGAACACTGGACAAAAATAGCTAAACTTAGTCACCAAATAAATATTACAGTAGTACTGACCTCTGCTGGTGATGCTCTCCTGGTTGACCTCACTCAGGTGGGCGACACTGCCCTGGTTGGAGCCAGCTCCCATGCTCTCCCCATCCATCGAGTTCCAACCAAACAGAGTTGCCTCAGAGATTGCAAATTGCTGCATAATGCCTGAAGGTGGAGGAAAAGTAGCATCAAGAACGAAAAGCTCCCCTAACTCACTAAAACATAATTAGAGATGGAGGGGATGAAACAAATCCCAGTCTCTGCTCTGATGCCACATACACATGTTAATTAATGGTACAAACAAAGGTGGTAACAATAGTCATTAATATGGATAAACAGCAGCTTTGTTTTGGATTGGAGGAGAATACTGAGTGCTTATTTCAAGTGGGAAAAGTGCACTTGTAGACAAATAAATGTGTGTCAACAACACCAGTTATTACACAAGTGTTGGAAGAAAGTGCATCACCACATTTTTAGCTTTTATAAGAGAAGTCTGCAAGAGTTACAGTCATCAATTACTTCAGGGCCAGTGACAGCTCAGCTAAATATCACTTCATACCTGATGAATGTTTAATTTTCTAAAGCAACACAAGGTCTCCTGATAACATTTCAGACTTTTTTTGTTTACCAAATAGCAGTAATGATCTGAGAGCAACTGCCAAATATTTGTAAAGTTTAATAAATCTTTTGTATTTATGTGATTTATGTCTAACATGACATCTAAAAAAAAGTCCCATGTTAAAGCCCTGACTTTGAAACCAACCTCACAGTAACAACCTGTCAATCACAGTAGCCACGCCTTGTCATCCTTTATGACTCTAATCGATATGTACAAAATAAACACCAAGTTATAATAATAAGAGTTGAAAGCAGCTTCTGAGACCATCTTTTCATCAGGAAGGCAGAGGCCTGTTTTCCCACTGACTTTTTTAGGACAGAAGTCTTTTTTTGAATCACGATTATTGCTCCCTGGCGGCCGTTAGGAAAAAAATGCACGTCTGTGCTGTTTTTAAAAGCACCAGTTTACTGTTTCTTACTAATGTTTACTATAAAGTGTAACCTTAAAATTTTATACTCATTATGGCACACACCAGAGTTGATCATATGGCACTCTCAAACTCTGAGCAAACATATAGAATTGCATGGTGATTGCACAGGTCGCCAGGTAGGAGGCAACTTGTCTCCACACAACTGTGGTCTGACTCTGACTTAGTGCAACCACCATCAGACAGATTTGTGAAGGCTTGCAAATAATTGCTGTCTTATTTATAAATTCAGACAGATTGCCAACATGTTGCAATCAATCTGAGTCAGTGTGCACAGAGCCAAAGTCCTCTGTGACGCATCTCTTTGCAATACGGGACTCGACTCAACTGGTTGCCAACTGGTTGTACTCCTATATGTCATTCTGCAGATAAATTCCCATGCTGCAGCAACTTGCTGTCACTATATTTGGAGGAATTTCTCAAGTTCTGTCTCCAACCTATTTTGGCTGAATGTAAGTATTTAAGGTGAATTTATGTTTAATGTGAATTCATTTGTCTGAAGACGGCGACAGATTTGCAATTTTCTGTGATTTATTGCTGTTAATTGGAGTATTATCAATAATAAATTACCTGTAACTACCACCTTGACCCCAATCAATCGCAAATTAACAGCAAACTGACTCCATCTTATTGTTATTGTTTTGCTGTCTTGATGCACCAACGTTGCTTTGAAGACAGCAACCAGCAACCAGCCCTGGTGCCTGTCTTTGAAACAACCATTTCAACAGCAACACAAAGTTCACTGCACACAGCTGCAATAATTTTGGTTGTGCTGTGGTCTCCAATGTAACTGACCATTACTGTAGCATATTCATTACACAGGTGTATCCTCACCTGCAGCAAAGCGAGCCTCCTTCTCGCCATCACTAAGATCACTGTAAGCATCGTTCTCCATCCTCCTCTCCTTTTCCCTCTGCAGGTTGGTATGTCCTGCACCCCCTAGCGGCCCCGCAGATGGTTTGCCCCAGCTCTGCCACTCTATCATGTGGGCCACCCGACCTTGGGCCATGGCAGTGGGCTTGGTCACCTTGTCCTTCATGGAGCGAGTCACACCTTCAGGAGTATGAGGGGAGCCAGAGGAGCAGACCAACAAGACACACATACAACACACACACACACATACAACACACCACACACACACACACACACACACACACACACACACACACACACACACACACACACACACACACACACACACAAACTCTGTCAAACTACTTCTGGCCTCTGAAATTGACTTACACCTCCATCTGAGGCTCATGGTGGGGAGTAGAATGAGAAACTGCCATGTCCGAGGGTCTGACTGACACCTGAGATTATGATAGGAAATGTTAGCTGGGTAATAAATGTACTGTATGGATGAATTCATACATGACTTTATGACTGCACATGGCACCTATTTATCTTTATTAATGTATAAAAACACAGAATGAGTATGGCTGTATTTGTGGGTCCAAAGAAGATCTGGTGAACACAGACATGTAAACTTGGCCATTGAGGACTAAGCTCAGCCATACGCATCACAGCAGCGTGTTCCATCCTCCAAATCACACTGACCCTGTTTCTTTTGTTATTAAGTAGGCCTTCCTCGGGAGGAATGCACTAAACTCTGACCTTTAACCACTGCTGCCTTTGAGCTCCTGTTTGTGGAACTGAGGACATCAGCTGTCAGCAGCTAACTCACCTTAAATTTGCCATCTCAGTTAATACCCCAGTTCTGATCATTACAATGAGCGTAACAGTCACTATTCTGCTTCTAGCACAATAATGATGAGCTGTTTGATTCAGTATGAGACTGACTGAGTTTGGTATGTGAGCCCGCTGGCAGCTTCCAGCACCTGCCGGCAACCACTCACCAACCATTCAGGGAACATCTTCCAACCTGTGGCGTCTCCAGGCCTGTGTAACCAGACAGCTTCAATTCTTGTAGCCAGAGCGCTGTGCCCTCACAGATCCTAAAAAATCAATCATTTAACGTTTTTATTTTCCCACCAACCACCGTGGTGTGCCGAGGTGCTTTGAGTTCTCCACAGAACTTAGTACATTTCATACAGATGAACAGTCAGCCATGTTTCTGACTCAAAACCTGTGCTGTGGTATTCATTGTTGTTATTCATGCCTTTAAAAGTCTTCAAATGTGCCACAAGTCTGTTTAATGAATGGTTATGCTGCTCTTGTTGTTACTTTGTACTTGAGTAATTAGTAGGAATGGAATTGGATATATAGTTACTTAATTTTTTAATAATATTGCTCTTAATTTATCCCATAATTAGAGCCAGGCTTTTATTTTTCAAACTAAATGACTAATAATAAGTAATTTTTTTTTCCATTTCATTAGTTTTCTCTTCTGTAACTAAACCCTGACTCTACACAATGAACCACTACAGCACAAATATGTAATAATTTGATAAATGGGGAACCGAGCATGTAAAGGGCACGTCGAGGTCACACAAACTGCAGCCGAAGCATGTTCTGCTCTTTCTTCCTAAAATTATTTGAAAATTAATGAGATGGCCACTTAGAATACATAAAAAGATAAATGTTTGTATCATATAAGTCTCTCAATTTGCTGCTAAATCTTCTTTTTTATGGAACTTATGCCTCCTCAGGTCAAAGGTCATCACGGTTACCTGTGTGCTTCTTAAAGTTTGCTGATTTGACCAAAAAAGGATGTCAAGTGAAATGCTGATGCTCCCACATTAATAATTAATTAATAATTAAAGCTATTGCTCATCTCCTTGTAAACAGAATAAATGAGCTTCATTAGACTTTACGTGATTAAAGAGGTGTTAAGGAGACGAAGAGAGGCAGAAGAAATAATCCTCGGGAGTAAACAGAACAGTGAGAAGGGTCCACTGGCAAATCTCTGCCCAATTAAGATGCAAATATAGGATTCAAACTGGGGACATATTCACTGACTCAAATGGGTACAGAGAGGCTGATCGATTAAAAAATTAAATTCAAATCAAGCAGGCATGATAAACAAAGACAGAGCTTTGGAAATTGCTCCCCCCGGTCCGTGGGGCACGTTACAGGCTGAGCTAAAAATAGAAACACTTTTCCCCTTAGACAAAGAGAGCCAATCTCATTTGAAAATCAAACACTCCCTGCAAGCCTAATTGGGGATGGAAATAGGAGTGGAAAGAATGGGGATGAAGGATGAGGGAGGGTGTTGGGGTCTTGGCTATTCAAAGGCTCAAAAATATAATTCTGTACACTGTTAAAAGATACCAGCAGATGTATTTAAAGTGCACCAGACACAGCAGAAACACTTTTTTACATAAACACTCTGAGGTGCTGCACTCAGACAACAAAGAGCACTGCACTTTGAAGCACAAGACACGAGAGAGCACAGAAGAGGCACCAGCCACGACACTGAACAAGAGTCACAAATATCCACCAACACCACCACCAGCAGCACTGCCACGTTACAAATACACTACATTTCCCAACACGCCTGTGGAGATGCTTCAGTGGGTAAAGTAAGTAGTCTGACTTACTTTAGTTTCTTTGAAATCAAAGATCTGATTGAATTTCCATCAATGACTCTGAAATGTGTCCGTCATTGACGTCTGCTGTTGATATCAGTGGAAGAGAGGGGAAAGTAGGGAGTGATATAGAAAGGGGCACCCACAGGGGCGGCCATGTTGGTTCCAAGCTCCTCCTCCTCCTGCTAGAGAGTGAAGTTGTTTGTTAAGTCAAACTTTCATTTACAAAATCTGCCATTTATGGCAAAGTTGAGAAGATAATTAGCACATTTTCTTCAAGTGTGACAGGTGATTCTTTGGCCTGCAAGCAGTGCAGGAACTAAAGCAGAGTGGAGATTTTATTGGACAAACAGATCTCAGAGGCTGCTCCGGAGGGAAAAATGGTTCATTTGTTATGTAAACCACAGTGTAACATAAAAAAAGAGTTTAACTTAAACCACTGCTGACCTTAAACCACAGTTTAACCTAAACCTAAGTTTAACTCAACAAAGAGCATTTGACATGTGAGATGTGTCATTGTAACTTGCTTGGCTTGAGTTTGATGAGGCCTTTGTGTTTTCAGTGTAATGAAAGCATGACAATGTTCAGACCCTCACGTCCTCCTAAATATCTTTGTAGGCAGTCAAGGTGCCATAGAAAATTCAAGTGTAGAAGGCTAACAACAGCCTGTCACTATCCCATTCAAGGTCTTCTCCAGGTACATCTCTGGACTGCTTCCAGCACTGCTAATAATTTTTAGATCTCTCCTTGAAAGTCTTGTTCTAAACACTCACATTAGTGATTCTTCTCTCTACATGTTCCCCTCAGACCCTAATCAGCTGAGGCAGATGGCTGCTGCTCCCTGAACCTGGTTCTGTGAGAGGGGCTCTTCCCATTAAGAGGGGACTTCATTGCTCATTGGATCTGATAGTTGGGGTTCTTTCTCTATCATTGCAGGCTCTTTGTAAAGCACCTTGAGATGACTATTGTTGCTATATTGAAAAAATCTAAAAACTGAATTTTGAGGATGACAGAACCAAATCAGGTAAGCGGGGCAGGTGGTGAGGGGACATTGCGTCAGTGTAATTAAACTCCACCATGAGCAGGCAGGCAATGGCATGTACCACAGTTTGGGTTGTTTGTGGCTAATTTTCCTCCTCAGAGATCTCAGCACTTTTCAGAATAACTTTTTCAGTGCTCCTGCTCAATGAGCATGCTACTGGCCGTGCTTCGGACCCGACAGGCCATTTTTGGGGTTTGGACATCATAAACTTTTGTGTCGATATCTTTTCTATTGGTCTCTCAAACATGAAAGTCAGGTCAGTTTGACACAGAAGTTGATGTTTGATGTTTGAGGTCCAACTGCAGACAAACACACTGTGCTGGGAGCTGTGGACATGTTCACAAGGAGACATCCTTGAAGGGAAGACTGACCACATTTAAATCAGCTCAAATATTAGTACAGCTATTGGATTTTGGATGGCAAGCTAACTCTACTTCATTGGTGCTGATACAAGGACTAAGGCACTGAAAATCACAGGGTTGATGGGAGCATGTTGTGCTTGTTACGCTTAAATGTGATTTATGAGGGATGGTTTGAGTAAAATATGTCCTATGTTTATTAGGACATGAGTTACTGCTTTCACACATGACCTTTGCATTTTTGGACTTGTTGTTCCAGATTTGATACATTTCCAAACTTAGTTTTTTGTGATTTCTTATAAATGAAACCTGTCACCTTTCACCCTCCAGCTAAACCAGCGTGACTGCCATTGCTTCCTCATCCTCTGAGAAAAGTTTGCAAAAGAGAAAAAAGCTCCATTCTGCAAAGAGGAATGAATGGTTTGGTTACCTTACATAAATTAACACAAAGATTTCAAATTAAGTCAAGGTCATTACTAATTTAGGGGAAAATTACAGATTACAGAGATTATACTTCACACAGTCTATTTCCCCTCATTTATGCTGTCAGACACTGCTGATTCTGTTTGAGATGTTTCCATTAAACCAAACCACACATGGATCATTTGGCTGCTGCACTCATGTTTGACCAAACAATCATGTGAATAACACGCAAGAAGAAACCAAAAATGATCTTTTACACAGCAGGGAAGCAGCTACAGACCCTGTCAGAGCTCAACAACAACTTCACTCTAGACCCACCGTGGAGCATGTGGAGGCAACATGGGGGCTGTTTTACCATCTAGCAGCACAGACACACACCTGACACACCTGACAGAGAGGACTTAGCCAGGGCACCGATCCCATAGGCGTTGGTGGACTTCCTCTTGAGACGAGGCAGAAATGGAAGTAGTGTCCTCCATGGACAACTAAAGAAAGAGGAGAGGTAAGTGGAGTATTGGGGGAGTACAGAGGTTGGGTAGAAGAATAAGAACAGATAATAGAACCAGAAATAGAGGGGAAGTAAAGAAGAGATGAGAGAGATAAATGCATAAAAGAAAAAAATTGGAATCAAAAAAATTGAGGTGAAGAGGGCAGATGATAGAAGATTCAGAACATAGTTTGAGGGAGTTGAAAAAGCAGAGAGACAGAAGGGTTAATTATTTGAGCACTTTGTAAATGGCATACAGGGATCATTGATTGAATAGAATTATTGACATGCTGTGTCAAAAAGGAAAAATTAAAGCGCTGATTCAAAACCAGATTAAGTGGATAGCAGTCTTTTGTGAGCTCAGCAGCTCCCATTTGACATAAAATCATCCCAAAAATTTGATATTGAACAGGTGTTCAATATCAAATTTTTGGGATGGTGCAGTCCGTTATGAAGATCACCTGTGGTGCATTTTGCTTTGAAGCCATTGTTTTTTCGTATTACTCACTGTCTCGTCTATCAACATGAAAGTTACCATCCCAAATACGTTTGGATATTTCCACATTTTGAGAAGGAAAATGTTGGACGCTTATTTGGAATACATCCTACAGCCACCCCTCAATTTACAATATCAGGTCACACAAACGGTGTGAGTCACTATTTCAGCACGATGTCGTTTCAGAGCATCAAACACTGCTGCTCTGCTGTCCTTTGATGTTGGCTCCGTCACACACCGTCAACCCTTTGAGACAATGACAAATGACTTTTACGCAGTGCGCTTGAATGTGTTTGAAAGTGATACACCTATCTAACTTTCACCTTGGCCCAGTGCGTTGGGCACCAGTATCAAATGATATCTTGTGTCCATCCCTTGAACAGGTTGAAGAAGATGATTTCCTCTCCCTGTGCCTGGCTCTGCCGGAAGTCTCTTCCTGTTAAAGGAAAGCTCCTCCCACCTTTGCCATTCTTGAAAGAGTAGTTGTAAAACAGCTAACTGATCATCTGCAGAGGAACGGTTTATTTGAAGAGTTTCAGTCAGGTTTCAGAATTCATCACAGTACAGAAACAGCATTAGTGAAGGTTACAAATGATCTTCTTACAGCCTCTGACAGTGGACTCATCTCTGTTCTTGTCCTGTTGGACCTCAGTGCAGCTTTTGATACTGTTGACCATAACATTTATTACAGAGATTAGAGCATACTATAGGTATTAAAGGTACTGCACTGCAGTGGTTTGAATCATATTTATCTAACAGACTCCAATTTGTTCATGTAAATGGGGAGTCTTCTTCACACACTAAGGTTAATTATGGAGTTCCACAGGGTTCTGTGCTAGGACCAATTTTATTTACATTATACATGCTTCCCTTAGGCAGTATTATTAGAAAGCACTGCATCAATTTTCATTGTTATGCAGATGATACTCAGCTTTACCTATCAATGAAGCCAGATGATATACATCAATTAGTTAAACTGCAGGAATGTCTTAAAGACATTAAGGCCTGGATGACCTCTAATTTCCTGCTTCTAAATTCAGATCAAACTGAAATTCTTGTACTCGGCCCCACAAATCTTAGAAACATGGTGTCTAACCAGATACTTACTCTGGATGGTATTACTTTGGCCTCCAGTAACACTGTGAGAAATCTTGGAGTCATTGTTGACCAGGATATGTCCTTCAATGCACATATTAAACAAATATGTAGGACCGCTTTTTTGCATTTGTGCAATATTTCTAAAATTAGAAACATCCTTTCTCAGAGTGATGCTGAAAAGCTCATTCATGCATTTATTACTTCTACGCTGGACTATTGTAATTCATTATTATCAGGCTGTCCTAAAAGCTCCCTGAAAAGCCTTCAGCTGATCCAAAATGCTGCAGCTAGAGTACTGACAGGGACTAGAAAGAGAGAGCAGATTTCTCCATATTGGCTTCTCTTCATTGGCTCCCTGTTAAATCTAGAATAGAATTTAAAATCCTTCTCCTCACCTACAAGGTCTTGAATAATCAGGCCCCATCTTATCTCAAAGACCTCATAGTCCCGTATCACCCCAACAGAGCACTTCTCTCTCAGACTGCTGGCTTACTTGTGGTTCCTAGGATACTTAAGAGTAGAATGGGAGGCAGAGCCTTCAGCTTTCAGGCCCCTCTTCTGTGGAACCAGCTCCAGCTTGGATTCAGGAGACAGACACCCTCTCTATTTTTAAGATTAGGCTTAAAACTTTCCTTTATGATAAAGCTTATAGTTAGGGCTGGATCAGGTGACCCTGAACCCTCCCTTAGTTATGCTGCTATAGGCCTAGGCCTCTTTTCACTCTGTTTATACTTCACTCTGTATTTAATCATTAGTTATTATTAATCTCTGTCTCTCCCCCCTCAGCAGATGACCCCCCCTCCCTGAGCCTGGTTCTGCTGGAGGTTTCTTCCTGTTAAAGGGAGTTTTTCCTTCCCACTGTCACCAAGTGCTGCTCATAGGGGGTCGTTTAGACTGTTGGGTTTTCTCTGTATTATTTTAGGGTCTTACGTACAATACAGTATAAAGCGCCTTGCGGCGACTGTTTGTTGTGATTTGGTGCTATATAAATAAAATAGAACTGAATTGAACTGAATTGAATTGAATTGGAACTGAATTGTTCTTAGAGGATCATCTGGTTTTGGGGTTCTCTATCACACTGGGTTAACTGGGTTGTTGTGACCTGTCACTATATAAATCAAACTGAACTAAACCAGTGAAGCCTGCAGCTTTGACACATTATTTGATCATCTGGTAATGAGAACGGCTGGATGTTTATCAATAAAGTGGGTCATTAAAATACTCCCTTTGAAGTATGACTAAAGAAAACTATAAACAGTTATAATAGATATAAAAACTCCTCTGATGCTGACATGATCGTATCATTAGGCAAAGTCAAGATTTGATGTACAGTATTTGACTGAACCACTGCATATTTACAGTCTGGGATGCATAAAGCAGTGAGGACCTTTGTTTTCCTCCTTCACAATCACATGTCCAAGCTACATGTCAGGAAATTGCCCAGGACAGACTCAAACCCAGGCCCCTGCAGTAGCTGCTTGGTATATGGTTTCCTGCTTAACCAACTGAGCTTTATTCTCATCTACTGTATGGGTGTTCGGACTAAGCCCTCATACATGGTGACATTATGAGGAAATCACAATGCTGGCACCATCTTTTTGAGCTGGTTTGAGATTTGTCACATGTATATAAGTGACAGATTCTTGGAACATGCTTAAAGGGACTGCTTATTTAACCAGGACATGAAACTCATTAAGAATCCAGAGCTAAGATTTGCAGGGTTAACCTGGAATGCTTTTGATGGTGGAAGAACCGCGGCTCCTGGAGAAAACCTACACAAGCATGATGAGAACATGCAAAATACATAAAGAAGAGAGCTGTCTGGAATTGAACCTAGCACCCTCCTGCTGTAAAGCTTATTTTGTTACCCAGAGTGAATCACACAGATTCTTCCCCTGAACTGCAGAGCTGTTTATCTAAACTGGTTTGACTTGGCCAGTTTGGGAGATATTGGCCTGGAGTGGTCTGTTCTATATGAGTCAAAAGTTATAGGAACTGGTTTCCTCCTGCTGAACTACCAACCAAAAGACATGTGCAGGTAACTCAGATTACAGCATAGCCAAGGGTGGAGACCAAGACCAAAATAATCAATACGGATTATATGTATCTTTGGATTTCAGAGTAAGCTGTCTCTTAAAGTGAGGTGTTTTCATGCTCAGCATCCTTTATGAATCAAACAGAAGGGCACCAATGGAGAAACATTTAAAGTGAAAGTTCAAATAGAACATATTTTATCAATGAGAATCTAGATGTTGTTGCAGGACATTTAACTAAGGGTTGAAGTGTTTTTAAAGCCATAAAAAGAAGTGTGTATTTTCACTGGTGTACAGTAAACTTGTGCTCATCATTGTCTTATTTCTACTTATTTCAGCAGTGCTCATGGCAAACCAAGCCAAACATTAATGAACTCAGAGCCTGGCTCTTAATGAGGGCCCCCCAGCAGCTAATTACAGCAGGAACTAACAGGAAAGCACGTGGACTCTGTTACACAGGAGGATTTTCTCCTAGATGTGATGGAATATATTGAGTGCATGAATCACAATAAAAAGATAAACTGATATTATCTGGAGTATGATCCACACTCTGCCTGCATGCACCAGTGACAGTATATGATGTCACTGTACAGCAGCCAGAGAAGCAACAAGTATACAGATGTAACTATGGCAGCAATTAGTCACGTATCTGCTCGTTCCTCCACAGGTAATGCAAACCATTGTTCTCTATATCAGATCCTCTTTCCTTCCAACAGTGCAGCCAGAGAAATGTTTACATATGCATTAATTAACATGTTGTTTTTCTAAGTAAGGTTAAAAGGGTCACATATTAATATACATACTCAACACAGCTTTGCAGCCTCCTTTCACTTATAGTTCTGTTCCTCAGTCACTGCATTGTTCAGTGTCACAGCAGGCGCCCTCAGCTGCTCTCTGCTGCTTTGATTAAACCACTGCAATTACTCCACTCTGCTCTGCTGAACAACAGATGGAAGCTGATGGGATATTAAGGAGTGTGTGGGGCAGAGACAAGAGCTAAAAGAATCTCAGTCTTTCTGTGGCTTTATGTCTGCTATACGTGGAAGGTGAGAACCTTTAACAGCAGGAACAACTTTCTGAAGCACTGGTCTTCAAATCAGCCTGTTTCATGAATATGCTCCTGATTACCCACATTGTGATCACTGTACATTAAACTCAAAAGTTTGGGGTCACACAGTAGAAATACACTTATTTTTTGGCTTTTTGTTTGTTTGCACATTGTGTTTTCTTTCTAATATAACATGAATCTTAGCAGGATTGTTGTTGTGTTACTGGGTGTAAGTTATTCATATAAAGAGGCTGATTGATGACAGCAGAAAAACACTGACATGATTAAAGAAACAAAAATCTGGTTCATTGAATCTCATGAACTTTTTTCAGCCGTTGTGGGTTTGATTACAGCCTTAAAATATCCCTCAAAAAAATAACTGTCCTCTCAAAGTCATGAACCTTTTTGTTATATAATAATAAAGTTATCTGATGCAGGAAACAGCCAGCAAAAAAATAAAGCTTTCATGCAACGGTATGTACTACTCCCTTCATCCTTACAAGTGAAGCTGACTGAGCGTGTGAGGGGTCAGAGTAGGGATTATGATGCATTTGTTGTGTTGCCCTTTGGCACTGGAAGCTTCCCCTTCTTTTTGCTGCTTGTGTTCAGTTTGTGTTCTTCTTTAAGGGGACTCGTGCACACTGCAGTTTGTTGCATGAAAAAGTTCACGGTTCAATAAAAATAAGTAAGTAACACAATGTGCCCCTGGTACACAGCGTGTTGGGTCCTGATAATGTGTATGCCTACATACAAACTACATTATGGACCAGAGACTCCCACAAAAAGTCTCTTTGATAGTATGACCAGCCATAATTTTTATGGTGAGAACAGCGATCAGCTTTCATCATCTAATACAATGTAAGCTGATTTATGAATATGGGCCATTAAGCATCTATGTATATGAAACAGTATAAATGATTATAAATTTAATATAAATTTGTAACATTTATGGTGAATTTACTGTTTTACACTTTTCTTTCAAAAACACAGAAATTTCTTACAACTCCAAACTTTTGATCAGCAGCTTAACTTCTAAATACAAATAGCTGATTTTATGATTTCCTGCATTACTGTACTGACACACAATAGCAATTTATCACTCTTGAGTAACAGTAAACAAAAGCATCATACCTGCCAGGTCATCCGGGCAGTCAGTCATTGCTGACTTTACGTCAGAAACGTTTCTGTTTATGAGAAAGTTTCTCTGGACCTCCGTTACATAAAACCAGAAATGTGTTTGTGTGAGATTATTTCCTGCAGTTGGCTTTGAGCTGAACAAAATGCACATTGTGCAAACAAATTCTGCTGAAGGTACAGAAACAGTTGATGCACTTCATCATGCATTGCTTTCAGTTTAAAAAAACTGACTTGTGCAAAGGCTTGAGCTGTGGATGAGATAAGCTTATTACAGCCTGTTATCTGTGACTCTGTATATATATGAAGCTTACAGTACAGTAGATTAGCAGAGGGCCAAGAAAGGAGACGCATGGGGGAGTTTACTGGGAGGGAAATAAAAACTGGGGGATGAGGGAGAGGCAGTGGGAGCGAGAGATAAGCAAGTGAGAAAGAGTGGCAGGAAAAGGTGGAAGGATAAATGAGTGAGATGTCAACTTATGTACTGGAAGCCAAAGCTCAGGCAGTCGGTGAGTGATGGGCAGGGAAATGACAGGTAGAGGAGATTTGAGGAGGGAAAAGGAGATTTAAACAAGGAGACTTACATTGATTCCTTCCCAGGAAAACTCGGCACGGCCATGCTGGGGAAGGAGGGAGAGAAGGATGGAGGAAAGGTGGAGGAGACAGGGGGAGGAAAGTACAAGAGGGTGTAACAAAGGAGGGAAGAGAAAAGGCAGATTAAAAGAGGAGGATGTCATACATAAAAACTGGTATTAATTCTGAGTTATGATAATTTAAACATTTACATTTTGGATATGAGTGTCAGCAGTTTCCTAATACACCAAAATGTCATGTTGAAAGCATATTCTCGGCGCTTGTGTGATATAATATCAGAAAAGATTTTAGTTGCTGTTCTTTATCCGTGATACAGCTGCAGTTGTCTTTTTATTATCTAAATTTGTTCTTGACTTAAAAAAATAAATATTTGAAGTCTTACATTTGATTAAAGATTGAGTCATGTTGTGTGATCAAAAAGTTTAGATTTGTCAGGAATGAAAATATCAGTTTCTTAAGATTTATTGATTTAGCTACTACCTATTTGGCATTTGCAACATACACTATATCGACAAAATTAGTCACTCACCATCTAAATCATTCAATTCAGGTGTTCCAGTCACTTCCACGGGTGTATAAACCAGCACCTAGACATGCAGACTGCTTCTACTAACATCAGTGAAAGAATGGGTCGCTCTCAGGAGCTCAGTGAACTCCAGCGTGGTACCGTGATAGGATGATACCTGTGCAACAAGTCCAGTCACTGCTAAATATTCCACAGTCAGCTGTTAGTGGGATTATAGCAAAGTGGAAGAGATTGGGAACGACAGCAACTCAGCCATGAAGTGGTAGGCCACGTAAAATCACAGAGTGGGGTCAGAGGATGCTGAGGGTCATAGTGCACAGAGGTCACCAACTTCCTGCAGAGTCAAGAACAGTGTGTAGAGAGCTTCATGAATGGGTTTCCATGGCACCTGCATCCAAGCCTTCCATCACCAAGCTCAATGCAGAGCGTTGCTGCAGTGGTGTAAAGCACGCCACCACTGGACTCTAGAGCAGTGGAGACGTGTTCTCTGGAGGGATGAATCACACTTCTCCATCTGACCATCTGATGGAGGAGTCTGGGTTTGGTGGTTCCAAGTGTAAAGTTTGATGGAGGGGGGGTTATGGTGTGGGGGTGTTCAGGAGTTGGGCTCGGCCCCTTAGTTCCAGTCAAAGGAACTCTTCATGCTTCAGCATACCAAGACATTTGGGACAATTTGATGCTCCAACTCTGTGGGAACAGTTTGGGGATGGCCCCTTCCTGTTCCAACATGACTGCACACCAGTGCACAGAGCAGCTCCATAAAGACATGGATGAGCCAGTTTGGTGTGGAAGAACTTGACTGGCCTGCACAGAGTCCTGACCTCAGCCTGATAGAACAGCTTTGGGATGGATTAGTGCGGAGACTGTGAGCCAGGCCTTCTCTCCAACATCAGTGTCTGACCTCACAGATGTGCTTCTGGAAGAATGGTCAGAAATTCCCATAAACACTCCTAAACCTGTGGAAAGACTTCCCAGAAGAGTTGAAGCTGTTATAGCTGCAAAGGGTGGGCCCACATCATATTAAAGCCTCTGGATTAAGAATGGATGTTACTCAGGTTCATGTGTGTGTGAAGGCCTAAAGGAATACTTTGAAAGCACATCAGATCTCAATGGGATAAACAATCCTGCTGGATATCTGTACTGATATGGACTGGGTAATGTGTTAGGAATGAAAGGATGCCACATTGTTTGATGGAAATGAAAATGATGAGCCTACAGAGGCTGAATGCAAAACACCCTGAAAATCAAAGTGAAAAATGATGCAGCAGGGCAAAATTTCATTGCAGCAACTCTACTGTAAGTGGTTCTCAGTAGTTTGCATGGACCCCACGTGCTTGTATACTGATGTCAGGGCTCATAATGAGACAATGCATGGTGTCTTGGGGGATCTCCTCCCAGACCTGGTCCAGGGCATCACTGAGCTCCTGGACAGTTTGAGGTGCAACCTGGAGATGTCAGATGAACTGAAACATGATGTCCCAGAGGTGTTCTATAGGATTTAGGTCAGCGTGGGGGCCAGTCAGTGGTGTCAATTCCTTCATCTTCCTGGAACTGCCTGAATACTCTTACCACATGAGGCCGGGCCTTGTCGTCCACCAGGAGGAACCCAGGACCCACTGCACCAGCGTAGGGTCTGACAAGGGTCCAAGGATTTCATCCTGATACCTGATGGCAGTCAGGGTGCTGTTGCCTCGCCTCTTCCTCCATGGATATGCCTCCCCAGACCATCACTGACCCACCACCAAACTGGCCAAATTCAAGTTCAGGGTTTGCCATTTAGACACAGTAAAGGAGACCACATGGTCAGAATAGAACTTCCAGGGAATTAATTAAAAGTAAAGGCGCACAAGGAGATGACCTTGAAGTAGAGATCATGTGAATTTCAGTCAGTTATCTTTTTTGAGACTTCAAAGATTTATTTTAATTTGTTTTTGAGATCAGGTTCATGTCAACCTCAAATCCAGGACCAATTCTTCCAGATTAATTTATATTTGAAACCATAAATTTCTAAAATACAAGCCACTTATCATTCATTCTGTGCTGCGTTTGTGCTTAATAAGTTTACAGCAGTAAGCTTTTGTAATGTGAAACCTGCACTTAAACCAGTTAACTGTACTGTGTAGTTCTATATGTGAGGATTGCAGTGTGAACATTACTCCAGCAGTCTAATCTCACAAGACTCAGCAGGCTTTATTTAATCAGCTGAGTCGGAGTTTAGAGAGGAAAAAGTCAATGAGCAGGAGGAGAAACTGCAGTCGTGTGTGGTGACGTGAACGCGACCAGCTGCACTCTCCCTCTTTGCTATACACGCTGCATCGAATGTTTAGGTAACCAATGGAAACCGCTGAGGAGTGACACTGTTGCTGGGGGCAACAGCAAATCTGATGGGTGGCCAAACCTGAGTGCCATGTCCTCATCTGCACACACACAGAGGCAATCATGCACATTCATCACACTGTACAACAGACACAAAGAGTGAAAGAGGAACACGTTGAAACTGTGGTTGCTCCAGAGAATTCAAGCAGACAGCTGTCAAAAGGATTTTTTCTTTTCCTTTTTTGTTTTTACGTCAGGCTCTTTGTCACGCTGCCCTGCAGAGTTTCTCCACTGGCACTCTGAGCTTGTTATCGTAGTTGTACCATTCAAAGCCACATATCAGACTGCATGAGAGGTGAAACGGAAAATGCCCTAAACTTTATGTCAAAGTAAATGCCAAACTTTATCTTCTGTGCCCTACACAGCAGCTGCTGCTACATCAGTACAGCAGATACAGCTTCTTTGGTTTGTTTTTCAGTGGTCATATTAAACATGTGGCAGAGTACCTGGTACCATTTTCACCTTGTGAATTTGTCGTACACTGTTTACGTAGAAATAGAAGATGTAACCTAAGACCTTAAACCTGCATTCTTTCTAATAGCCAGCAGGGGGCAATTCATCTGGCTGCAAGAAAGAAAAAAGTAGGCTGTGCTGTCTATGGGAACAGAACCCTTCTGCTTCTGTAATCCACCACCTCAGCTGTCACATCTGGTTTTAAAACACCAAAGTGGCGACAGGCGAAAACACTCAACTTGAGACATCACAGCAAGACTTCACTAATAGATGGCAGATACATCCATTATATTCAGTCTGTGTATTTTTGGAGGCACTCAAGGCCTCATTCACACAAGAATGTTTTCAGTGGAAAAGGTGTCGTGTTACCGTTTTCATTTTTGAAAAGTAATTCAGATGGAAATGTTTCAAAAACAATCTCCGTTTACACAGAAATTGAAAATGCTGTAGTTCCCATTGCCAGGCTACAAGCTGGTGGTGTGGATATAGGAGTCGCAACCATAGTGTGTATGTGCCAGTACCCCCGTTTTCCAAAAAGTAGTGTTTTCGCCCATTTACACAGAAACAGACCAGAGCATTTCGAAAAAGCTCCACTCTGGAACCTGCTTTCAAAGTGTACCATTTCCAAGCCGTTCTCATGAAAACGGGAGGTCCCAATGCATCAAAGCTTTACTGTTTTCATCTGAAAACAGGGCCTTACTGCAGCAAGATCCACTACAAAGCTGGGTTGAAGTTGGGTGGCTGTGGCTCAGGAGGTAGAGCAGGTCACCTACTAATCAAAAGGTTGGTTTTTTGATCTGCTGGCTGCTCCAGTTTGTATGCCCAAGTATCCTTGGGCAAGATACTGAACCCCAAGCTGCTCTCTGATGCATTCAACGGAGTGTGAATGTTCTACAAAGCTCTTTGAGTCCTCAAGAAGAAAAGCACTGCATAAGAATCAGTCCATTTACCAAGTACCCTGGCAGGGTTTTACTATCTGTGGACAGATTTTGTTAACACAACACCATCGCAACAGTGTACATCACAAAACTTTAAATGTGTGTAGTTGAAATCAAAGAGTTCGAGGGTGAGTTGGATACGAGACCTTTACTGCCATCACAGATGATGTAATCCCATCAAAAGATGGTCTCTGTTGATCTTTAAAAGATTGTTTCCATCACTGGCACATTGATCAAACTGAAGCTTTACCATGAACAGCTGAAGGTGACAGCGCTCAGTGAGAAGAACTAAAATCAGAGAAGAATGCAAACCTGTTTTAGGGTGTTTCACATCATTTTGAGCACGTCTGATTAAGATGTGGAAGTCATACTAGAGACCATCTTATAATGTCTTCTTAGATCCTGTACATGCATATTACCCCTCTCCTAATTCCACTGGAGGTAGTACTCCATACCAATTCAAGCAGGGACGACACCCAGCCTTGAATTCAAACTCAATTTTGTTTTTAACCTCTTAAAATCTACCAGGTCGGAAAAAAATGGGGGGGATTAGCTTAATGCTACCCTTAACCCTGGATATGTCACTAATGACCTGATGAATGTTAAGAGGTTAACTACACACCTGCTGAGCTTCCCAACTGTATCTTTAATGGTTATGATGTTGTTGTGTCGACAATATCTGTCAACACAACATAACCTCCATGTGTGTTAGTTCTCACTACAGTGATTGCATTTTTGCCACAATGACACACAGACAGACTCACAAGGTGAAAGCTATACCAGCCATGCTGCCAGTGCCAGTAATATTGCTGGTGGACAGTCATATTTGAAGATGGCAATAAAAAAGAATAAGAACAGAAAGCAGAGCACCAGTGGTAATAAAATATTAAGGCGCCCAGCCTCTTCTTTATTCATGCTTTAATCAGCAGCTGCTGCACACAGAGACTCTTTAGCTCGACATCTCCATGAATGAGTGTGAATTTGGGTCTCACTTGCTTTAAAGCTTGCTCTGATTAACATTTTTCATCTGGTGTCAAATACGGATGATGGCTGGCAAATTGAAACCGCAGGCGAGCAGAAGCAGAATTAACTCTGTCTCACTACTGACTCCTTTCACTTCCTCGATAGCTCTATATTCACTTTAGATGTTTATTTTCACGACAGGTGAATGAGGAATAAGAATAATCTCTTTCTAACAAAGCAGCCTCTAAGATGGCTGAGGGCACAAAGACGGTCGTGTTGGTGGGGAAAACGTCAGGGGGTGATTTATTCAGATGGAAGCATGCCTTGTTCAGAGCTCGATCTGAGCAATAAATATGCTAATAAGACAGCAGTTACATTTGTTAACCTTGCAGTTGATTATAAAGTAATTTTCCTGGACAAACATGTTAGTTTGGCATGTTAATCACTGAAACTCTGCGTAAACCAACACAGCTGACAGATTACACAGAACTAATTGAATAATGCTTCGTTTAATCTCAAATGCTAATGAGCACGCTCAGCAGTGAGTCGCTCAGAGCCGAAGCAACAAAGGAGGTATCATCTCTCTGCAATCACTGTATCAGAATATTAGTTATAAGAGAATATACTGGGCAACTGCACTATCAGGTATCTGGTGAGTACTCCACTGAAAATCCTCCTTTTCTGTGTGAGAAAACATCAATTTCCTGACTTTGTAAAATAAAATGTAACAACTACATCCAAGAATTGGTATTTATTAGCAGCCAATACACAGAACATGGAAGTGAACTGAAACGATAGGCCTCGTATCAGTTTATGGTCAAAGGAAGCAGATCTAAACACCTGATGGAGTTGGGATCAGACCGATCAAAACTAAAGTAGTTGTGGCATACTCATAACTCATAACCATGAGAGACAGGCTTTTCTTAAATCTTTACCTCAGCTGCTGGTTAATCTTTTAGCATCCTGCTACAAACCTCACCCTGGGCTCTCTGCCTCTCCCCAGGACTTAGTTCATTCTTCCTGATTCACAACTAATTAGTAACATTATTATCTCCTCTTCATCCTGCTTCTGTTTCCTGTGGGCCGGATCATGCTCGTGTTGTGCAAGCAGTGACATCACCACAGCTCTGCGACCAGCACTGACGGCACGAGTACTCACTGCCATGTTCTCCTGAATAATAGGTGTCATCCTCAGACAAAACCTACCTCCTGAGATACAGCCACCAAATATAAGTCTAGGAGCACAAGTCAAAACCAGAAGCATTTTCACAAAGCTTTTTCCAGAAAGTCTACTTTTTTCAAACTGTTGCAAAACTCTTGCTTAATATAATCTGTGAAGCTCTGAGCTTCTGTCCTGGTATATCATTGAAATGGTGGTAAAAACACGATCTCACACTCTGAAAAAGCAACACCAAAGCACAGCTTGCATCAGCAGATGTGACATCATTTTTGGGGTGGTGTGCTAAGATTGGCGAGTATAATGGGCCCAGTAGCTCTGGCTTTAACACTCAGAGAGACCGACTGACCACAGGACTACTGATACTTTGAAAAACAGCTGCCCAGTATCTGGAGCAAATGTTCATGCACATTTGTAAATGTTTGTGCTGTAGCCTTACTTACTAACTGCAACTGCAGAATTTAGAAAGTGAGAAACCTCAAACCACCCATCAGGTCTGCATTGCAGTGTCCATCCATCCTCTTCTACTTATCCTGTTCAGGGTTGCAGGGGGGGGCTGGAGCCTATCCCAGCTGGCACAGAGCGAGAGGCAGGGTACACCCTGTACAGGTCGCCAGCCCGACACAGGGCTAACACAGAGACACAACCATTCACACCTATGGGCAATTTAGAATTGCCAATTAACCCAGCCCATGTCTTTGGACTGTGGGAGGAAACCCACACAGACACAGAACATGCGAACTCCACACAGCAAGACCCGGGCCAAGGTGGATTTGAACCCAGACCTTGTAGCTGTGCGGTAACAGTGCAAACCTCCACACCACCGTGCTGCCCCACAATGCAGTGTGTTAATAAATTAAAAAAAAAAATCAAAAGCTGGGCCTTTTAATACATTGTGACATTCTTAATAAAGTTAATAGTTAAAACTTGTGAGTCTAAGATATTTGTCAAACAAGACTAAGGATCTACACTAATGAGCCACAACAGCAGAGTACTGACTGGTGATGTGACCACGTCTTGTTATAAAGCAGTATTCTGCCTGCAGTCCTGGAAGTAATGGTTATGTTACTCATGCCAGCAGCCTCCCAGCTCAGAGAATACAGTTTCACAACCCTGTCATGGTTAGCCATTTAAAACCTTTTCATAATGCCCTCCCACTATGACCTTTTTAAATTAGAGGATTCTGTCTGTCTATCTGTCTATCTGTCTATCTATCTATCTATCTATCTATCTATCTATCTATCTATCTATCTATCTATCTATCTATCTATCTATCTATCTATGTCTATCTGTCTATCTATCTGTCTATCTGTCTATCTATCTGTCTATCTGTCTATCTATCTGTCTATCTGTCTATCTGTCTA
The DNA here is from genome assembly GCF_007364275.1 of Archocentrus centrarchus. Taxonomy (NCBI): domain Eukaryota; kingdom Metazoa; phylum Chordata; class Actinopteri; order Cichliformes; family Cichlidae; genus Archocentrus; species Archocentrus centrarchus. The sequence continues at coordinate 5,594,595 of NC_044356.1, forward strand.
TCTATCTGTCTATCTATCTATCTATCTATCTATCTATCTATCTATCTATCTATCTATCTATCTATCTGTCTATCTATCTATCTATCTATCTATCTATCTATCTATCTATCTATCTATCTGTCTATCTATCTATCTATCTATCTATCTATCTGTCTGTCTATCTATCTATCTATCTATCTATCTATCTATCTGTCTATCTGTCTATCTATCTATCTATCTATCTATCTATCTGTCTATCTATCTATCTGTCTATCTATCTATCTATCTATCTATCTATCTATCTATCTATCTATCTATCTATCTATCTCTCTGTCTGTCTGTCTATCTATCTATCTATCTATCTATCTATCTATCTGTCTGTCTATCTATCTATCTATCTATCTATCTATCTATCTATCTATCTATCTATCTATCTATCTATCTATCTATCTATCTATCTATCTATCTATCTATCTATCTATCTATCTATCTATCTATCTATCTATCTATCTATCTATCTGTCTATCTATCTATCTCTCTATCTATCTATCTATCTATCTATCTATCTATCTGTCTATCTATCTATCTGTCTATCTATCTATCTGCAAACTCGTAGGCAGGTGGAGTTCAGGCTGTAGTTTTCTGATCATGTACATGTACATGTAGGCAAAGCAGTGCTGTGCACTAAATGCTAACATCAGCATAGCTCTTCTTGCATGCTGACATGGCAATTTTCACATCATGACTATCTGTGTTCAATGTGATGGCATGCTGGCACTGGCTTATTAACACTGAACACAAAGTATGTTTGATGTCTAGATGAGTTTCATCCTGAGGAGGTCATGGAAATGTAGCTATATTTATGATAATTTAGAAGCTGTGAGGACAGTTCACTAAAACCTGAATATGACAGCGACCACATCCATGCAGCTACTGCTCCACTTTTGATCTTGATGTCTCACATGTTACAGAAGAAATCTCTGCAGCCGACCTTGTAATCATCCAGTGGTTGGTGTTGATCAGTGACCCTGCCGGCTTCTGCAGAGAAATTATTGCCATTCTAGTGCTGTGAAGCAGAAACTCTCGGTATCAGCCTCTGAATTATTCGAGTTTCAAGGTCAAACAAAATCTAATTAATAACTGGGTATAGGTTTGACCTGTGATTTATTATAGTCAAAATGTGCTAAACCCTCTGTCCTCTGTGTGTGTGTGTGTGTGTGTTATATTGTGATTCAGTTACAGCTGAGCTGTAACTGAGCTGTGGCGTACTTCCCTGAATCGGAGGGCGACACAGCAGCGAGCTGTAACTCGAGTCATTCAGACATGAGAACGTTGACGTCTCTAATAAACTGACGTCCTCAGCTCAGCATTCAGCTGTTGAGTACATCAGCTCTTTGTGCTGCAGTCCTGCCTTACGGCTTTTTCTCTGAAGGACAGTTCATTCAATAATAACGAGCTTCTATCCAGCTGTCAGTTTTCTGCCTCTATTCATCCTGCTCAGGGTCACAGTTAGTGCAAGTCTATCCCAGCATGCACTGGGCCAAACAAAGATATGACTACTTTGAAATTACCTGTCACCGTTTATGCTTGCTGAAGTAGCAGGACCACAACTGACTGACCTGCTTCAGTACCGGTGTGGATTGTTATGGCCCACTTCAGCCTGAGTAATAATAGATGATGGTTAATTCTTTAGCTTTGTTCATTTCTTCCACATCAGTAGATTATGTTAAGCACTGAGGATCAACACACTTTCAGGATTGTCTTTTATTTATTTGCATTTTTGGCCACAGCAGCTTTTTTTTTTTTATTGGCAGTAGAAAGATACAGGGGAAGACACACAGGCAAACCAGCGACAGGCCAGGACTCGAACCTGCACCGCCCACACCGCAACATATGTATGTGGTCGCCGGCTTCACCACTAAGCCACCCGAGATTGTCTTTTATTAGTGTTGGTTTGAAGTCAGAAAGGCCCTCAGTGACGTAAAATAATAACTCCCCTCAAATGTGTTAACCCTACAGTTTGTTTTAAAAATGTAAAGCACAAAAAGATATGTGTGTAAAAGTGTAAAAGTAAAAATACATATTCAAGTCCAGTAAAAGGTTACTTTGTTACTTCCCACCTCTGAATATGTAGATTTATGTTAGAGCCTTAGTCTTAGAGGAATGATGTCACTTCTTTGATTCGGACTCTAGACTCACATTTTAACCCCCCATGTTGTTGCTTTTCAAGCTAGATGTGAGCATATTTATGAGAGGCTGGAGTCTTCCTGCTTTCCCACCTTTGTGTGCACCGCTGTGTTCAGCCTCACACCCCTTCATAGAGTCCTGATTTGGTTTAATGCTCTTTGGATTTCTCAGATATCAGACTTTTGTTATTTGACCTGGTCCATGTGTGATTATGAAACATTTATTCCAGGAAGTACATTAAAGACAGTTTTGGCTCAGAAAGGGCTGAATAATGCAGTCAAAGATGTAATTCAAAGTTTGGAGGCCGCTTCAGTTAAAAGGGTTAAAGTAGCTCAGTGGGTGCCAAACAGTGAGTCACAAACACAACCAAATAGTGCTTAATTGAATCCGGAGATCGGGCTTGTACTGCATGTCAGATAAGCGTTACATTCCAGAGTCAGAGCTGTGGGATCATCTTCCTAAAGAGCGGCTAATCTTCTTTAATTTTCAAATGATGTGGAAATACAGTTTCAGGAGCTCTTTAAACTATTCCAGTCCCAGTGGGAAGCATTCCAGTTGGAATCACGGTGGAAAATCTTGGAGCGGTTTTCAAGCAAAAACACTAATGAAGATAAAATAAGTCCTGTGACTGCAGCTGAATCTCAGTCTGATCCGTTTGTGTTTTCCATCCTCAGACTCGGGAAGGCGTCTGTCCTCGGAGGAGACCTGGTTGGAGCGCTCGGTATTGATCGGACTTTTAGTGGAACCACAAACAGGCTGATGTTTCAGCTAATGCGCCTTTCACAATGCTACAGGGATGTTTTCTGCAATTTCACTGCCAGTGTTTAATGTGCAATGTGAGTCCAGCATGATGAGCTCATCCTTTGAGTTTCATGTTCACTGGTAAAACGTCAGCTCTAGTTTGTGCTGTCACGTTTAAGCAGGGTTTAAATACCTTACCTGTTCACAGCTTTAGTAGAACAAAGCTCTCATTAGAGAAGGTCACAACATCATCAAGTCTGTAGCCAGTTAATTAGAAGCTCATATGGAATAAATACATTTTTTTCTCAGTTATTCATCAAATATTTATTAATAAGTTCTCCTTTATGTGATCGATGCAAGTCTGCTGAAGGCTCTCTCACCTTTTCTGGACATTCCCAAAGCTGTATAGTTTCTGGAGTGATATATTTAAGTGGTTTTCCAAAATGTATAATTGTGAGTTTAAGGCTGATTCCAATATTGCTCTGTTTGGATACTCTTTCCACTGCTAAATGTAGTTCTTCAGTACAAATCAGTTTTAAGTATGGAATGATAATTGCCAAGAGACTGATCTTAAGGTTGTGGAAAACAGAAGCTGTGCCTACGTTTAAGGAATGGCTCTTAGAACTGAGTGGGGTATTACATATGGAGAAACTTAGATATGACATAATGAACAAACCCAAATCTTTTCTAAATATCTGGCAGCCATTCCTGGACCTACTTTCCCAACAAGACTGTTTGAACACATTTGGCCACTCTCCTCAGTTTTGTAAATCTACATAGATACATTGGTTATACTGATGCACCAGTGCTCTTAATAACTGTATATGCCCAGCTCCCCCTTTTTTTGTGTGGATTGTTTTAGGTGTTTGTTTGTTTTCTTTTTGTTTTAATTGATGTTCATGTTCATTTGTTACTATTTTGGTTTTGTTGTTATATGTGTATAAAATTGGAAAAACTTAAATAAATAATTAAAAAAAAATTTATTAATAATTGAGAATGACCTTCAGCTTGCACTGTGGCGGTTTGCAGCTGGGATGAGAAATAGTTCCTCCAAGTTTGAGGCTCTCAGGCTGGAGAAGTCTGTTGTGATGAAGAGAGCGGTGACGAAGAATCAGCCTGCTGATTTAGTGTCCGATCGATGTTCCCACTCTAGCCTATGGCTGCAGGCTGTGGGTGCTGACTGACAGAATCAGATCATTGATACGAGGAAAGGTGCTTCCTTCCATGGGTGTCCCACAGAGGGGGGGCTGGTCATTCAGGAGGGACTCACCTCTCCACCTCCAGAAGAGCCAGCTGATGTGGTTCAGTTATCTGACTGAGATGCCCCCTGGGTGACATGTCTAAGTGGGAGGAGACCCCAGGACACGCTGGAGATGTCACACTGAGCACATTTGAATCCCAAAGTCCAGTTGGTTTGGTGTGAGTGGTCACAGCATGCCATGCTTGGGTATGCCCCGGCCTGCTTGGAAAGCTGGACTCACTTCAGCAGGACTCACGCACGATATAAATATAATGTGATTGCTGTCCCCGCTCCAGCATGGATCCCCAACGCCCCCTCAATGACATCTGCCTCCATAAAAAGCACTTTAAACAAACGTGACACAGGACAGTGTGTCACCACTTCCTCAATTAAGCCACAAAATGCATACAGTTGTGAACGTCCTGCTCTGTGAGAGCGCGTCTCCAACGCGAGAGAGCGGGTTGAGACAAACTGATCAGCCCGGCTCAGTTACTGCAGTGTGAGTGCAGGACAGGAAGTTGCTGTGCTCGAGCACGCTGTACAGGGAGTACTCAGTGTGAGTACGTCCTATGTCTCCGCGTTGCTTGGAAACGCCTCTGTGTCCCCCCAGCAGAGGTGGAGGAGGTGGGGGCATCTCTGCTGCCCCTGCCACCCGACCGGATACACAGCAGACGATGGATGGATGAAGTAGATCCGATCAGTCGTGGCACGGACTCAACCTTCAGGGTAAGAATGAGCGCACGCTTCATTTGTAAAATGCATTTCTGACCACATGACCCTGAGCAACAGCTACCTCAGCTGAGTAAATACCACCCATTAAAGAAAATAAAACTTCGAGAGTAGAAACATAGATTACCTGATGGATAGGAAACCTCCTCTGGGCCACTGTTGTGAGGCATTTTGGCATATTGGTTTATGAGCCCAGAAGTTACCATATTTAGCCAGAGGATGGGATGTTAGGGTGGCAGACCTGCTCTTTTTCTCATGTCTCAGTTTGTACATCCTCTCCTCATCTTAGTCCCCTCCACCAGCAATAAGGTGAGGAGATGAGGAAGAGTTAAGAGGAGAGAGGAGCAGAGGTAACAGCTGAGACATGCTTGTTATGGAGCTCATTTTGTTGTCGTGTCAATAAATTCTGACATTTAGCACAGCAGCTTTATCTTTGTTACAGCCCATTGCTGTATTTTATTATGTCTGATGTGTTCATGACAACTTTTATATTTAGGGCTACTTTAATTACATTTTCAGCATAGCATAATCTCATTTTTATCACACAAACAGTCAAGAGCAGGTTTTATCGTCACCTTAAATAACTGAAACATCTAAGGACTAATTATCTGTAGACCCCTCCTTGTGCCACGATTTGTGTAATCCAGTGATTTTGTTCTTTCAGCGGTGAAAATCCACCTGCACATCTTCGATCCTCTGTCCTCCAGAGACACCGTTCAACATGACGTACTGAGATTGATTTCTGGGTCACAATCAGGAGGAAGGAGGACAGAGGAGACCCCAGAGATTGTGTCCATCTTTCATATACAGTCTGTGTCATCCATGGAAAAGTAATCATATTCCCATCAAGCTGTTTCCAGCAGTTATCAGGAAACTGTTGCATGCAGCAGGCAGGAACACAGTAAACACACTGCGTGTTCTCAACACTGACATTTACACAGGCTGTGCATTTCTTCTGTTAACTCCCAAATTTCTATTTAGATCGCTGCTGATGTTTCAGTCTTCACAGCCTGCATTTGTTTCCTTTTGTCTTTATTATACTTGCATGTGATTCTGTCTGTCCGTGTGTGGAGTGTTGTTCCTGAGTGTGAATCATCTCTCCACCTGCTGGCCTCTCTCTCTGCAGGCCAATAAATTACACAGAGGAGTCGTGTTTATAGAAGTAAACAAGTGAAAGGCTGCTGTGGGATCAGCGCTCAGTGCAAACAGCACTTGATTAAAAGTGAATTCTGATGCTATGACTGCTGAATAACAATGATGAACCACAATGTGAATGTTGCAGGCGGTTCTCCTGGAGGGTAGGAACCATAGATCTATGCACAGAGATGCTATGTGCTTATGAGACTTGCTCTGACCCATTCAGATATAAAAAGGCAGTTTTCACTGTTATGAAAGTGGTTCACCTGTATCATAACTACACTTAACATAACTACACTTCTAGCATGTGTAAGAAAGCAAACAGCTTCTAAATCAGTGTAAAATTCAGTGAGTTCTCATGAATTGTAATTGTGTATCTTCCTCAGGGACGTGTCACTGCAAACAGGGAGGAGGCAACAGGATTTCAGGGTAAACCAAGTTACTTGGACTAAGTGCCAAAGTGAGAACGCATCAGTCACCGATGGAACAACAGAAAGACGGATGTCTCTGTTTTTGTGTCCTTTTCTTACTCGCTCTGCTCCTCTCGCTCTCTCCAGGGTCCACGGCTGAGGAGCGATACATGGCTCAGTAATAGCCTGAACCCAGGGGACAGCAGCTCTGTGGCCTTGGTAAGAGACTATCAACACAGGCACACCTTCACACCCGGTCACACACAGACAGTCACGAGAGCGCCGCACACACACAGGAGTACACACAGGTTTGACTAATATGAGTGCTGCAGGCTGTGACACCTCCATCTTCTGCCAACAGAGCCTCTCTTTCCCTTTTTCTTCATGTTGTGACACATGCAGTAGTTGAAATTTATATCCCTCCCATCTGCTTTCCAAAGCCTCTGAAACACCATTTAATCTGGGGATGACTCAGAAAGTTGGTATTAATTTACTAGTTGTTTAAACAAGAAAAAAACAGACTAGTCGAGTGGTCTAAAACAGAGGTCCTCAACTTTTTTGACCCATGGACCGGTACTGGTCCGCGGCCCGGGGGTTGGGGACCTCTGGTCTAAAAGACACCGAACCCTCAGAAAAATAAGCCAAACATTTAGGGGCTGTATGAAAGCCTGTCAAGTGGCGACACAACAACAACAACGCCTTTTAGCCAGTCTGCCGCTCACCGGCTCTCATTATGTTAAAGCACTTTTTACGAAGCTTTTACTGCACTAACATAACGCAGGACTGTCAGACATCACGTGCTGTGAGAGCAGGAAAGGAGAAACTGATGGGACCGTGAACGAAAGCAGTTTGCAGTAAAGACTCTCACATTAAGCGGAAATTAATCAGGTGAATACATTTTTCATTGTTTTTATCTCAATCCTGTTTTCATTTATGATTTTTATTCATTCAAACTTAATCCTGAGGGGTCGCCACAGCGGGTGGAGCCACATTTTTGATTTGACACAGATTTTGTGCCAAACACCTTTCCTGATTCAAAGCTCCCATTTTCCTGGGTTCAGGACCAACTCTGAGAGTCCATGAGTCAATGACCCCTCATGGCCTAAGGTTTGGTCTCCTCCCATTCTCGAGGGATTTCTCTATTATTGAGCATGCATCAAAACATGCTTTTCACTCTATACACTCATTAAACTTACTGAGCAATAAAATAAGAGCACGGCTGATCAAACGATACGCAGCGCAGGAAGGTTTCATTCAGAGGCGATGCAGGAGGTTCCTGTTATTTTTGGTCACACCTGTGGCCACTGTGACTGAAATCACTGCAATGTGCTTCTATTTCCATTTCTGAAAAGTAAATTACCAAAGAAGTGAAAGGAGCGATAACTAAACAATAATAATGATAAATCTGCTCTGGGTTCAGAGGGTTCGTGGAGCTCCTATCGTCAGAAGTGATTTGAACAGCCATTTTTATATGACGCTTCTTCTTAGCTGTAGAGCAGATTGTAAGGGGTCCTCAGGTCCCCTAAGCCTAAACCATCCATCCATCATGCACTATCTGAGTCTGCTTATACTGCGGGGGGCCCTGAGCCTTTCCTGAGTGAGAGACAGGGCACATCCAGGATGAGCTGCCAGGCCGTCACTCCAGTGACACATGGAGACAGACACCTATTCACACCTCTGCCAATCTAGAGCCACTAATTAATTTGAACTACAGTCTGTGGCAGGGAGGTGGAGCACCAGCAGGTCTGAAACTCAAACACAGCTCATCAACTAACACTAAAATAAGGATTTTAAACTTTGTAGTTGTAAATCACTAATGGACAAAAGCTGGGGCGAAATGAAAATACATTTGAGGTGTATTACGTGAGCCTGAGCCGCTCGGTCCACCTTATTGAATATTTCAGTAGCTGTGTGAAGTGTGTGACTCACATATGTCCTCGGTGATGGTGCCAAACCAACACAGCAGACACACTTCTGTGGCTTGTTTGCCTTCAGTCTGGTTTTAGCAGTAAAATTAATAATGGGTTGAATTGAGGTCAGGTTACTGACTCAGCCAGATGAGACCATCCCACTGTCTGGGCATGAAAGAAATCCTTGGCAGGCTCGCCTGTTTGTTAGAAAGATTCATGTGCGGATGACCTGAAACTGGAGGACTCCGTATGAAAAGGCTGTGCGCTTTATTAAAATGTTTGTTACAATTACAGCCATCCACACACTGGGATCATGGAGATTAAACCGTTACTGTGCTCTTTTTCCTACAGTGCTCTCACTTTGTCTTGTTGGAGGTCAAAGATTTGGGCATGGATATGCCAGTGTTTCCTAATCTGCTCGTTAAGCCTGACATCATTTGCAAGTCCCAATGCTCCGTCAGTCCCCAAAAGCAAACACCGAGGCACCAACACTTTAAAACAGTCCAAATTCTGTCAGCAGTGTGGATGAAGATGAACGATGAGGATTAAACTGTTCTCTATTAAAGTTCATGTTGAGGGTCCCCAAAGGGCGGATACAAATGCCATCACATGGCAGAGTAGTACTAAAAAAGTAGATACTAAAAACTTCATCCGGGAGGATCCATCCACAGGGCAGTCATCTATGTTCCTGCATGGTCTGGATTAATCCCATGAGAAAGTCCTGTGTCCACACAGAAATCTCAGTCAGCCTCAGAGTGATTCTTCTCTGAAACGCTCACCTGGAGCTGCAGTGTGCGCTCAGTTTTTAAAAACTTCTCTTAAGCATGTGCTGATAAAAAGCTAAAGAGGCCAAAAATGACAGCTGAACCTTTTGGGGGTTCACCCAACCTACCCACCCGGGGTGAGCCTCTGGGCTCATCCTGGGTGGGTAGGGTCACTTCTTACAGATTTTGCTTCATTTTCACATTTGAGCCCAAACTGAGGATCTTTGAGGATCTCTTTCAGGCGTCACACAGCGCCCTGTGGTTTCACCAAACTTTCCCCACTTCCAGTCAGACTTCCCAACATCCAGGGTGAGCCTTTGATGCCCAAAATAGGTGTACTTTCCCTTTACTTCGGGTACATTCTAATGTACTGACACAGGGCTGACTGTCCTTATTAAGACACACTAATAAAGTGCTGTGAATACGTATCTGCCCCCTCCCTGATTTCTTAGTTTTTGGCATGTTTGTCACACTTACATGTTTCAGATCATCAAACTAATTTTAATATTGCACAAAGATAACCTGAGTAAATACAAAATTGCAGTTTTTAAATGATAATTTCTTTCATTACAGGAAAAAAGCTACTCAAACCTGCCCCTGTTATTAAATCATAAATTACATGTGATTAAGCCGAGTTCAGTGTCACTGCCTCACCTGATCACTGCAGACCTGCTGAATCCCTGAAGCAGAAGCTGTCTGACAAAGTGAAGCTGAAAGATCTCAAAGCAGCACATCATCCACAATCTAAAGAAGCAGCTGAGGAACAAAGTTTCTGACATCTATCAGTCTGAGAGGGTCACAGAGCCATTTTTGAGGCTTTGGGACTCCAGAGAACCACGGTGAGAGCCGTTATCCACACATGGAGAAAACAGTGGGAACCTTCCCAGGAGCAGCCGGCTACCAAAATCACTCCAAGAGCATCGAGGACTCATCCAGGAGGTTCCAGAAGAACCCAGAACAACATCTAAAGAACTTCAGGCCTCACTGGGCTCAGCTAAGGTCAGAGTTCGTGATTCAACAATCAAAAAGAGACTGGGCAACAATGGCCTCAGCACCCGTTATCACAAACATATGGGTGCTGTTCTTGCTGTCAAGGGTGGCACGGTCAGTTATTAGTTTCAGGGCGCAGTTACTTTTGCACACAGGGCAGGAAGGCTCGGAGAGCTTTTTTCCCTTCATAAATGAAATCATCATCATCAGATCACTTTTCCATTGTCCGTCACGCTTTCAGCATCCCAGTCACTGCAACACACTGACTTCACACATGGAGGACAGATACGTACTGCAGAGCACAAGAACCATAACCCTGCCTCCTCTCTGCTGGTGTCATCACTGCCATCACTCTTTCCATCATTCACTCGTCTCTCAGCTGTCTCATCTCTTCATCAGTATCAAATTAAATAAACTTCATGTATAAAACACAGACAGTTCTACACAGAACCCACTGGAGAACAATTACAGTGGCTTGTGAAAGTATTCATACCCCTTGAACTTTTCCATATTTTGTCACATTACAACCACAAACAAATATATTTCACTGCAATTTAACGTGAAAGACCAACACAAAGTGGTTACAATTGTAAAGTGGAAACAAAATTATACATGATTCAAAACATTTTTTTACAAATAAAAAACTGAAAAGTGTGGTGTGCAAAAGTATTGAGCCCCCTTTTCTCTGAGTGCAACAATTGCATTCAGAAGTTGCCTGATGACTGCTAATGACTACAAAGAGTCCACCTGTGTGTGATCTAATCTCAGTACAAATACAGCTGCTCTGTGACGGCCTCAGAGGTTGGTTAAGAGAATACTGGGGAGTAAACAGCATCATGAAGTCATGAAGTATAGAGGCAGACACTTTTCCACAGCACTGTGTATCTATATATGTTTACCCTTTGTCAGGGCTGAGGCCACGCTGCCTAACAACAGGAGGCAGTCCTGGTTGAGTAACAGTGCTTCTTTCTCACCTCCACAACATCTGAGGGGACAAAAATCAACACTGCCGCTCTCACTCTGGAGAGTGCTCAGATGCAACAGGAGAGCTGAGGACACCAGCTCAGGAGGGTCTTTGTATTCTGTCACAGAGCACATAGGCTTTCAACCAAATGGAAAAATAGATCGAGGTGTGCAGCAAATGGTGCAGGCATTAAAAAAAGATAATAACATTTTACCTGATCTCCATCTTTCCGTACCGGCACGGCATCCGCTGCTGGAGGGGCAGAGAGAACAAGAGAGAGAGAGAATTCATTATCAGGTGCTTCAGTAGCTACAGGTACGAAGCCACATGCAGAACACAGAAATATCAGGCTTTGGCTGAGCCGCCTACGATGGGAGAAGGTGAGCGAGGTGAGGCTGCAGTGAGGGAGAAACAGAGAGGGAGGAGGAGGAGGAGGTAACACTGTCACACTGATGCAGCCTTCGGCCTGCTCGCCGTGGAGGAATGACATCGCTGTCCAGTATTTCTCTCTCTCACACACACTCAGGCACAAACACACCGAGCTAAAATTAGATTAATTATCCACGCCAAGCTTTGGCACGCAGAGGGCACAACCAGTGTGAGTCATGGAGGCCAGAGATGACTCTGAAATATCTGAGGGTGATAAAAGCGGGAGCCATTCTCAGTTATTATCACCAGTAATGTTAATAATTTAGTGCTAATAAAATAGAAAACAGGGAGCCATTTTCTGTGATGGAGCAGGACCGTGATGGTCGCTGACTCACTGCTCCTCTTGCTTTCCTCGATGACCTTGAGCGTGACCTTAATGGTAAATTCAACAAACCAATGAAGCGATCCATGTAGCAGCTCGTGCATGGGAGCTAGCGTCGGCCAAAACACACAAACAGCCTGTCCTGCACTATTTTATTACACTACTGCATGTGCTGTGCAACAGAGCGGCATTAATACTCTGCAGTACTGGGCAAAAGTCTTGTGCCACCCCTTGTTTCTTGATATTTTGCTTGGAAAATGGGAAGTAGGTGCAAACATGCATGGAAATAGTTTGCAGGGGCTTTAAAGTCAGCATTTGGTCTGACCACCTTTATCCTTCAGCCTGAACTCTCTGAGGCAGCGATCCGTCATTTCTTTCAGCAGTCTTCAGGAATAGTTCTCCAGAAGGACATTTAAGCTCTTTGTGGATGGTTCCTGCGTTTTACTGCAGTGGCAGTGTGTTTGGGATCAGTGTGGTGATGAAAAACGAAGCTGTTGTCCCCGACGGAGCCTCCACCGTGTTTTACAGGTGACACTCACCGTTGGAGCTCTCCTGACCTCCTCCACACATACTGATGCTTTGAACCCAAAGTTTTACATTTGGATTCATCAGACCTGCTGCCACTGATTTTAGTGTATAATGTGGCAGACCTCAGCCTGTCCTCCCTGTTTCCTTTTATGAAGAACAGCCGTCCTTCCACTGAGAGCATTTCAGTGAACAGTAGATGGATCGGCTGAAGGTCCAGATGATCTCTCAGGTCCTGTCAGGTCTTGGCTGGATTTCTTCCTGTTTCCTAAGGATGTGACTTTCAGATCCTGATCACCTGCTGTAGTGTTTTTTTAGGTCTGCCACTTCTTTTGTCCTTCATTCGTCCAGTTTACTCAGATTTTTTAAAGACACACTGCACACCGCGCTGAGATATGTCAGATTCTCAGCTGATAAATCTTTAAGAATCACCTTGTTGGTGCAAAAATGCTACTTTATGCCTGTCAGACTGTGTTATCTTTGGCAATTTTCATAGCTTCAGTGAAAGAAATGGGAACAAATGGCTGCTCATAACAAAGCGTTTTACCACCTCCAGCTGACAAAGTAGACAGATACATATATAAGGCAGTGACAGCAGATCGAGAACTTCTCGAGCTGTAAATCAAGTAAACAGGAATATGAATCGGTCTTTCCAGGAAGCTGTCCTTGATGCTCCTGTTATGATTCAGGAGCCTCGGGAGGGCTGTCAGCTAATGTGGTTCACCTGGTCATCCAGTGCCCTGAAGGCTGGAAAAGCTTCACTCTAACATCTGTCTCAGCTGCCATCAATCTTTCACGCTTTGATATTTAAGCACACGTCATTCTACAATCAGCAACCATTATGCTATTGAAAAAAATGAATTTACACATTTTTTAAAGGCAGGACATTTCCCCAGAGCTCAGGCAACAGCTTTAAAGTAAAGATAGTGGACCTAATGTCCTTTTTTAATGTAATATATGACAAAATATGTGACTAATCCCCGCGACCCAAAAGCTTAGGCTTCACAGTACTCTAAATGCACATTTCAAAGTTTTTTCTACTCTTGGTCCTGTATGATGTCAGTAAAAGCTCGTTTTAGACAGATGATGAACTGAGAGGCCCAGTATAAGGTAAGCAAGGATAATTCAGAACTGTGAATCATGCCAAGTCCTCTAGTAAAGTCCAAGAAGAAAAATATGGATCTGGAAATGAGCAGAATTAGTGCCTTTTAAAAAGATGAAGTTACATATACATGCACGATGCTAAACCTTAATAAATGACCTTGACTGTATTTCCTGTGTGGAGTCAGTTTGTCGCAGTGTGTTTCATGTAGCAAGCATCACACCCTAAATATACGAGCAAAAGCAGGATATGACTCATAAGCTGTGCACTGAAGTGCATGGAAAGGTGTTTTTTTTCCTTGTGGAAGCACCATCTTTTATTGCAGCATTAAGAGGAGAGCGCAGGAAATCTCTGTCCAGTTTAACACTGAGAGCCGGCACTAAAATTAGATTAATTATCCATGCCATGCCTTGGCACAGGGGGGCGTGACCTGTATGAGTCAGTGGTACCTGGGATGTTGAAGGATATTAGAATTAAGTGGCACTGAAAGGAGGGGCCTCCCCCTTGTTAACACAGATTATACCCCACATCTGTAATATCTTTAGCTGGAAAGAACTGAGATAAAATCACTCCTGTTTGATCCAAAAGGACTAAAACACTTCATGTCAAGTGCAATGAAATGAGTCCAACTTCAGCTACCAGATGTCAAGATGAGAGTGCTTATGTAGAAAAGTTGTTGAATTTCACTGTGAGGAATAATGCTGGCACACTCGTCATTAGAACAGTTCATTGTCTAAAGCTTCAGAATCGTCCTTTAGTGCCTCACCTCTTCATCTCCTCATGAAAGGCTGGTTGAAGTGGATTTAACAGCTGAAATCAATAAGATCGGACTCACTTATGAGCTTTGCACAAAGAGCCGACATTTCTTCTGTATCGTATTCTGAACATATGGCCCAACATCCACAGAGATGCTGTCTGCATTGATTTCAAGTTCTTTGCCAAGTCCCACCTCACTAGTCCCTGGCACGACTAATTGACAGTGTCTAAAAATACCTCAGCCTTCAATGGAGACCTAAGCTGTCTCTCCAAAGAGTACCAACAGAGGCCAAAGGACCATAGAAATGTTGCCCTTTAGCTCAAGGGACAAGAAGGTGCTAAAAGCAATCGATTCAGTTACAGTTGAACAAGCTCCCCTTCAAACTATTTTTACTCCAAAACATAGACGTGCCTCAAAACTGCATTATCTTTGACTGGCCAGCGGGGCGCAACTCCTGTGGTGGCATAAAAATTTCCAGTCCACAGGAAAATGAGCCTGATTTCCACCTCGCCATGACCTTAGTAAACACTTTCCGGATGAGTTTATGATCTCAGGTTGTAGTTTTATCTATTACTGAGTAAAATATGTTTATTTTGTGCATGATGGTCCCCATCAGTACCACAAGGAACGCCTGCAATTGACAAGTTGTTAGCCCTAGTATGAGCATGCAGCGTCACTCAACTTTAGTCTGATCTGTCGCTCACTAACCAGTGTGCAGCATCCATCTCTCACATGTAGTCTATGGATGGGAGTTGCTTCTAGATGAACTTGGATAGCTATAGAACAATAATTATAGAGTAGTTAGTAGATACCAAGGAAAATGTTAGTGGTAGTGCTGAGAAAGTTTGTCTTCATCATCAGGGAAATCAGCTTGTATATCTGAGCCACAGTAGTTCCCTGCATGTGGCTTCATTTTAAAACTGAGAGTATGGAACAGAGCAAGGACAGGGAAAGGGTCCACACACAGTTTTACATGAAAGGTGATGAAAATGTAAAATTGTGAAAAGTGTAAATGATCTAATTAGATCCTGGGTGATGCAGGTGAGCAAACATCAGTGTCTTCATCAGAGATGCTTTAAGGTTTTATTAAAACTTATGTAAACAAAATAACCCTGACTGAGCTGACCTGCACCCACACACTCATTCTCACCCACACAATGCAAACCTGCTCCTTAAAAACATTTCTCAGTTCCACCACAGGAAGAAGTTGGCTTGTTCAACTTTGTCCTCCCTCTCTGTTAATGAAAGGCATGCAGTCTTAGTCATGACTCTGCTTCCCTGTGAGTACATTTGAGATGCAGCCCAGGGGATCCTGGAGGCCATTTACTCCACACAACACACCCACACACACGGAGGCACATACAAACTCGCACACACCAGAGACCTCTGGAGCTGATGGAGCTCCCTGCAGGAGACACGGTGGAGGAAGGAGAGGGTGAGGAGAGCGGCACAAAGGGAAGCTGAAGACTCAGAAAGTCTGACAGGAGGAAAAGTGGAGAGATGGTTCAAAGCTCAGAACATCAGGGTATTGGGTATGTTGGGTAATAGTCTCACAGTCTCACAGCAGTTCTTGAAATATTCATGACATTTAATCTATTAAGTCATGTTTCTGGACATGAATTTTAAATAGACCAGTCTCATACTTACTGTCTGTGTATACAAAGATGAAGATTTTCCACTTTTTAAGGGCAAAGAAGTCTACATTTAACAGTTGCACATATTTACACTGTAAATGCATTATTTTAATTGCATTATTCAGGAAGAGAGCAGGAACAGCAGGAAGAAAACAGGAAGAGAAGGAAGAAAACAGGAAAAGAGCAGGAAGTAAATAGGAAAAGGGCAGGATGAGAACAGGAAGAGCAGGAAGAAAACAGGAAGAGCAGAAAGAAAATAGGAAAAGGGCAGGATGAGAACAGGAAGAGCAGGAAGAAAACAGGAAGAGCAGAAAGAAAAGAGGAAAAGGGCAGGATGAGAACAGGAAGAGCAGGAAGAAAACAGGAAGAGCAGAAAGAAAATAGGAAAAGGGCAGGATGAGAACAGGAAGAGCAGGAAGACAGCAGGAAGACCACGATCAGCAGGAAGAACAGGAAGAGAATAGGAAGAGCTCAGTACTATCCATCCAGCCATTCTCTTCCACTTATCCTGTTCAGAGTCACGGGGGGGTTGGAGCCAGCTGACAGAGGCAGGGTACACCCTGTACAGGTCACCAAACTGTCGCAGGGCTAACACAGAGAGACAGACATCCTCACAACACTCACATTCACACCTATGGGCAATTTAGAGTCACCAATTAACCTAACCCCAATAAAGGCATGTCTTTGGACTGTGGGAGGAAACCCACACAGACACGGGGAGAACATGCAAACTCCACACAGAGAGGCCCGGGCCGAGGTGGATTCAAACCCACACCTTCTAGATGCCATTGTAGCTGTGAGGCAGTAGTGCTAACCACTGTACCACCGTGCTGTAAAAAAAAAAACAAAAAAACTTGGTACTAGTCAGAGATTATTGTGAGGCAAAACACACACACTCACACACACACAAATCAATGTGTCATTTTTATCTACCTGACACCAACACACCTTTACAAACCTGAGAATCTGCATACTAAACATTAATCTTGGTAATATTGAAAAACCTAAATTAAAGATCCCCCTGACATAAAATCCCTTCAATAATGCACTCATTTAAGTAACTTTGCATTTATATTTATAAAGAGTAAAGGGAAACAAACACCCCTTAGCAAAGGGCAGACTGTAAGATAATCTAGGGACTAAATCAAAGCCGTGAGTATAGTAATGAAGGCCACTCTGGCACAGTGTGAAATTATGGCAGCTGCTTGGACTAATAAGTCTGAACAGCTGGCGGGATCAGTGATCACTCTGGTGCTATTTGATGGACATTTACCCAGAGTTCCCTACAGTACCAGGAGGGACTGCAGCCTGCTTCACAGTCATTAGTGTCAGTCAGTGCCAGAAGACTCCATCACTGTTCACACCTCAGCTTCTTTCTTAGCATCTGTAATGCTGAATCATTTTTTAAGGAAGAAAAACATGCACGGTTTTAAAGGAGTGGATGCAGCCTCTAGGTGGAAGTGGCTTAAACCTTCAGTCTTTTTAATGGCCAGCAGGGGGAGACTTCTCCCAAAAAAACGTTTGATTGTATGGAAGTCTATGGGTCTACTCTGGTCCATCCAGAGTAAAATGGCAGAGTATATTCAGGTGTGGCTGTCTTGTGATTGATGAATTACTTATACTGTTCCTTTGTCAAGCCAAATACAGTCACTTTTGGCTCCATAAACCAAAATAGCAACAGGCGAAATGTTCCAAGCTGACAGTAGCCCAGAGGAGGTATTCTGTCCATAAGGTAATCTACTTTTCTGCTGTTGGTGTGATTTTCTTCTTCTTCTTCTCTTGAAAACGTTTAATCAGCAGCTCTTACTGCAGCAAACAATTATAGCACGGTAATGCAGCTAGTGCACTTCATTCAAAGTCCAGCTGGTGAACCACGATGGTGGTAAAAACAGTGAATTAAAAAACCTTCAGCAGTATATCTGCAGCACTGCTCACTCGCTCAGCTGTTCCAGGTCTGACAGACAGAGAGAAGCAAAGCATTGTGTGAAATCAGAGAAAGTAAGCGCTGCAGCGGCAGCAACCTTTCTGTTTGATCCACAGTATTCCTGACTTCAGAATCAGAATCAGAATCACAAGGTTTTTATTGCCATATGGGTGAACAGGTTCACAGCATTAGGAAATTGCTGCGGTACTTCGTGCTTACAGAAAAAAAAAAAAACAAATAAGTATAAAAACTATAAGACAATATACAAGTATACAAATTGCAAATATACAAAGATATTAGAGCTATAACTATAGCACAATATTACAAAATTACAAAATATACAGTGCAGAGACTAATTAAAAGATAAAGGAATGTAAACTATATTCCACTAATATGTACATCAGTGCAGTCAGACAGGTGCATAAACATAGGGTCATCAGCGTTTGTGGAGGGTGGTGGTAACAGTCTTAGGGTTATTGTTCATGAGTCCAACAGCAGAGGGGAAGAAACTGTTCTTATGGCGGGAGGTTCTGGTCCGTATGGACCGTAGCCTCCTGCCTGAGGGGAGAGGGTCAAAAAGTCTGTGCCCAGGGTGAGAGTGGTCGGCTGTGATCCGACCTGCACGCCCCAGTGTCCTGGAGGTGTACAGGTCCTGGAGAGATGGGAGTTTACAGCCAATCACCTTCTCAGCAGAGTGCACAACGCGCCCGTAGTCTCTGTTTGTCCCTAGTGGTGGCTCCAGCGTACCACACAGTGATGGAGGAGGTAAGGATGGACTCAATGATGGCAGTATAGAACTGCACCATGGTCCTTGCTGGCAAGTTGAATTTCTTCAACTGCCGCAGGAAGTACATCCTCTGCTGGGCCTTTTTGACGACAGAGGTGATGGTGGGCTCCCACTTGAGGTCCTGGGTGATGGTAGTTCCCAGGAAGCGAAAAGAGTCCACTGTGGTGATGGGGGTGTCAGTCAGGATGATGGAGGGTAGAGGGGCTGTGTGCTTCCTAAAGTCCACTATAATCTCCACTGTCTTCTGGGCGTTCAGTACCAGGTTATTGTGGCTGCACCAGGACACCAGACGTTTGACCTCCATCCTGTAGGCCGACTCGTCCCCGTCTGAGATGAGTCCGATGAGAGTCATGTCGTCTGCAAACTTAATAAGCTTGACAGACTGGTGGTCAGAGGTGCAGCAGTTGGTATACAGGGAGAAGAGCAGAGGAGAGAGGACACAGCCCTGAGGAGTGCCGGTGCTGATGGTCCGGGAGTCCGAGACATTCTTCCCCAGCCTCACGTGCTGCTTCCTGTTCGTCAGGAAGTCAGTGATCTACCTGCAGATGGGATCTGGCACGTTCATCTGGGACAGCTTGTCTTGGAGGAGATCAGGGATGATGGTGTTGAAGGCAGAGCTGAAGTCCACAAACAGGATCCTGGCGTAGGTTCCCTGGGAGTCCAGATGCTGTAGGATGAAGTGCAGAGTCAGGTTGATGGCGTCGTCCACAGACCTGTTGGCTCTGTAGGCAAACTGCAGGGGGTCCAGAAGGGGGGCTGTGAGGGACTTGAGGTGGGACAGCACCAGACAGCACTTCGCGCCATTACCCATAATTCATAGCGGAAGCCGGTAGTTTACTTCCATTTGCGCTGTTGTTCACGGTTGCGGGCTTACACACTTGCCGTTCATTTAAACATTTTGACACTGCAGTTTCTTTTACCTGCCTAAGTGGTACCACACTGGAGGTGGATACATTGTAAAGATGTTTTAAAAAGCAGCGAGGTAACAGTGCCTCACCCGTCACTTGTGTAAATGACATGAAATTATGGCCTGAAGTCGCTACATCCACATTATCAGTTACCTTGCTTTTGCCGAAGGTGTTGATGGCGGGGAATCACGTAATTATAAGAGCACCAGATTACCTTCAAAGCAATAAAATCAATAAAGTAATGCTGAACAAACAAGGCAACGTTGTTTTCCTTAAAGCAGCTGTAGAGCGGAGCTAATCGTTAGCATGGGTCATGCTAAGGGAAAGTGGAGTGATGGAGACAGTCAGCTGTTCCTGTATCACTGATTAGGGAAATCATGCAGTGATGCTGCAGCTATTCTGTGGAAGGTAAATCACTGATCTGGATATCAGAGTGTTCAGATCACTGAAACAGAAACACTGGACTGGCTGAAGGCTGTGATCGAGGAGACACGCAGCTGTCATCCTGCTACGTGTTTACATGAAGGCAGGCATTGTTTAAGCTTTGTGTAGGCTGTATGCTGTAGTGTCACACTATAAATAAAATAACGTAAAAAAATAAGAGGCTGTACATTAAAGGAAAACTTAAAACATAAGGAAAAAATACAGTAATAGGATGTGACACTGGGTAGAATAATTTGGGGGGAAAAGAACACATTTACAGAATGTACAGACTGATGTAGTGACAACCGACAACAGCACAAGTTGAACCCGAGCTCATGTTCCAACTAATAAAGCCGCCTGTTACAGCACAAAGTAACCGAATTTTGTCATTAACTCTGGCTCTGACTTTGGGTAACCGGAAGTATAAAACCGAACAGCAGAAGTAGCCGTCTGTCATGGAGCCTACGTACGCTCCTACAGAAACCAGTGGATAATACAACCGAACTTTCAAGTGAAGTGTCGTCATTGCAGTGACTGGTTCTCCTTTCTGCCTTGACTCCAGCATGTGGGTCCAAAAAAAATGGTGTAGATCATGTACCTAAAAACAGTCTATTGAATAATGAACTGTGGAACAGTGGTTATCACTTGCCTCACAGCAGCAGTGTTAATTTTGTTGACGAAATATTTTTGTCATAGTTTTCATCAACGACCCTTTTTTTCATGATGATAACGAGACGATAACTAAATTAAAACTACCTAAAATGATAAAAACGATTTCGTCAATGAATGAAAACGAGACAAAAATGCTTGGTGGGGATGAAATCCAATCAGAACTGATTTAATTTTGTGACAGGGCGGGACCAGTTAGGAAAACATCCAATCAAACGCACAGTTGCGCAAATTTGCTCTAAACCCGGGAAGACCAAACTTGCCTGTGATTGGTCGTTCCTTCCGATAGAACTAAGTTATGTAAACAATGTCAGCAGGGAGAAAGAGAAGAGCCGATGTATGGACACATTTGTCCTTTGACGTTGTGACAAACAAAACGATGTATAAACCCACATGACTATCTCGGGCAAAAACACGACAAATCTTAAACATCTGCAAACCAGTCACCCAGATCTCCATGCAAAGGTCAGCATTTTAATGTCATGCAGGGTAAAGTGTTTTTCCCAGTTTGTGTTCAGAGAAAATCTCCACACCGCGGTGGATTAGCCTTTATAATCTTAGTCCTGAACACTGCCCTGTACCTTTCAGAGCGTCCTGCTGTGAAACGCTAATGTTAATATTATTAGTAATATTCCATAACTTTGAATAAATATTTAATTTTGTGTAAGTTTGTATAATGACTAATTCAAGGGAATTGAAGAAAAAGCATTTACATTTTACACCCTTTATATTTTAGTCGACTGAATCGACTGTAGATTTAGTCGACTATATTCTTACCATAATTCGTCAACTAAAACTAAAATTATTCAGATGACTAAATTATGACTAAAACTAAATTACATTTTCATCAAAAGACTATGACTAAAACTAAATCAAAATTTGATGCCACAGCAACAACGTCCTGAGTCTGAATCCACCATCGGGCTGCATGTTGGTCTGTCTCTCTGTGTCAGCCCTGTGACAGGCAGGTGATGTGTCCACTGTGTAACTTGCTGTTCACTCTATGGCAGCTTGATAGGCTCCCCCCACTGTGACCCTGAATTGTGGACGAAAATGGGGGGAAGGACTTTTGATATCCAGTCTGACTCTATCAAAGGTGACTTCAGCCAACTCTGAAGACGACCACACCTGAGACATTACTCCTAAAGGCAGGTTCTACTGTTAAATCCACCAAGAATCCATCCAAAGAATATACAAAATCTAAATTTCCTCCAGACTGATATTAACTGTCCATTAAACTCTGAAGGCAAACGAGCCCATTTAGCTCATTGCTTTCCTGCTGCTGCTCGTTTCCAGACACATCTGGCTCCAACAGCAAACCAACATCCTACCAGCTGGCACGCACACTGAGTTTGTGACTAAGAGCTGAACTAAAGAATGATTTTGCATCTTAGGACACTATTTTCTTAACACCATAATAACAATATAAAGCTGTAGCATTCAGTTTAAGAAGCTTCTCCACTTTTCATTACAGGGTTTGGTGGCTTAGCCATCACTGGTATGGTTGTTTCTATAACTTCTTCTCTGGCTCAGCTACAGATGTACCAGCTGTGCAGCAGAAACAACCTTCAACACGCTTATATCGACTGTTGAATCCCAAAGAATTTGGTGAAGCAGTCGTGTGAATGTTTTTTCTGAAAAGCCACTGGCATGTCTCATGGATAGTTTTATATCACGCTGTATATTTTATGCTGTTTGCGCTGCATTTTTCATATTTTTAGATGGCTGCTATGTTGGCCAGGTCTCTCCTGTAAATGAGATTATTATCTCAATGATACTTCCTGGTAATTACTTGTTAAAAACATGTCTGCAAAGAAAAGCAGCCAGTGTGAACTTACAGGGTTAGCTGACTCTGACATGGATGCATGTGCCCATTGTCTTTATTTATGAGAAACTTGTTGGGATGCAGCTAATGATTATTTTTGTTGCTGTTTATTCTCTCAGTTAATCAGCCGATAGATTCAAATGAAGCATGCACACTGAACTTTCAGTTTACAAATATAACACACATAACATGCTGAAATTAAGCAGTGGTCATCAGAATGATCAATCTGCAGATTCATTTCCTGTTGACCGTCTGACGCATAATCAGGCAGATTTGACTCTTTACTGCTGTGCTGCAGCAGAGCCAAACAAACAAACTGGTTTTACCGGCAGTGGAGCAGAATTAGGAAAACAGTGAGGCCGAGGATGCTAGATCTTGTCCGAGCATTGGTAATTAATCTGATCCAGAGTCTGATTATGAATTACACAGTGTTGTCTGAAGCTGCAGTGTAATGTTTGCTTGTTAGCCTGTGAAACATCCTCTGAGGTTTGGTACGGTGTGTGTGTGAGGCTGCTGACCTTTGAGGAAAAGGTTGCTGCTGTTTGTGCGCGTACCCAAACTCTGCAGTGGAGTCGAACCAAAGCAAATGACCATCAGACACAAACGAGCCGCCTTCTTCTCTACAAGCTTACATGTCTGTTATAGACGTGTATTACAGAGCTGTTGCCACCGATGAACTCCCAAAGCTGCTGTTCTTCTTATCTGGAAAAGGCCGTGTTTTTGTTAACTCTGATAATCAGTTTAGTTTTAATTAGGAAAGAATCAGCAGGGGATAATTAGGATCGGAAAAATTCATTCATTTGCATTTGTGATAAGTCACAGAAGCAAAAGTGAAATAAATAAGCGTGTAGATGAGAATAAAAGAAATAAAGTGACCTGTTAAAATACTATTAACCCTACCAACCATGTTCTTGTTTTGAATCCTGATGTCCTTATAAAGCTCCTGCTGCTTGTCCTTCAGGTTATTCTTCTGTAGTCTGAAGATTACATCGGTGTAAACGCTGCTCTGCTTAATCTGTTTGGCAACAAAGGCAGTCTCAGGGAAATGAATCGGAGACTTCAGTGGATGACAGAGAAGTGGTGTCTGCCAAAAGCTGTGCTGCAGCTGCACGCTTCATTTAGCCAAGAACAGTTTTTACTTCAGTCAGGCTGCTGGGCAGTCTTGGCAGCATATTTGTGTTCTTTTTTTAACGTTAAACTAATGAAATATGCTCATATTTCTCTTTGAGAGAGGGAGGCATTGAGATATTTAGGCCACTTTATTTAATTTGTCTTCAAAGCTCCATCAGAAAAGGTTTTCATGTAGAAATGAATCAGCAGTAAATAACTGAAGAGGACAGACAGTTGAGAGGAGGATCCCATCCCCACCGGCTGCAGGCACAACTCAAAGCAAACATTCAAACATTCATTTCACTGCAGACAACAAATGACAGGAACTGAAAGCTATCTATTATCCCAAGACAAGGTTACAGACAAAACCCAAATAACTACACATGCATTAAAACCACTTGCAGGTGATTTATTTCAAAGGCACCTGCCAAATGTCTAAAGTAGGATACATCAGGCACCGTGTGAGCAGTCAGCTCTGGAAGCAGGAAGAATGGGTGTGAGTGAGGATCCAGATGGCTTTGGATTAGAAAAGCAGGCAAGTGCATTTCTGGTATGCAGTGGTTCATACTCACTAAAAGCAGTAAAAGCATAAACAGTGAACTGGTGCTAAGGTCGTGATGTGTGAGGGGGGTGAACACATGAATTAACCCCTATCCATGGCCAAAAAGTACCTGCAGCGGGCACGTGAGCATCAGGGCTGGACCGCTGAGAAATCAAAGAAGGGCATTACGTTTTCCTTTTACATGGTGTGGAGAGCCATGTGAGCATGCATCAGTTACATTGAAAGCCAGGAAGGGCCTCCCTACAGGTAATGGTCTGCTGGGAAACACTGGGTCCTAGCTTTCTCTGACATCTGCAGCTATCTAAACACTGGTGCACACCACATCATTCATGGCATTAATACGATGGCAGTGGCCTCTGTCAGCACAATAATGCACGCTGCCTCACTTCAGAAATGGTTTGAGGAGCACAGATGTGTAGGTGCTGGTACAGCTGGCTGGAACAAGGTTTTCCTGACCTTTTTTTGATGACAGATGTCCAAGTGGTAGTTTTAGATAACGTTCTCCCAGCGCATGAACCTCTGTTTTCTGTTATATGTGCGATAGTGACACACCAAAGGGTCACGGTCAGTGTAAACAAAGAGTGGAGTGCCAAATGTGGAGATGTCAGAGGCTCTCTGTGTCAACAGCACCAGTAACCCTCAAGGAAATCTAGCTTTGTCACATAGAGAGCTGAACATGCTGTCAGTGCAATCCTGCACACATGAAAGGAGAAAGAAATCAGGTTTGATCACATCATTAACCTTCCTGTCAGTAGAAAAACTGGGTGTTAAGTCAGCTTTTGGGACCCCCAGAAAGGGAGGGCTCCAAGAACTTGCGTTAGGGACAAGCTGAGCCCACTCTCTCTGCTTTGAAGCACTTTCAGTAGCATTCACACACTAGGAATGCTGCTCAATTGTGACATACATCAATGTCATGCTCTAGTGCAGTCGTGCGTGACGGCACATCTGAAAATAGATGTCACATTTCTGAGAATCAGTCGGACAGAATGTGTGCATCGTGGTTGGTCAAGGCATAATCAGCAACACAACCCACCTCACCTCCTCACTGTACTTGACAGCTTATGACTTCAGCATTTTAATATGAAAAACCTGAGATCTGCATTTCCTGTCTGGAGTACAAATGACAAAGTCACTCAGTATCACTCAGTCCAGTCCCGATAGCATCAGGGTACCGAGTCTGCAGTCTGGAAGCAGCACAGCGTGGCATATTTTTTCAAACTGCTGCTTCATCTTAGGCTGAGAGGTTAGCATGAGGGTGCTCACACAGCAGTTTTTCAGGGCCGGCCCTGAACTGTGTGAGCAAACAGCAACTCTACAAGATGGGATCGTGCGTGCACGCACAGGTTCGTCGGTCTGGGGTATAATTCTCACTTAGGGTGCGAGTGGTCCCAGCTTCAAATCCCGGACGAGCCCCTATTATTCTGTTATGGCTAGCTCAAATGCTAAATGTAACAATGTTTGTTTTAGAATAAATAAAAAGCACCTTGAAAGTGCTGAACAAAGGATTGGCTTTATATACACATAAGATTGAAACAAGAAATACTAAAATGTGTTGCTTTGGCCTCTGAGTCGAGTAGTAGTCAACCAGATCAATATCACAGAAGTTTCACTGGCTGGAAGCTAAACTCTGACTAAGAAGTGTTCCTTTAATTGTTTTGAGCAGTGCAGTCATGTTCACGTGGTCTCAGGAACATGGAGGAGGTTGGGCTGGAAAAAACAGCTAAGCTCTCAAACATTTGACTGACAGTTTGATGCTGAGGACGTGTCTTATTCTGGAAGCTAATATTGTGTTTTAGTGCAGAGGCCTTTTTCATTTGTGTGTCACTGATTTCTTTTTTTATTATTATCACAGTTAAGTTATTATCACAGTTCTGTTGCCCTAACGAGTCCAACAAAAGCAAAGACGTGCAGCTAAACTACACGTTAACCCTTTTACTACCACAGGGGTTAGGGTCACCGGTGACCCCTGTGGTAGTGAAAGGGTTAACAGTGAGCAGCAGTATTTCTTGGACTGGCCCAGCAGATTACAGGTTATCAAAACCGTGATAGGGAAACAAGAACTATGCTCCTGCTGTCCTTCAGGGCTGTCTCTGTGTGTAAAATCAGTTGGTGCACGTTTAATTTGGCATTCTCACCATTTAAGAGAAGAAGGGAAAAACAGCACCGAGGAAGGAGGCGATAAAAAGACTGAAGGGGCGGATTTATGCTACAGAGTGGTTGAACTGCTCCGTGAGGACTAATGAAGCTAAACTGCACCACAGGGACACAGGTGGGAGAGGAAAGTGTGGGAACAGGGCGTGCTGATGTAGGTCTTCACTGCACAGCCCAGGAGACGTTATGATAAACACAATCACGCTTAATGGAGGGTTTTCTCAATACCTTTTAGAGGCAGGCACTTTGCAAACCTTTATGATATAAATGACCCTTTAAAGAGACCACCAAGTCAAGGAGGGGTGCATTTATAAAGCCATTACCTCAGCTCACACGAGCTGGTCACTTAACAGGTGCTGTAATGATGAAATACTGAATGTGGAGGCACACCGAGCCTCATCCACACATAAAGCAGTTTGTAGTTGATGATTGGTGAGCACCCTCTGATGTATTTACCACTCCCACTGGTCCTGTCTTCAATAATTGGTCACAACACTGAGATAAATGGAATAGACTGACTTCATGATGGGTTTTTGCCCACGAGCTGCTGAACTTCATTGACAGTATCCAGCCAGTTAGTCTCTTCCTGAGGAGGCCCCTTCAGCCTGATATTGGGCAAAATTGTTACCGAGCATTTCCTTCCTCAGCCTGACATTGCCTCCACTCTGACTGATGCCCATGGGACCCATACGTCATCTTGTTTCTAATGTCATCTTAAGTTAACTCTGACCGTAGCAATGCCAGCACAGGGGGTTTAAGACTGTACTGTGGTGATGTGGTTTGTACAGCAGGAAAGCTCCAGGCTCACTGAAAACAACCCCATTAAATGACTGTGACCACTTTAGTCCCAGCCACGGTGCTGATAAGTACCCGAGTACCCAATATATTGTTGAATTTTTATATATTTGTTTAAGAAGGAAGGCAGCAATGCTTGGCTTTCACGGCTGATCTTAACGGTGCTCTTCAGCTGACTCCCACTGCAATAAAAAGGTATCAGAAACTATCTGACTAATATCCCTACAGTGCAAAAAGGAGAGACAGATAAGTGAAGGAATGAGTGTACTTTATGGACTTTAAAAAGGAGAAGGAAGTATTTTTAAAAACTACGTATAGTTAAGGAGGAAGAATGAGGTAAGGTCAGGCTGAAGTGTCACAGTGAAGTGAGGAAAGAAGGCAAAAAGGGAACAAAAAGGTAAGAGGAAGGAAAAGGTGACCAGCCGGGCAGAAAAGAGGAAGCTACACACACACACACACACACACACACACACGGTCTGTCTGAGGAAGGCAGGTATTGTGAGACCCAGCAACAATAGGTCCTGACAGTTCTCTCTGGCAGACCATCGCCTGTCTCCTGCCATCGCTCTGGGTATTGGATGTGTGTGTGTGTGTGTGTGTGTGTGTGTGTGTGTGTGTGAGACACATGGCCTGTGACAATGATCCGAAGTGAAGTCTGGAGTCTGACTCACCTCCGCTTCAGTGGCGTACGCTCTGAGCCGACACCAAACACTGAGGGAGTCCTGCTCACTGCGGCTCGTCGGGGTAATACCTTCATCATCCATCCATTCATTCCTCTGTCTGACTGCGTGCGTGTGTGTTCAGTATTTTATTAGACGCCTGGGCCACCCCACATTCCCCAGAGGACCTGGAGGTTAGTGTTTGGTACGTGGTGCCTCTCATAAGGACAAATCTCACATTCACTCATAGATGTATGTTCTGCTGTGGAGGTGGCAGAGCTGAAGATGGGAGTGAGCAGCACGGACAGGATCAGAAATGAGTCCATCAGAGGGACAGCTCAGGTTTAGACACAAAGAGATGCGAGGCTGAGATGGTTTGGGCATGTGCAGACCTCAGAGGAGGTTCATGGATGTAGTGAAGAGAGGGTGGGTGTGACAGACGAGGATACTAGGAACAGGGTGAGGTGGAGGCAGATGATCCACTGTGGCGACCCCTAAAGGAGGGAGGTGAAAGAAGAAGATGATGAACCAAAAGGAAATTTCAGTTTAAGAATCTCAGTTTTTCTCGCCTGCCTCGACTCAACTACAGATGCACATTACACGGGTCAGATATCAGGTGAGCCACATTTTCCACAGTACAGGTGCTGTAGGTACCAAAAATAATTAGGCCCACATGTCTGTATGTGGGTCACCTTAAGAGGGCAAGAAGAAGATGATGATTTTTCACCTTTCATCCAAGAGGCTTCCACAGTTCTGAAAACTGATGAAGACTACCAGGTTTTTAACCTCTAGTGGGGATGTCCCCTTGGAGGTGATCCTGAGAGTCACTGACCTCCCTGTAATCATGCTTAGGGTCACATGAGCCAAGGTGCGAATCAAGGTGTGGGTCATTACTGTCACAGGGGCCAAGGTGTGAAACCTCAGCATCATACGAGTTATTAAGGTCCATGGGTCACGGAGGGTTGAATCACCTGTGAAGGGATCTACTAATGGCTCTGTGATGGTAATGATCCACAACCTTGGCCCATGTGTCTTCATTTCTACCCTGACCTCAGTGACTGAGAGCCTGCACAGCCACATGTGTGTCACCTGTACTGTGCACACCTTGGTATGAGCAGTAAATGGAGCTCACCGGTGTGTTTAAAGGTTGCAGGTGCTGCACAGAGACTGTCGTTCATTCTCTTTATTACTTCTGAGATGTTTTTCCTTGATTCTGATTGCTTAATCCTCGTGAGATTTCAGCAGTGTGAGCAGCGCTTGCTTGAAAAGTAGAATGCATAAATCTACAGCTGTTCAGTTATTGTGTTTGACAGCAGCCTTGTTTTTACAGCCGGAGACGCATTTTACAGGCTTGTGTGATCATTTCAGGTAATTGCAGGTCCCTGTCCTCTCAGAGCTCTTCTTAAGCTGTTCAGTGTGAGGTTCTCAGTGCTGTAGTCACAGTGAGTAACACACAAATGTGCGTCCACTGTTACAAGAGTGTAATGTGATTTTATCTTTTACAGTCTTCTTAGCGTGCGATCCACTAAAGTCAATTTCACACCCAAGAGAGAAAATGAAGTTAGAGTAAATTCATCTTCATAAGTTGAGCCCACTGTTCCTCGGGCAAACTCTTTTTCTTAAACTCCCAAAACTAACAGCTCAGCTTTATCCCAGCGAGCAGCTGAAGGCGACTCAGGGTCCACGCTGACGGTTGAGCAGTCCGGGCAGGATTTAGGGAACAAAGGCTGCTTTCCAACGAGGAAATTCAGGGAATTCATTTTAGTTGAGTTGGTTGTCAGTGTTCTCAACTTTATGGTGGCATTTTGGGGAAAGCAGAATTTTTCCCTGACTCAGGAAGAGCCTTTGGGTAGGTGAACACACACATCAGCAAGTTGATGGCAGTGACTTTGTGTTATTAAAACAAATACCAATGCCTTTCTTGGTATTTCTTACCATCCAATGAAACGTAGCCTGGGTTGTGGTGTGATGGCTCTCAGCAAGAAGGTTTTATTTTGTTTTATTTAACCTTTATTTAACTGTAAGTTACATCATACACACTACAAAGTCCAGGTCTGATCCCCCAGGGAGACAAAAACATTCAGCTGGGATTTCCATATCCGTGAGTCCGCTAGGGTCCACTCGGGTCGGAGTGAAGTAAATTTCATCATCAGACGGTGAGCACGAGGATTCATGCAGATGTCTGCCAGTTTTTTGTGATCATGCAGACTCGTCTATGGAAAATTTGGATTATGATGCACCAGCTATCCAAACGCTCCAGGCAGCAGACTTCAAGCAAACTTCAAAGAAGAATAACAGGAATGACTACTCGGCCATCGTGTCTCCAACTGTCCATGTCCTCAACGGAGTATAATTCTCTGAATGTTATTCCATGACCACAGTGCAAAATAGGAGAATGCAGTGCTACAAAGTTTATAAAATATCCTGGGTATCAGAAACAGGAGCCGAGGAGTGAAAATGATGCCAGCTGTTTGTAAGTTGTTTATACAGATAAGTGGGAGCTCACACAGTATGGCTCTGTTCATAAAAATATACCAGTGCTGTTGTCTCCTTGGGCTTAATGAAGGCCAAGAAACCAGATTATAAAGTACACACTGATGTAAAGAACCATGAGTGGAGACAACAAAGTGTGGACAAGGCCACATGCACCATAACCAAAGAACGTTTAAGGACATAGCTCTTCTTCCTGTGACTTCCTCAAACAGTCCACAGATACCTCTGCTAGATAAATTTTTGGTTTTAAATTGGTTGTAGATGTGAATGGTTGGCCCTGTGATGGACTGTCGACCTGTCCAGGGTGAACCCTCCCTCTCACTCAGTGCCAGACCCCCTCCTGCAACCCTGATCTGGATAAGTGGTTAAGTGGATGGATGGACGGACGGACGGACGGATGGATGGATGGATGGAAGTTTTCCTGTTTCAGCTTCCCTGTCTGCAAAGCCAGGTTTGAAATGGCTCAGCTTGGATGAGCTGGGTCAGGCCCATCACCCAACATAAGTAACAGACTTCACTAACACCCATGTGGCTGAATGGGAGCAGATTCCTGCAGTTAGGTTCCAACATCTCATGATATCATGATGTTGGGTTTCTGGGTGGTCCGTGTACTTTTTGGTCATTTGTTTTTTTGTTTTTTTTCAATGTGAAAAACAAACAACTGAGGTTTTTTCATTTTCATTTTATGCTCTAAATCCATATAATGTCAAACAAATTATATATATATATTTTGCCTTTAAAATCAAAACATAAATTCACAAAGAATAGGAAAGAGAAAAACAGCCTGTCTTTTATTTTTCTCAAACCGGAAATATGTTTTTTTGTGGCCTGAGAGAAGCTTTCCCGCTGACCACTGTAAAGTCACTGCGAGATGGAGCAGTACATTGTTCTTTGGAACAGTAAGCGCTTGTCTCTCAGGCTTTTGCACCTCCACCTGCAGATGTGGATCAGAGAGTCCATTTTCCTTGAAAAATCTCCCGATGCTCCTCGGGGTGAACCCCCTTTCTTCTCCATAGCAATGTGAGATAACCGCAGGGATTGCTGTAGCAGACAGACCCCTACCTGCCACGTCTACAGTTGTTTCACACTGTGGCTCTAAAGCCGTCCTAACTCACAGCTCTGAAAACCATAAGCTGACTGGAGCAAGCGTCAGGTAACAGTGAGCACTTTGTATTTATGCACCTTGAGCTGGCTTTGCAACAGCAATAAACTTGCAGTTTGAGAAAAATAAAAGACGGGCCATTTTTCTGTTTCCTATTCTTTGTGAATTTATGTTTGATTTCAAAGGGAAAAAAGAAATATAACTCCTTTTACACTGTATGGATTTGGAGTATGAAATGAAAATTTAAAAACATACATCCTTTTTTTAATATCCGTTTTGAAAACGAAAAACAAATGACCAAAAAGTACACGGACTGTGCTTTTTATTGTAAGGTAAAGACCCTACAATAATTACAAAGAAAATCGACCTCTCTACGGTGACAGTGGGAAGGAAAAACTCCCTTTAACAGGAAGAAACCTCCAGCAGAACCAGGCTCAGGGAGGGGGGGTCATCTGCTGAGGGGGGGCTGAGGGGAGGGAGACAGGACAAAAGACACACCGTGCAAGAGAGACGCTTTTGTGCTACACCTGTGTCCGATCACCTGCCTCGGTATCAATAGGCTCTCTGTGTTTGTGCTGTTTTCACTAGTCAGGATTTCTGTTACTGATGTTACTGAGTTCAGTCTTTTCTGTGCCTGTTTGGAGTCTTGAGTGAGTGCTGAATTCTGTCTTTGCTGGATTAGTTCTTCTTTCTCACTGATCACCTGTGCACGACCATTGCCGATTTTCTTTCTCTGTTCCTGAGAAATCATCAGCAGAAAAGCTGAAACAGTTGTGGATGTTACAGCAGCAGATCTATTAACACTGCAGCTTTTAAATGATTTGGATTCCATCTAATGTGGTTTAAAAGTTGTGTCCAACTTTCAGGATTATTTCCCAGTGAAACGCTCTCTGGCTCTCTGCCTTACAGTTCAGATGCTCGTGGGAAATCATCAATCACACTATTGACCGGTCGCCTCATCCCACGTATCTGTCACCCTTTGACTCAGGAGCAAGATCACACAATCCATCGGATGTGTGCATTTGTGTTTTTCTATACACACACACTGCTTAGTGCACAGAGCATTCGTCAGATGGTCTGTCAACAGAGGCATCAAAAAGTCGATATTTTAGCGTAGGGGAGGGATGAGGGCTTTCCTGTGTAAGGTGATACCTCAAACACACCTGACAGAAGAACAAACACAAGCGAGTGTTTAACAGTTTAAAGACCTCCTTTTGTTCATTCACAGGTTCATAATTTTACTTTCAGGGTCCCTGAGAAGGTTTAATGTCCACATAACACATCACCTCTCTCACTTTAAGGCCCGCCAGTCTGCTCTGATTGGTCAGCTGGCAACGAATCCCAGAGGCACAAGGCAGAAGTCGCTGTTACACAATGCAGCAAGTTTCCATGTAATGAAATGCAGTCATTTCATACATAACCATTTTACACACGTGGAAACACACTGTAGAGCTGCTGTGGGTGCAAACATGTGTTCTTTGGTCTCAGCTCTCACACACAGCTCTGGGCTTATTGTGATCTCGCTGATTTAAGACAATTATTCACTCATTTGACAAGCGTCATGTATTCACTGAACTTAAAATGTCATTTTATGGGGTTTTCCTTTATATCATTCAAAAGAAAGAGGTGGTGGTAGAGGTCACAGGGTGATGGAGTAATGAAGAGCAGAAGCTGACATGTTGATCACACCTACAGAGGAACGATGAGAGACCTTCACTGATCTGGAGACAAAGCAGCTGCAGGTAAACAGTGAGACCTGCAGACCTGCACAATCCTTATCATGCTTTGCACTTCCTCTAAATATTGCTGGTTTTCTGGCATCCTGGCTTGAGGTGAACAACTGTATGTTTTAGGGAGGGGCCAAAGTGCAACCCACACCAACCTGTTTGATAATTCCATTAAAAAGCATTTAGACTTCAAGACCAATGAATGATGTCCCTCTTTTATATCCAGTCTATGGCTGCTACCTGTGCTATCCTGCTAACAGCAGACAGAACCCTCTGAACCTCCCTGTCAGGGGTAATACATGACAAACAGAGCAGACAACATGGGGCACAGTCCGTGCTATCAAAGTATGTGGAGAGCCAATAGATAAGCTTGCTGCTCGTCCTGATGTGTTTTTTGCACAAAAGGACGATGAGTGCTGGGACAGAGTCCAGCCCAGCCCTGTGACCTTGGAGAAGGTAAGTGTGTTGAGACAATTAATTACGAGCTGTCTGAGGATGGTTTTGGCTGCTGAAGTCTGCAGCAGAGCTAAATTTGAGCTCTCTTTTACATGTGTGCAGGGATCTCTATTATACACTGCTCCAAAAAATAAAGGGAACACTCAAATAACACATCCTAGATCTGAATGAATGAAATATTCTCATTGAATACTTTGTTCTGTACAACGTTGAATGTGCTGACAACAAAATCACACAAAAATCATCAATGGAAATCAAATTTATTAACCAATGGAGGCCTGGATTTGGAGTCACACAAAATTAAAGTGGAAAAACACACTACAGGCTGATCCAACTTTGATGTAATGTCCTTAAACAAGTCAAAATGAGGCTCAGTATTGTGTGTGGCCTCCACGTGCCTGTATGACCTCCCTACAACGCCTGGGCATGCTCCTGATGAGGTGGCGGATGGTCTCCTGAGGGATCTCCTCCCAGACCTGGACTAAAGCATCCACCAACTCCTGGACAGTCTGTGGTGCAACGTGACGTTGGTGGATGGAGCGAGACATGATGTCCCAGATGTGCTCAATCAGATTCAGGTCTGGGGAACGTGTGGGCCAGTCCATAGCTTCAATGCCTTCATCTTGCAGGAACTGCTGGCACACTCCAGCCACATGAGGTCTAGCATTGTCCTGCATTAGGAGGAACTCAGGGCCAACCGCACCAGCATATGGTCTCACAAGGGGTCTGAGGATCTCATCTCGGTACCTAATGGCAGTCATGCTACCTCTGGCGAGTACATGGAGGGCTGTGCAGCCCTCCAAACAAATGCCACCCCACACCATTACTGACCCACTGCCAAACTGGTCATGCTGAAGGATGTTGCAGGCAGCAGATCGCTCTCCACGGCATCTCCAGACTCTGTCACGTCTGTCACATGTGCTCAGTGTGAACCTGCTGTCATCTGTAAAGAGCACAGAGGGTAACAGTGGTGAATTTACCAATCCTGGTGTTCTCTGGCAAATGCCAAGCGTCCTGCACGGTGTTGGGCTGTGAGCACAACCCCCATCTGTGGATGTCGGGCCCTCATACCATCCACATAGAGTCGGTCTCTAACCATTTGTGCAGACACATGCACATTTGTGGCCTGCTGGAGGTCATTTTGCAGGGCTCTGGCAGTGCTCCTCCTGTTCCTCCTTGCACAAAGGCGGAGGTAGCGGTCCTGCTGCTGGGTTGTTGCCCTCCTACGGCCTCCTCCGTGTCTCCTGGTGTACTGGCCTGTCTCCTGGTAGCGCCTCCAGCCTCTGGACACTACACTGACAGACACAGCAAACCTTCTTGCCACAGCTCACATTGATGTGCAAACCTGGATGAGCTCCACTACCTGAACCACTTGTGTGGGTTGTAGAGTCCGTCTCATGCTACCACGAGTGTGAAAGCACCACCAACATTCAGAGGTGACCAAAACATCAGCCAGAAAGCATAGGTACTGAGAAGTGGTCTGTGGTCCCCACCTGCAGAACCACTCCTTTACTGAGTGTGTCTTGCTAATTGCCAATAATTTCCACCTGTTGTCTATTCCATTTGCACAACAGCATGTGAAATTGATTGTCAATCAGTGTTGCTTCCTAAGTGGACAGTTTGATTTCACAGAAGTTTGATTTACTTGGAGTTATATTGTGTTGTTTAAGTGTTCCCTTTATTTTTTTTAAGCAGTGTATCTATAAACTGTGTTTAAATAACATAATTTGAACTTTAATTGTTTATTTCTGCTGCAATGAAAGGCATGTTGCATTCCATAAAATGTAATATTTTCTCTATTGAGGTCAAACTGACTGTTTCAGTGGGTATAAAACTGCAGTGATGAGTGGGGGCAGTAAACATGAGCATCATCACTTTACAGGATTTTTCAGTATTGAAATTCAAGCTGTTATCTCTTGATGCCATTTATAAGTTGTGAAATTGCCCAGTGCAGCTTTTAGTTCCTTTCCAAGCTGCTCGTCACATCTAAAATTCATCTGGCATGGCAGCTTCAGGACTGGAGCAGGACTGCAGCCACAGAGCCGCTGCGAAGCAGATTTAGAGGAGAAACCCGAGAAAGTCCGAAAAAGAGGAGCCCGGAGGAGGCATCACCTTCGTTTTCCATTAGTGGCCTGAATCGATCTGGCTAAAAATAAAAGCAGCAGGACTCCGCTGTGATCCCACTGCATTCACAGATGACCGCGCAGGCCAAGTGTCACATCAGATGCGACTTGCATGATCCGACCTGCGTTTATTAATGTGGAAATCGAGATGCGAGTCTGTGTCAGAGCATCTCACTCTGCAGCGAGAAGCCAAAATAGAGCTACACACTGATGGATCACATAACGTCTCAGATGGCTCGACGTGGACAAACACAGCACTGTGAATGTATAGATTCCAGTATTAATGTCCTTGTAATATTGATACACACAGTGGAAATATAACGGTGAATCTGTTATGTGATCGTTTGCACGCCTGCAACAACAGAAGAACCCTTTAACATTCAGCGTGGATCCAGAACCTGCACAGTCAGAGGGTGTACGCTCCGCGCTGGTTATCAGGTTTTCAATTCAATTCAATTTTATTTATATAGCACCAAATCACAGCAAACAGTCACCTCAAGGTGCTTTGTATTGTGGGTAAAGACTCTACAGTAATACAGAGAAAGTTTACAGGCTGACACGTCATTAAATTCAACAGCAAACCTCAGGAACAATGTAGAGTTACTGCTCACTGAGCCCACCAATGCTCCACTGTGACCGGGCTTCACAGTTCTCTCAGAGGTTACTCTGAAATCTCCTTATTTCTGTTTCACACGTGGAGTCCTTCAAATCAAGTGCACTCATTATTAAACTAATGCTACTCTCTCTAAATAAATTCTGCATATGAATATAAAAGCCAGCATACCCTGTGTAATCCACTACTGAGCTCCACTGACCAATCACGTCTCAGCAGGCTTTGGTAGCTGCAGGTAGAGTCCATGTGTGCAACACAGAGAGACTGCATTACAGTATCCAAGGTAACACTTTCCTCATGGTACCCTGGGCCAGCAGAGGAGGGTTGTAGACTGGCCTTATATAAAAAAAAGGCTAGTTTTAATTACTTTATCCACTTAGTGGCTTTATTAATAGTAATATATCATAAATAGTAGGTTCTAATTTTATACCAAACATCTAAATATGTAAATGTTAAAAATGTAACGAGAGAGGAAGGCTGCCGTCAGCCTGCAGCAGAATCTGTGAGACATGAAGACAAACTAAAACAGCACTTTGAACAAAGCGTGCAGGAGAAGGTAGGAAGATGCTTTTCTTTCCCTTCATGCCTGCAGATGTGGCCGTTTGATGAAGGACTCTTAGTGGCTTTTTAGCTTTTGACTGTGATCACAGAGACGTGCACTACTGGGTGCGCCGTCTCGGTCGTGGTGACACGTCTTCGGAGGGACCTCAGCTCCACCGTGAACTACGACAACTGCTGTGTTTGAAACCTTGTTGCTGGGAAAACAGAGGCTGTCTGGGCCGAATCCTTTTATCCACAAACAAGCTCCTAAATACATTTTACAGTCTGCATGCATCTGCTTGTTTTCATAACTGTGAATGAAGCACTTGCACTGTCCATCCCTACATAAGCAGGCTCTCCTTCCTACTGTTTCACTGGCTGCTAAGGACAGCCTCATGATGTAAAAACAGTTTCCTGCAACTGTAAAATCATTTCTATTCATCTGATAAGCTTCAGCTATCATTTAAATCCATATCTGTAAAGAGTATCAGCGGTGAAGAACTCTTGGATAGGGGCTGCTGTCAGTGGAGAAGTTACTGGTTCCCACATCAAAGCCAAAGGAACTGATTCAGGATCTTTGTTAAGACGGGCTGACTGACCAACCGGTAAAGCAGCACAGGGCAAAACCATCAATAATACACATTCAGTGTTGCTGGATCTGGGCTCTGAGTTCTGGACTATGAGCATTTTTCCAAGCAACAAAAGTCCAAACAGTAAATGTATGAACTGCACACACACGAGCTGTGAGCCAGCTGGCGCTGCATGCTGATGGGAAGAGTGTTGTGTGTGGCGTCTCAGCTCAGTCTCAGCCTCAAACTACGGCTGCCAACTCTGGCACTTCCTTGCACCATCTCCCCCTCTCACAGCAAGTAAGAGGGAACTGCAAAGCCACTCCATGTTGGAAAACACAGCTCCATGGATTATGTAGATCTCCTCCAAGTGCTTCAGCTCATCTGGCATACATCTGCACTTCCCCTTCAGCACTGAGAGTGGACCCCTCCTCAGCTCTGCCTCTAAAACTTCTTCCATCTACTCATATATCTGAACAAACGTTTACATTTGGCTGTAGCAAAGTTTTCTCTCTGCCTCTGCCATTTTCTTTGAGTCATACCAAGACAATCATCAGTCACAATCTTGTCCTCCCTGACATTACAGTGGAGGATCTCCAGCAGAAGTACACGTATAATTCAATTCAACTCAATTTTATTTATATAGCGCCAAATCACAACAAACAGTCGCCTCAAGGCGCTTTGTATTGTGGGTAAAGACCCTACAATAATACAGAGAAAACCCAACAGGCTAAACGACCCCCTATGAGCAGCACTTGGTGACAGTGGGAAGGAAAAACTCCCTTTAACAGGAAGAAACCTCCAGCAGAACCAGGCTCAGGGAGGGGGGGTCATCTGCTGTGAGGGGAGAGCCAGAGATTAATAACAATTAATGATTAAATGCATGAATTAGCTTTGCAGCATCACTCTGAGAAAGGATGTTTCTAATTTTAGAAATATTGTGCAAATGCAGAAAAGCGGTCCTACATATTTGTTTAATATGTGCATTGAAGAGCTATAAGAGCTCAAATAAACAGGAGCACTGGCAGCAGTCCAGAGCTGCACGAGAAGACCACCCTGAAGGAGTGGGCACCAGATTTACACCAAATATAGTTTTGCTATTTAAATCATTTTTGATTGTGTGTCTGCAAACCCTCACAAAAAGTCTGGAATCAGCTCACTTCCCGAGGATGCTTTAACTTTGTATCCAAAAACAAACCACAGGCAGGACATTAAACCATTTTTCCTTTAACAGCTGATGATTCTGGCTTCATAAACATACCTCAAACAAACTCAAGTGTTTCATTAAGGGTATTGTTCTCCATTTCCTCCTCCCCTTGCTAGTTGGTGATTCATTAGAGATCAAGTTCATCCAAATATCCACAGTTCAGACGTTGCTCTCTCTGACCTTAGTTTCTAATGTTTCGCTGTTAGTGCTGCATTTTATTTGGCTTTTCTGCGTGTAGGTCCCATTCACTCTGTCACAAACACGAATCCTGTTTCTGCAAGTTTGTTTTGTTGTCACATTTATTTACATTTTCTGTCCACACACTGAATGTATGTTGCATGTATGCTCTTTTCTGTTGTTTCAGCTGTCCTCAGTCCTCATGCAAAGGCTCGTTCACTGCACACGTTTTACGTCTATCTGTGGTTTGTTTATTTGTACAAAGTGAAAGAGCCAAATGAACATTGTCCAAATGTGGTGATTTCATAACTGTTGCCAGAGGTTGTAGCTGCAGGTGGTGTAAATGACTGCAGGTCGATAAGAGCAGGAAGCTGAAACACAGAACGGCTTTCTACTCTCACACCTCATATTTATTTATTGTAAATGGAAAAGAATAGATCCAGACTATAAGTAATAACTAATCATTCACCTCAGTAAATATATGTTGCGACAGCGAAGCATCAATACATGCAAAGAGCAGAAATCACAGTTTTTTACAATGCTCAAAACAATGAATGCCAAAGATACAACCCTCACTGTGTTTATGGAAGAAGCAGTCCCTCTGCATATAACCCTGAGCTTTTGGTTTTGGTGTCTGTGTTGATGGGATGGCGACAGCACCTGTGATGCTCAGTTTCCTGCATTGACTCAAAGTGCACTTCACTGTCAGTACAACACTGAACTGCATCCCGCCTCAAACAGGCTTTGTCCTGCCTCTGACTTGGATTTGGGAGATCTGCAGGATCGGAGCTGTTCTTCCGGTCCAAAAGGATCAGACCGGCTAAATTTCTCATGATGGCGCACAGTGGACGAAATAAAATAGCCCGCATGTTTGAGCTCTTCTAGCAGGTAGAAGGTGAATGTAACCTGTCTGCTTTGCCTTCGTTTCACTTTGAATTTGAATTATCTGTAATATGATGCAGATCAGAGGCGCCTCTCTTTCACTTCATGCACACATTTGCTGCCAAAATGCACCACAAACTACAAGTCAGCCAGCACAGAATCCCTTTTCCAACTTCAAAAACTTCCAAAAATGGGTCCATAACTCATCCATTTCCAGATGTTGCTCTTTGCAGCTTGAAATTAGAAATTTGCCAAATATTTCTTCAGTCAGCGATGAAAGTGGTTTATCAACGTCTTCCCTCAGGCGAATGTCCTGATCGATAAAATCAAGCTTTTAATTGCTCTTCAGAGCACACCTCAAGGCACCTTCTTTAAAAAAAAACAACAAAAAAAAACATGTCTTATTCTTCCATTTTTCTCAAAAGTTTGAGAAAGAGGGGTGTCTACCCAGCTCTCAAGGTTTCTGCTTTGATAAACGTGAGTCTGGTTTTAATCCAGTTCAATTCAATTCAATTCAATTTTATTTATATAGCGCCAAATCACAACAGTCACCTCAAGGCGCTTTGTATTGTGGGTAAAGACCCTTCAATAATACAGAGAAAACCCAACAGTCAAAACGACCCCCTATGAGCAGCACTTGGTGACAGTGGGAAGGAAAAACTCCCTTTAACAGGAAGAAACCTCCAGCAGAACCAGGCTCAGGGAGGGGGGGTCATCTGCTGAGGGGGGGAGGGGGGGACAGGACAAAAGACACACTGTGGAAGAGAGCCAGAGATTAATAACAATTAATGATTAAACGTAGAGTGGAGTATAAACAAAGTAAATAAGGTGAATGAAAAGAAACAGTGCATTATGAAAACCCCCCAGCAGCCTAGGCCTATAGCAGCATAACTAAGGGAGGGTTCAGGGTCACCTGATCCAGCCCTAACTATAAGCTTGATCATAAAGGAAAGTTTTAAGCCTAATCTTAAAAATAGAGAGGGTGTCTGTCTCCTGAATCCAAGCTGGGAGCTGGTTCCACAGAAGAGGCGCCTGAAAGCTGAAGGCTCTGCCTCCCATTCTACTCTTAAGTATCCTAGGAACCACAAGTAAGCCAGCAGTCTGAGAGAGAAGTGCTCTGTTGGGGTGATATGGGACTATGAGGTCTTTGAGATAAGATGGGGCCTGATTATTCAAGACCTTGTATGTGAGGAGAAGGATTTTAAATTCTATTCTAGATTTAACAGGGAGCCAATGAAGAGAAGCCAATATGGGAGAAATCTGCTCTCTCTTTCTAGTCCCTGTCAGTACTCTAGCTGCAGCATTTTGGATCAGCTGAAGGCTTTTCAGGAAGCTTTTAGGACAGCCTGATAATAATGAATTACAATAGTCCACCCTAGAAGTAATAAATGCATGAATGAGCTTTTCAGCATCCCTCTGAGAAAGGATGTTTCTAATTTTAGAAATATTGCACAAATGCAAAAAAGCGGTCCTACATATTTGTTTAATATGTGCATTGAAGGACATATCCTGGTCAAAAATGACTCCAAGATTTCTCTCAGTGTTACTGGAGGCCAAAGTAATGCCATCCAGAGTAAGTATCTGGTTAGACGCCATGTTTCTAAGATTTGTGGGGCCGAGTACAAGAATTTCAGTTTGATCTGAATTCAGAAGCAGGAAATTAGAGGTCATCCAGGCCTTAATATCTTTAAGACATTCCTGCAGTTTAACTAATTGATGTGTGTCATCTGGCTTCATTGATAGGTAAAGCTGAGTATCATCTGCATAACAATGAAAATTGATGCAGTGCTTTCTAATAATACTGCCTAAGGGAAGCATGTATAATGTAAATATAATTGGTCCTAGCACAGAACCCTGTGGAACTCCATAATTAACCTTACTGTCTGAAGAAGACTCCCCATTTACATGAACAAATTGGAGTCTGTTAGATAAATATAATTTAAAGCTTTACACAGAGCAGAAGCTCACCTATCCCAGGTAAACAGTGATCTAATCAGGGCAAAGAGCACAACTTGAATTTCTTCAGCTTTTGACACAACAGATCACAATGTTTAACAGAGCATCTTTAAACACAGGCTGGCATCAGCAAAGAAGCTTTTCAGTTCCCTTCATCAGCAGCAGCTTACATTACCTGAGGAGTACAGCGAGGTTCAATTTTAGCTTGTGTTGTAGCCCCTCCTGTCACTGCATGACCCCCGGTGACCTGGAAAGCCCAGCTGCAGTTTTTACAGGTGTGGTCAGTCCCACACACTATTATTATCATTTTACTGTAAACAACACCATGATGTTTCCATGCTCTGCCCCTCCACCATGGTAACAGCTGGAGGACACAGAGGTCAGCAGCAGCTCCCATCTTTAGATGTACTTCATGTAAATCCATCTGAGGTCTGATGAGTGCGAGAACATCACTGGATACACACTCAGTGGTCACTCTATCAGCTACACCTTGGTAGTACCTGATTGGACCCCTTTTGCCCTCTAAACTGTCTTAACTCTCTGTGGCACTTAGTCAACGCGGTGCTGGAAACACTCAGATTGTGGTCCATGTTGACCTGACAGCATCTCACAGTTGTTGCATCCATGATGAGAATCTCCCGTTCCACCAGGTCCAAGAAGAGCTCTGCTGGAGTGAGATCTGTGACTGCGGAGGCCGCAGTGAAGATACCAGTTTGAGATGGTTTGAGCTCTGTGACATGGTGTGTTATCCCGCGGGATAAGAATGGGAACACTGTGCTCATAAAGGGACGGACATCAGCAACAACACTCAGGTAGGCTGTGGTGTTCAAATGATGCTCAGATGCACCTGAGGGGCCCAAAGTGTGCCAAAAATCTCTCCCTCACACGGTCACCTCCAGACTGAACTGTTGCTACAGAGAAGAATGGATCCATGTTT
Organism: Archocentrus centrarchus; assembly: GCF_007364275.1. NCBI lineage: Eukaryota > Metazoa > Chordata > Actinopteri > Cichliformes > Cichlidae > Archocentrus > Archocentrus centrarchus. Next base: position 5,637,010 of record NC_044356.1, read on the forward strand.
TCATGTTATTTATGTCAAATTCTGACCCTACCCTCAAATGTCACAGCATAAATCGAGATCAGATCCAGCATGTTTCCAATCTTCTCTAAATTGTAGTCTCAGTTTCCTGTTCTTAGCTAACAGGAACACGCTGTAGTCTTCTGCTGCTGTAGCCCATCTGCTTCAAGGTTCAGCATGCTGTGCTTTCAGAAGTGCACTTCTGCATACCTATTTGTGTTACTATTGCCTTCCCATCAACAGCCCTGCCATTCTCCTCTGACCTCTGGCATTAACAAGGCATTTTCTTCCAGAGACGTTTTGTGGGAAAATCTCAGCAGATTGGCAGTTTCTGAAGTACTTAGACCGGTCCACCTGGCCCACCTGGTACCAACAACCACGGCACATTCAGAGTCACTCTTCCTTATTCTGACTCTCAGTTTGAACTTCAGCAGGTCGTCTCGATCACATCTACATGCCTAAAGTTGCTGAGTTGCTGTCATGTGATTGGCTGATTAGATGTTTGCATTAACAAGCAGCTGAACAGGTGTACCTAACAAAGTGGCTGTTGAGTATGTATCTAAAATATGATAACATGGACTGAAGATCATCATCATATTGATGCTGAGGCCATTTTCTCAGTTTTAACAATCTGCAGAAGCGTTAACTTCAACAGAAATAATAATGAATAATTTCTGTTTTGTGTTGTTTCAGAGCAGCTTTGTTTGCAGTGGATCTTCTGCTGAGGAGGGCAGTCACGAACCGGGCCGCACAGCCATGACAAAAAAGGGAGATGCACAGAAATGCCAATTAAAAGGTTGTTTATTTTAAATGAAGGGAACACAGGTACAACTTAAACTAACCAAGACGTGTGTAGTCAGCACAATCAGTAGTGTCAGTGAGTGCATGAGTGAAGAAATGGTGTACGCAATGTTGTCATGTGCAAGAAACCAAAACAAAAGCCAAAGTAGTGTCTCAAGGAGGAGAGCCCCCCCCATCAACTGATCTGTGGGAACTTATATAGAGCACTGGCACACATTGACCCCAGGTGATGCCAGTGCCACTGATTGGCCACTGCAGCCCTCTAATGCTTGCAGGAGACCTGCCTCACACGCAGTCCAAACTGAAGGCAGGGCAGAGTGGGTCATCATACATTCTCCATCTGAGACTGGCTGGCACCAAAATTGATCTTTTTCATTTTCAGACTCTGATGCTTAGCGAAGTTCATTTTGAAATCAAGTAAATTTTCTTGTCATTTAAAACATGTCTGAAAATAAGGCTTCAGCATGAAAGTGAGAACAAATAATGAGGTGTTCTTCCACAGCTCTGCTCCAACTCTGCAGCATCTGTGAGTCTCTGCTGTGCATGCTCACTTCAATGTCTCACTTCAATGCTGAAATTCAACATTTAGTCAAAGCTTTCATCAAAGCTAACTGAGCCAGTTTGCTGCTTTTGATTACGTTTTCAATATGAAGTGGCCTTAAATCTACTGTGGTGACGATTCATAGACATGCAGTGCAAACTCTCTGCTGTGCGATCGATTTTATTAGTGCGAGTTTGACTGGAGAGTGTGGAGATGCTGCTGTACTCCTGAAAGCCTTTGTGTGCGATGGTCCTGCTGTCTGAGCAATGACTGTTGCACATCAGTGTTACTGGAGGATAACTGAGTGTAATGACAGGCGCTGATGCTTTGGTTAAATGGCCTTCTGCAGGAAACACACAGCTGAGCAATGAAAGGCTGAACCACGATGATACTGCAGCCTCGTAGCTTATTTTCTTTGCTGCAGATCACCTGACAGAAGCTCGGAGTCGAGGTGACACAGAGAAACACAGAGAGCGAGCTGTTGACCCACATTTACTGTAACATTTTCCCTCCCTCCGTCTCTGATTGACCTCCCTCTTTTACCCCGGATCTATTTTTAGCAGCCGCCACTCTCACTCAGGCCTCACACAAGAATAGATGCTCCTCACAAGAAACGCAGCAGGAAATATTCTGCAGGCAATAAGTTGGAGGGAGGGGCAGGCTGCCCGATCACCCTGACCGATTTAACAAGCTCTGTCATGCAGTGTGTCTCTTCAGACTGCCATCAAGTTTCATTCAAGCCTGCAGTCTGGTTTTTAGATGCATTCTGATCCTTTACCAGAAATAAATACTGTCATAAAACCACCTGATGGTGTTCATAATGGAGCTCTTATAATGCTGTTTTTGTCTGCTTTAGATGCAGCATCTGTTTTTTTTCATTGGCCTGTCTTCTCATTTTCACTCAATAGAAAAAGGAGAAACTGTCCCTGAGGGCTGTGCTTTTGTTAGTTTATACCTGGTAGTATATGTGGGTCGTATTGTTGGGTAACGTTACTTTTAAAGTTAACTTGTTGCATCACAAGATTACTGCCATTAAAAAGTAGCCGTTACAGCATTACTACTCAGAAAGTAACTCAGCACTTTTGCATTTACAGTCAGAAAGTTTCCACAGGAATCAACACAGTCCTGCAAAAACCAGCTGCACCCTCACTGCTAATCAGATGCACCTGATTCATTGACCAGCAAGTGAAAGCAGAGGTTCGGACAGTTTGCTGGACTGCAGCGTCACGTGTGTGAACACAATGCCACAATCACAGGAGTGGAAGTCCCAGCAAACTGACCCCGAGCTCAGACCGTGCAAGGCTCAGAGAAACTGCAAAAACCCAGGAGCTGCATCTCAGACTGTACAGGCCTCAGTTAGCATGCTAAAGGTTAAAGTTCATCACAGTACAGTTGGAAAAAGACTGAACATGTGTACCCTGTTTGGAAGGGTTTACAGCAGAAAGCCTCTTCCTTCTTAAAAGAACATGCTAGCACAGCTTAGGTTTGCAAAGCTGCATCTGAACAAACCACGAGGAGCAAAGTCCTTTGGACAGATGAGACCACAGTGCAGATGTTTGGCTCATCAGCACATCAGCACGGTGGAAGAGGGCTGAGGATTTGTGCTTGATTTACAGCCACAGGACACCCTGCAGCCACTGAATGAACTCCTATGTATCCCAAAATATTCCAGAGTGATGTGAGGTCAGCCGTGCAACAGCTAAAGCTTGGCCCACACTGGGTGATGCAACAAGACAAATCTCCTACAAAAAATAATTATTCCAAGTCACTGCTGCTAAATGAATCATGGCGTCTGCTTAGCTTTTCCCAGGATTGCAGAAAGGACTGGGAAAGCTTTGTTTTCACATGACTGCAGCTTACAAATGTTATATTGTCCAGAGGGTGTGTGTGCTGCTGTACATTTACCTCTGAGTGTGATGACTTTATCTCATTGAAACCAGCTGGAAGGCCCACTTCACATGTCGAAGCGTCCTTGGGTGAGATACTGAACCCTGAACCAGAATAATGAGACTGAATAAGGGGCTATGTGAATGTGTTTTGAATGAGGCTTGGAGAGAAACTGGACCCTATAGAACACTATTCATGCATCTGTCTGAGTGACCAAATACAAACACATAATTCATTCATAAGTAGTTTTATGTTTAATTGTTGGTGTTGCAGGCACTGACTGGCAGTAATAGTGAGCTAAGCCAGGGGAGTTCACTGTGCTGCAAACTGTGCAGTCTGCGGCCGTTTGTCCCCCAGCAGAACTTCATGTGTAGCGACGCCCAAATATGCATGGGAAAACCAAACCTTTGCAGGCAGCAGATATTAAAATGTCAGAGTCTGAGCTATTGCTTGTTCTGCACTGGTAAACAATGACAAGGTCAAAAAGGTACAATAACACTATTCATGTCAGTGTTTTTATTCTGAATAAAGTGGCTTTGCCTCCTCTTTTTTTGATGCTCTCAGCAGCTGTGAGCCTCCCTCAGTTCTTCAGTCCCAACAATGCTGCCACTGTGTCCCTGATCAAGGTCACACAGTGTCATCCACAGACGCTGTTTTAAGGCTTTCTCACTGTAGTTTTCCTGCTTTATTTCAGGCAACCTTCACAAACCTACTTCCTGTTCACAAATATGTATTTCCTGCACAGAAAGAAGATGATGGAAGTAAAATAATTGCTTTTTCCTGCTTTGGCTCTGATACTTTACTCAGAATTTTTTATATTTCATCCACTTTTTATTGCTCTGTCTCCCCTGTGTGCAGACAGTCAGCCGTAGACCTCACTCTCAGCTCACTCCTCACAGTGTCTGGAGCACACATTTCCAAAAATGAAAATATCAGCTGGAGTTAGATAACGTGGGCGGCACATAGCTAGCATAATATGCTTTGATCTACTTCTGACACAGCAAATAACAGAGAGAGTGAAGAAGAGGATGGGCGGGAGAGCGCCCCGGCCAGAGGAGATAAGAAAAACTAACCACAGAGGGGAACACACCCACTTATGAGACCAAAAAAAACACACCGGGATATTATTATTTTGGATCTTCACACCACAGGCTTCTGCTCTTCTTCCTTATCATTCCTCACCCACCACCATCCCCTCACCATGCCTTCACTGGCTCAGCTCAATGACAATCAAAGGTCAAATTTTCCCTCATTTAAGTCCTCCAGCAGCCACCATTTGTCTTCATAAAGGAGCTGATGAGGCTTTGATGGTGCAGATAGAAGGAGGTGATAGTGTCTGCACATATGAGCTCATATGAGCATGTACACGCTACACATATTGGGAAAGGACGACACACACGGTTGCAGAGGCGTGAGCGTGCTTCTCTTTAACAGAAGTCTGGAGTCTCTTAGGTTGGAGTGTGTGTAGTGGAGCTTTAGTAGCAGTAGCATGCGGTGATTTTCATAGAAAGCCCCACCAGCACCTCCCAAACTAAAACCAACCATTTTATGATTTAGTGCTGCCCGTCTGGTCTGTGCTCAGAGTCTCTTTCCTGCATCTCGCTGCACTCTACTTGGACATCTTCACCTGTCTGCACTCCTTCCTGACCGAATGCCTGTTTTTTAAAACATTTCAAGCATACAGTGTGGACCCTTGTACTCCCGTCTCTTTGTAGACCGCTTTTAGATCTTAACAGCAAGGACATTTTGTTCTAACTTGTCCAAATATCGAGTTTAAAAGTTTGATTAATTTGGTTTAAAGTCAAAGTAAAACCCAAGCTGGTGGCAGGCTTGCATGGCAGCTATGGGGAGACTGACAGGCTGGTTGCATGTGAGAGAGAGCCGGGAGAAGTGGAAATAAAGACAGCCGCAGCCTGCAGGTAACCTGATGGAGATCCTTCTCGGCACAGATGTTCCTGTATGCTATGCCAGGCACTTGGTTATGGCGGTCCATGTATGCTCTGCCTGTTAGCATCTTGCACCCTGCTGTTATGTGCTGGACTGTCTCAGGGGCATCTCTGCACAGCCTGCACCTGGGGTCTTACCTGGTGTGGTAGACCCCAGCCTCTATCGATCTTGTACTCAGAGCTTGTTCCTGAGCTGCCATGATTAGTGCCTCTGTGCTGTCTGTCAGTCCAGCTTTGTTCAGCCATTGGTCGGATTGTTCTGCGTCAGCCACTTCTTCTATCTGCTGGTGGTACAATGCTGTGCAGAGGCCTGTCCTTCCATGATGGTGCTACTATTTAACTGTTTCCCATAATTCTACTCACACAGGTAGGAGCACCTAAGTAAAAAAAAAAACTGTACAAAATATGGCCTTTTCTGCTGGTCATTGCAGGTGTTACACCTTAAATATGATGCATTCTGGACCTCACTAACTTCTAAACCCTCCTTATGGCCCTGAGGGGTGACCAACCAGCAAAAGTAATGGGGGTGCCATTTTTCAGTCTAAAGCGTGTTTGTGGAGCTCTTGGTTAAAACACGAACACAAAAAGGAGCCAGCACCACGATCTGAAGCCACCATCCATCAGCTCCCAACACTGTCAAACTGTGACAAGATCACAACAGATTTTAGAGTCCAAAAATTCAGATACTGCACCAAGAAAAAACCCAGCGCAATCTGCAGAGACTAATGGGGGTGCCGTCAGCATGGAAATGATTTAAAGTTTCTCTATGAGCAAAATTGTAAAAATAAATCCAGCTTTGTTCATTAATGCAGAAGGTCAACGGTGGCCTCACAGTGGTGTGTGTGTGTGTGTGTGTGTCATTGACTCCACAGATTTTACCTACATGAGCAGAGTGTTGAGGCACACACCTGAGTTTACGGAGCCTGGTTCTGACTCATCTCAGAGCTTCCTGTTCATAACTCTCAGTGTGTGTGTGTGAGTGTGTGCGTGTGTTCGAGAGAAAGAGAGACCCGGCATGCACTGCCTGCGTCTTCGGTTTATTACGTCGCAGCATGACGCACAGAAGAGGGAGAGTCAAGAGGAGAGGATGGAGGGAGGGAAAGAAGGGGTGAGTAAGAGGGGAAAGTGGAAGAGGAGGAGAGGGGATTTTGTCAGACACCCAGCATGCAATGACCTTAGTGTTTTGTTCATTTCCTCATCTGGAAGAACGAATCATTTATACTTCTGCAACGTGCCTTTATTACTATTACCTCTAGGCAAGCAGATAAACACACAACACGTCTCTAGTTGTTCTCTTACATCCAGCTTAACCTTCTTCTTCTCTTTATCTCCACCTATCAACCTCAGTCTCTAGGAATAGATACTACCACCTTGTGGCACGATATGAAATTGCATCAGTTACAATAACATCTGATCATCACATCCTCCTTTCTTAATTTTTTTTTTTTTTTTAACTTCTATAACATTAAACATTTGTGCCTTAAACCATAACTACAAATACTAAACAATAACCTCAGCATTTTTTTTTTTTTTTTTTTTTTTTACAAATCCAGTCTTTGAGGTTTCTTGATCTCTCTTGCAGATCTTCTGAGTGCAGGCTCACTCTCAGTGTTCATTTTGATACAGTCTGTGTCATTTGGAGATATGGTTTCCCTGTCACTTTGAGTGTCAGTGACTTTTGGATCAGGCTCTGATGTTTTCAGAAGACTACGTCGATTCCGACGAACGACTTGTCCGTTTTCAGTCATCACATTAAATGACTTTGGAGCCACTTCCTCCAGAACAATGGCTTTGGTTTTCCATCCATCATGATCCTCAATCCTGACTGTGTCATCAGTCACCAGAGGTGGAAGTTGCTTGGCTGTTCTGTCATAAAACAACTTTTGCTTTACCTTTTGTCGCTGCAGTTTCTGATGTATCTTTGGATACTTTTCAGGCTTGGTATAGCTTGGTAGTGTGGTACGCAGCTTTCTGTTCATCAGTAGCTCAGCAGGTGATAGTCCACACTCAAGCGGTGATGTTCTGTAGCTGAGTAAGGCAAGGTATGGATCTGAGTCACTGTCTGCAGCTTTCTTCAGAAGCTGTTTGAGAATGTGGACACCTTTTTCTGCCTTACCGTTTGACTGTGGGTATAACGGGCTGGATGTCACATGCTTGAAGTCATACTGCTCTGCAAACTTCTGCCATTCTCTGCTACTGAAACATGGTCCATTATCACTCATCACCATGTATGGGATACCATGTCTGGCAAAGATGGATTTTACATGTGTTATGACACATGATGATGATAAGTTTGAGAGCAATGCCATTTCAGGGAAGTTTGAATAGTAGTCAATGACCACTAAGTAGTCTTTGCCTTTGGCATGAAATAGATCCATTCCTACTTTGTGCCATGGTGCTGTTGGTGTTTCTGCTATCACCATAGGCTCTTTGATCTGCCTGTTGCGATACTTTTGACATGTTACACATCTGCTTATCAGACTCTCAATGTCTCTGTTTATACCTGGCCAAAAGACTGTCTCTCTTGCCCTTCTTTTGCATTTTTCAATCCCGAGATGACCTTCATGTACTCTGGTAAGTATCTCTTGTCTCATCTTTTGCGGAATGACGATTTTGTCCTGTTTCAGCAGCAGCCCATTAACCACACTCAGTTCTCCTCTGATGTGGTAGAAGAGTGGACATGAACCAGCGGGCCAGCCATCTGACATGTTTCTGATGACATGTTGCAGTTCTGTGTCTTGTGCAGTCTCATCTACAATTTGCTTGGATTTCATGTCTGACACAGGAAGCAGAGCAGAGACCATGTTTATATGAGTTTGAATGTCGTCTTCTGTTGTACTCACATTTCTCCCTGTGGGTGCTCGTGAGAGTGCATCTGCAATTATCAGGTGTTTTCCTGGTGTATACACCAATTCAAAGTCATATCTCAGCATTCTCATCATTAGACGCTGAATTCTTGGTGACATTTCATTCAGATTCTTCTTGATGATAGAAACTAGTGGGCGATGATCTGTTTCTACAGTGAAGGATGGTAAGCCATATATGTAGCTGTGGAACCTCTCTAAGCCGAAAACTAATCCTAGGCATTCTTTTTCAATTTGAGCATAGCGACGCTCACTTTCTGTCATGGACCTGGATGCGTAGGCTATAGGTTTCCAATGCTCACCTTCAGCTTGCAGGAGTACCGCACCAATTCCATCTTTGGAGGCATCCGTTGACACTTTGATCCCCTTCGTTGAGTCATAAAATGCCAACACAGGTGCAGTTGTCAGCGTTCTTTTGAGATTTTCCCACTCCTCTTCATGCTGTGCTGTCCACTTGAACTTGTGCTCCTTATGCAGGAGCTCACGAATGCAGGATGTTTTTGCAGACAGATTGGGAATGAATTTACTGATGAAATTCACCATTCCCATTATGCGTAGCACTCCTGTCTTGTCTGTGGGCCTTGGCATGTCCTGTATTGCATTGATTTTTTCATGGTCAGGCTGAATACCTTGTGCAGAAAGCTTGTCTCCCAGAAAAACAATTTCTTGTACTCCAAACTGACATTTGCTCTTGTTGAGCTTGAGTCCATACTGTCGTACTCGCTCAAGTACTCTTGTCAGTCTCTCCTTGTGTTCTTGCATTGTAGAGCTCCAGATGATTATGTCGTCCACATAAACTCGGACACCTTCCAGTCCTTCAATTATGTGCTCCATTGCTCTGTGAAATATCTCAGATGCTGAGATTATTCCAAAAGGCATTCTTAGGAAGCAGTACCTGCCAAATGGCGTATTGAAGGTGCAGTACTTGGTGCTGCTTTCATCTAGTTTTAACTGCCAAAAACCTTGTGAAGCATCAAGTTTTGTGAAATATCTGGCACCTGTCATTTCACTGGTTATTTCTTCACGCTTAGGTATTTGGTAGTGTTCACGTTTGATGTTCTCGTTTAGATCTTTTGGGTCCATGCATATTCGCAGTTCACCATTCTTTTTTTTTGCACACACCATGGAGTTTACCCAGTCAGTAGGTTCTTCAACCTTTCTTATCACCCCCAGTGTGGTCATTTTGTCCAGTTCCTTCTTTAGCTTGTCTTTCAGAGGTACAGGTACTCTTCTAGCAGCATGCACTATTGGCTTAGCATTTTCTTTAAGCACAATTTTGTATGTGAAAGGCAAGGTGCCAAGTCCTTTAAACACATCTGCAAAACTGTGAACTATGCTGTCAACAGAGTCATTTGGTGTATTCACTTCTGTGTTGATGAGATACACTCGTCTTACCAGTCCAAGATCTTCACAGGCTTTGTCACCAAGCAGGGATTCACACTCCTCAGCAACAACAGAAAAGAATAAGTGGTGCACTTTGTTTTTCACTCTCACTTTTAGTCTGCATGTGCCAAAACTTTCAATCCTTTGTCCATTGTAGTCTTTTAGAGCAGATTTTGTTCGCTGTATTCTGGGCTTTTCTCTCAGGCCTTTGATGTCAGATAAACTGATCAGATTTGCTTTGGCACCAGTGTCTAGCTTTAATGTGACAAGTGTCCCATTTACTATCAGTGGTACTGTCCATTTGTCTTCTATCATGGTATTTCTGTCTGTGTCTGGCTCATCTTCATGATTAACAAGACCAACAAAAAAAGTTTCACTGAGATCAGTGTCTTCAACTGTGTTTATTGATCGGCTTTTCTTTTCTTTCTCACTTTTTGAGAAGCACTGCCTGGTATAATGGTTCTTCCTCCTGCATAAAGAGCAGGTCTTACCATAAGCTGGACATTGTTTGGGCATGTGCTTTGAGCCACACCGTTTGCAGTCAAAGCTCCTGTTGTCGGACCGCGGCTGTGTGCGCCTCCCGCTCTGGCTGGAAACTGCTCCCACAGTAACGCTGTCACTGACTGCCGTCGCGCCCATCTCACTGAATGTCTTGACATGCTGTTGTGATAACTCACACGCTTGACAGATCCTTATGGCTCCTTCCAACGTCAGCTCAGTTTCCCTCAGAAGCCGTTCTCTGACTTTTTTGTCCACCACGCCAAACACGATCTGGTCACGGATCATGGAGTCACGTAATATAGCAAAGTTGCAAGTCTGTGCTTTGAGCTTCAGGTCTGTCAGAAAGCTGTCAAAAGACTCGCCTCGCTGCTGAATTCGCGAGCGAAAAATGTATCTCTCATACGTCTCATTCTTCTTAGGAGAACAATGGGCATCAAACTTTTCAATAACCGTGTTAAACTTCTCTTTATCACTGGGATCGTCATATACGAACGTGTTGTACACTTCAATAGCTTGAGGCCCTGCTATCGTAAGCAGTAACGCTACCTTTCTTGCATCTGGCTTGGTTTCAAATCCCAGGGCCGCGATATACAGCTGGAATCGTTGCTTGAAGGCACGCCAGTTGCGATCGACGTTTCCCGTTAGCTTCAAACTCTCTGGCGGTTTGATAGAATCCATATCGTTGTCCAGAATGCCCCTCAGGTTAGATTTTTTACTCCTGGTACCATGTTTTGTTCATTTCCTCATCTGGAAGAACGAATCATTTATACTTCTGCAACGTGCCTTTATTACTATTACCTCTAGGCAAGCAGATAAACACACAACACGTCTCTAGTTGTTCTCTTACATCCAGCTTAACCTTCTTCTTCTCTTTATCTCCACCTATCAACCTCAGTCTCTAGGAATAGATACTACCACCTTGTGGCACGATATGAAATTGCATCAGTTACAATAACATCTGATCATCACACTTAGTCGGAGGTTTCTCTCTCTCGCTCTCTCTCACACACACACACACACACACACACACACACACACACACACACACACACACACGCTGTCTGCATGCCTGGTGTCATCCATGTGGAGACGCAAAACGTCAAAGCGCATCTTATTCCGCTCACATCTCTGCTGCCTGTCTGTCCTGCCTCTCCCCTCCAACACACACACACACACACACACACACACACACACACACAGAGAGAGAGAGAGATGCGATAGTAATCCCTACAGTAAACTATGCGGACACTACACCCTAAAGCAAAGACACCTTTATGTGCAGGAAAAGCGCTGAAGAGCACCGAAGCGCTGCAACTTCCTGCAGGATTATTACCAATAAGTAAACCTGGAAAATTACAGCTGTATCTTTGTTTCATTCTCTTCCTTTAAATTCTTCCCGTGCACGCATCCATCCCTCCCTCCACATGCTAGAAAATAAAGAAGCGTGTCCTTACTGATTGTCCGGGATCCTATGCAGCCCATGTTGTCTTACAGAGGCTCGTTCAGCTCGGGGAACATAAAATCCATCCGGCCAGCAGGCATTTCTCCCCGGGTCGCTTTCTCTGCGCGTTCCCCCTCTCCTCCTTTATCCTGTCTTCTTCACTGTCCTCCTCTCCTCCGTGTATGAGAAGCAGAGAGGGTGTGTATGTGCATGTCATCCGAATCGCTTCTCTCTCGCTCTCTCCCTCCCTCTCTCTCTCCGCCGTCGTCACACACTCCGGTTTCTCCCCCCCAGTCATTGCTGATGTTGCTCTATCGCGCTCCCTCTCTTTGTCACTGGCACGCACGCCTTAACGCGGACGTGAACACATTGTCTTACATGGAAACACAAACACAGCCATGCAGAAACATGAATGCGCACACGCGTAAAGGGCGGTCACCGGGAGTTTCTTTAACGCTCTGCTTTCCATGAAGGTTGCAGAAAAGTTTCAACCACATTTTACATATTTAGTTGCAATGCAACGCAACACCCTCTCCTGGGAGAGCATGACTCAGGAGGGAATCCTAATTAAAACCCTGATCTAATCTGATCTGATGTGGTTAGTCTGAGACCCAAATTCAGCCCAAGAACTGCACCTTTACCTCTGCACACTGTTGTTCAGTCATCTTTGTGAACACAACATCTCAGGAAAGTGTTCCTGTCTTTGCATCAGGCTCAAATGGTCACTGGACTCCAGGGTGAAATCAAAGACTTTAGAGGTCAGATGTCAAGGTCAATGGGACCTCTCCAACACGTTTGTGGCCATAATTCGTCTTAATGTCCTGACAAACACGAACATTTATGCCCATTATTAAATACCATAACAGTAACAGAAAGAAAGGTGTAATCAGAAAGTTCTAGTAATCAGCCCATAAATATGAAATAATCAGACCTGATTTAAATCAGGCACATTTCCTCTTTAAGGTCATCTTCTGTTGCATCTCCAGACCGTTTTCAGTGTGGCTGCTAATTTTAGATATCTCCATGAAGTCCATCACAACCACTTATCCAGAGAGCATATGGCAGGCCATTTTAACATAAAATCCGTTTGTCTGACTATCCGAAATTACATTTCAGATATCTAAAACTACATTTTGACTATCCAGAATGGTAATTTAAGATATCCGCAATTCCATTCTGACTAGTAAGAATAATAATTCAAGATATCTTCAATAACATTTTGGCGAGTCAAAATTCCTTTCAAGATATCTCAAATTACATCACCGGATTCGTCATTTGACGGGTCACACATCCGTAATTACAATTTAAGATATCTAAAACGTAATTATGACTAGTCGAAATTACCTTTTAGATATCTGAATTTAACGACTGGGTGAAGGCCCCCTTGTGCTGTACTGAGCTGTCCAAACAATTGCCTGTGTAGATTTTCAGGTGGCTGCAATTGCGCTGGCCGTTATGGACAAAATTGTAATAAAATGCAACAATATAGAAAGAGCTGTTCAGTATGGGATATGCGGAGAGTGCGAGAATCGTGAACTTAAAGACTGCTTCAGAAATCTGCACAGAATCTCTGATTTTATGGCCCTTTTAACAAACTGCCTTATAAACATTCTGCCAAAATGCTCCGTAATTCAAGATATCTCAAACGTGATTCTGACTAGTCAGAATGTTTATTTAAGATATCTTAAATAGAAAAGCCGTCTAATTCAAGATATCTGTAATTCATTTTGAGATATCTTAAAAGGCATTTTGACTAGTCAAAATTACAGTTCTAGATATCTCTAATTTAGTTTTGCCTAGTCATTATTTGCTTTCAAGATATCTAGAATTTAATTTGCACTAGTCAAAACTATTTATCGCCTATCTAAAAATACATTTAAGATATCTCGAAATATGGTGTCATTTAAGATATCTTTAATTAGAATTATGACTAGTCAGAATAAAAAACAAGATATCTTGAATTAACTTTATGACTAGTCATAATTTAATTGTAGATATCTGAAATGTGAGTTCCAGATAGTCAGTAATTCATTGAAGATATCTTGAATTGAAGCCACCATACAAATGAATGTTAAATCTGACGTCATTTCGACTAGTCAGAATGTAATTAGAGATATCTCAAATAGGTATTTTGTCTAGTCAAAACATAATTAGAGATATCTCAATTTACTAATACGTCTAGTCATAAATCAATTTCAGATATCTGGAATGTAAGTGAGGTGAATTGGATTTTATGTTAAAACGGCCTGCCATAGAGAGCAAACATCAGCCTCGCCTTCGAACTGACCGACTTCTAACCTAAAAGTTCTGAATCGAGTCTGTCTGAGCACAGCGTGGCAAAATGCTAACTTTTATTGATTGACTGAAAGGTAGCAAACGTGTCACTGTGGACCTTCTTGGGCACAGCAACACAATTTTCACTTACAACCAGGGATGGCACGATACCACTTTTTTATGTCCGATACCGATATTTTACATTTGGATATCTGCCAATACCGATACAAATCTGATCTTTTTTGTATTATTTTTAAAAATTGTTTTTAAATACCTGGATCAATTTTACATAAGTCAACAGTCTCTCACACAACAAAATGGAAATCTTTTAGTTGTCCCACATACAAGACTAAGGACTACGGGGACAGAGCTTTTCAGGCAGTGGTGCCAAAGCTCTGGAACCGTTTACCACTCCAGCTCCGTTTAGCTCTTTTAAAATACAGTTGAAAACCTTTCTGTTTAACCAGGCTTTCTGTTGACTTTATTTTATTCTTTTTCTTTTAATATGGAAATGTCATGTTTTTACATGGTGTTTTATCTGTTTTTTCAGGTTTTTGTGACATTGTGTTTTAATTATTGTACAGCACTTTGTGACTTTTTGTCTGTGAAAAGCACTATATAAATAAACTTTACTTACTTACAACAATCGCTCTTTCACCTGAGTCCTGTTGCTCCTATGTGAGAAGGTGATGCACTGGCTTATGGTATGTTGCAAATTTCAGTAGGGCTGCAACTATTGATTATTTTAGCAATCGAGTATTCTATCAATTATTCCATCAATTACCCGAGTAAGTGGATAAGAAATATTTTTTTCACATTAACAGTTCATCTGCATATTTTAACTTCCGTACTGTAGTTTTTACCTGTGTGAAACAAACAGGGTGGATGGAGCAGCTACAAAGTTCTCTTTTCTTCACTTACTGATCAGCTGGTTGATGAAGGACCTCCAGCTGTTTCCCAGTAAAGGTTTAATGGAGGTTACTGGGAGAAAACTTTCTTCCGCTCCATCTGAGCTCACCGGCTCCGCCGCTTTGCGCGTGTGCAGACAGACTGCAGTAAATCAGCTGACTGCTGCTGTTGCGTCATCAGCGTTTGTGTTGAAAAACTGGGGGATACTGAGTGCAATCTTATAATGCTTTATATTCACAAGCATTCTCCTAAATATGTTTCTACTGCAGGTCTATATTTAGTCACTAATCAGGGATTAAAGTATCAAAAATATTTTGACGGGGAAGGGGTCTTTCCGGTACCGGACGGTCACCAGTGCTAATAGCGGCGCTCGCTAGCAGTATGTCCGGGAGCTGAAGTACAGCACAGCGAGCACAACACACGAACACGCAGAGAGTGGTGGAGGCGGAAAACATGTCAGCGATGATCGCTCAGTGTCAAAGGGAATCCGTCACAGCGACGGAGAACTTTATAGAATCTGAGGAGGGTTTTTTCTAACTCCTGGTCCCCACTCCAGTCCAGTAGGTGGCGGTAATGCAGCTCTAAGCTGGTTTGTTCAACCGCAGACCCACAAGAAGAAGAAGACAACGGAGCCCTGTAATTCAGCTGATGTGGGTCGAATCGGATTAGATTACATTTTTTATTTCTTTCCGATATCCGATCCAGTAAATTAGGCCAGGATCGGACCGATACGATACTGTACGGAAGCCGAGAGCGACCATGGTACGTATAAACTTTTTTCTGATGGTTTTCTCGAGATAACGAGTAATTTATCTCGTTATCACGAGAAAACGGTAATCGTTATTTAATGATAACGAGATAAATAACTTGTTATCTCGAAAAAACCATCAGCAAAAAGTTTATACGTACCATGGCCGATCTCGGCTTCCGTAATACTGAATATCGGATCGGCGCATCCCTTCTTACAACCCACCCAGCTGACCCAATATGGCTCCCGTAGACTTCTTCCACCTCCACAAATTAAAAAATGAAGTGTTGCAGTTTTGACAGCGAGGAGGAGTGTTAGATCCGACTGCATCAGCTTTAACAATAACTAAGTAGCCTGCTTTCTGTCGCCTTGCACAACAGAAAAAAGATGTTACTTCATTTATTGCACTGATACAGTAGGTAACAAGTACCTGCTGTCTGTGGCAAGAACATATTCTGCTTTAAATCTGGACTGAAATTCATATTTAGCACAAATGTTTCCCACCTCTGCAGACTTCTTCTTCATTTGACTGACAGTGTTGGCTCGGGATGAGTCTCAGCCACTGAGGTCAGTGTGTTGGAATATTAGGCCCAAGAGTCTTTGCCGGTGGCCACTGTGGGGCTCAGTTTGGCAAACTTTACTGTTTCACTTTGTCCACACAACCTTCACCTCTTGCTGAGAATCGTTTGATGTTTTAACAGCTGAATTTTACTTTAATGTGCATTAGTTAAGTAATTAAGCCACGATACTGTCTATAAAATGAGAGCTGTAAACGAGCTGATGTGTAAATATGTAGGAGAGCAAGCAGGAAAAGCAGCAGGTAATTAATAACATTAAAGATGGCTCTGTTACGTTTAGGGGAGTCAGATCCACTGAGAGCTCTAATGCAACTGTTAGCTGTTAAAAGCTCTCTTGAACCTCGGCATTACTGCCAAGCAGCCTTCTCAGTTGTCAAAGCTTCTGCATTGGTGTAGAGTTGAAAAGCCCTCTGTCTGTACCTGAGAAACATGACAAAAAAATATCTAGCTAAGGGTTTTAACCTGCCACCAAGACAAGGTCAGCAGAAGACATAAATCTGGGGTTGTTTTTCAGTATCCTAACATTTCTTCAGCTCCATAATCAGCAGTCTTACAGAATATTTGGAATTATTTCACATAGCAACGGCAAAGGTGTTGGCCTTAGTTGCTGCTGACGACTACTTAATTTAGCCACATGACAAATTAGACCCTGACCCTCAGCAATCTCTGTAGCTGAAAAATGATTGCAGTTCCTCTAATGGCCGCTTGATTCTAGCTTTAACAGTGAGTTAATCCCCATGTTAAAATAAACATGTTTAAAGCCTAATTTAAAACAGGGTTTTCACCTTTACTCACAGTTTCCTCCTTCGGTACTGTGGGTGGATTTTTTTATAGCTCATTTATTTGGATACTGTAGAGACTTAAAGGTGGGGGTGGCTGCTGTCTGCCTCACCTCGGCTAACTGCAGTCACTGAACTGGACCTGTCAACGCTGTTTGTGATGTTGGTGCCTCATGAAACATTTTAATGGAATTATCTGACCAATATTATGTCTTCCTGGGTGGTTAAAAAGCCATCACTTGACCCAGCTGTCTTAGCTAATTATAGGCCAATCTCCAACCTTCCTTTTCTCTCAAAGACTCTTGAAAGAGTAGTTGTAAAACAGCTAACTGATCATCTGCAGAGGAACGGTTTATTTGAAGAGTTTCAGTCAGGTTTCAGAATTCATCACAGTACAGAAACAGCATTAGTGAAGGTTACAAATGATCTTCTTAGAGCCTCTGACAGTGGACTCATCTCTGTTCTTGTCCTGTTGGACCTCAGTGCAGCTTTTGATACTGTTGACCATAACATTTTATTACAGAGATTAGAGCTTGCTATAGGTATTAAAGGTACTGCACTGCAGTGGTTTGAATCATATTTATCTCATAGACTCCAATTTGTTCATGTAAATGGGGAGTCTTCTTCACACACTAAGGTTAATTATGGAGTTCCACAGGGTTCTGTGCTAGGACCAATTTTATTTACATTATACATGCTTCCCTTAGGCAGTATAATTAGAAAGCACTGCATCAATTTTCATTGTTATGCAGATGATACTCAGCTTTATCTATCAATGAAGCCAGATGACACACATCAATTAGTTAAACTGCAGGAATGTCTTAAAGACATTAAGGCCTGGATGACCTCTAATTTCCTGCTTCTAAATTCAGATAAAACTGAAATTCTTGTTCTCGGCCCCACAAATCTTAGAAACATGGTGTCTAACCAGATACTTACTCTGGATGGCATTACTTTGGCCTCCAGTAACACTGTGAGAAATCTTGGAGTCATTTTTGACCAGGATATGTCCTTCAATGCACATATTAAACAAATATGCAGGACCGCTTTTTTGCATTTGTGCAATATTTCTAAAATTAGAAACATCCTTTCTCAGAGTGATGCTGAAAAGCTCATTCGTGCATTCATTACTTCTAGGCTGGACTATTGTAATTCATTATTATCAGGCTGTCCTAAAAGCTCCCTGAAAAGCCTTCAGCTGATCCAAAATGCTGCAGCTAGAGTACTGACAGGGACTAGAAAGAGAGAGCATATTTCTCCCATATTGGCTTCTCTTCATTGGCTCCCTGTTAAATCTAGAATAGAATTTAAAATCCTTCTCCTCACCTACAAGGTCTTGAATAATCAGGCACCATCTTATCTCAAAGATCTCATAGTACCATATCACCCCAACAGAGCACTTCTCTCTCAGACTGCTGGCTTACTTGTGGTTCCTAGGATACTTAAGAGTAGAATGGGAGGCAGAGCCTTCAGCTTTCAGGCGCCTCTTCTGTGGAACCAGCTTCCAGCTTGGATTCAGGAGACAGACACCCTCTCTATTTTTAAGATTAGGCTTAAAACTTTCCTTTATGATAAAGCTTATAGTTAGGGCTGGATCAGGTGACCCTGAACCATCCCTTAGTTATGCTGCTATAGGCCTAGTCTGCTGGGGGGTTCACATAATGCACTGTTTCTCATTCACCTTATTTACTTTGTTTATACTCCACTCTGCATTTAATCATTAATTGATATTAATCTCTGGCTCTCTTCCACAGCATGTCTTTCTCTCCCCTCAGCCCAACCGGTCGCGGCAGATGACCCCCCCCTCCCTGAGCCTGGTTCTGCTGGAGGTTTCTTCCTGTTAAAGGGAGTTTTTCCTTCCCACTGTCACCAAGTGCTGCTCATAGGGGGTCGTTTTGACTGTTGGGTTTTCTCTGTATTATTGTAGGGTCTTTACCCACAATACAAAGCGCCTTGAGGCGGCAGTTTGTTGTGATTTGGCGCTATATAAATAAAATTGAGTTGAATTGAATTGAATTGAATTGAATTACAGACATCCAAGAAGTTTGTGTTGCAGTTCAGTTTGTGTAAGCGCTTTGAGTGCTCTGACTGAGTAGAAAAGCGCTATATAAGAGCTAGTCCATTTACCATTTACCATTTACTGAGTGAAACTTGAGTATTTAATTAGTCTGTTACTTAGCTCTAATTAGCATGTATGTGTGCTTGTGCATTGTACCTACACAGCTTAATTAGCTGAAAACTTAGCACTCCACCTTCTCGTCCAAATGTGGTCACTTCCAAAAAACTATTGTGGCGCTAATGTTGAAGCTTCAAAATGCACAGCACCAGTGGTTGACTCTTTCCCTGTTGCCACTGAATGCAGCATGAGCAGCAAAACACACAAATACAGAGCAGCCATGTCATCAATGCAGAGTTTTGTTTTTAAGTTTTTACACCACAAACCATGTGAAAGCTTTTTATGGTTTGACCTCTAAAGCTTTGATCACTTAAGTGCAAACTTGCAGCTTTCATTGGAAGTCTTCCTCTGTTTCACTCTGAGAAACTGTTCATAGTTTGCTCTCAGCTGATGAGCCGTATGTAGCCCAGGTGACAAAACTGACTAATGAAAGGAAAATGGAATTAATAGGAGTGTATGCTTAAATTTCAAATGCCCTACTTCACTTGAATGCATCGTTCAGTGTATGCGATCCGACGCTGTTCAGCAGCCAATCAGGAATCACGCTCAGAAGCGTAGGGTGAAGTCGAGGCGCAAATGGAGAAGGTAGCTACATGCTGAAGGGAGAACATCTCGGTTGATAAAGTGAAGAGAAAGCCAGAAGCAATTAGCTTACTTGCTGCGAGTTCAGGAGAGAGTGATTCGGCAAAGGGAGACGAGTTACAGCAGCTGGTGTTGCCGTTCGCGTTGGGAGCTGTGGATGCGCCGAAGCTAACAAACTCCATTTGAAATCCAGAGCAACGGTCAGGTTTTTTGAGTGGACAAGAAAAACAGTCTTGAGGACCCAGCGAGACTCCGATCCAATTCGATGGCGAGCTAAAAGGACTTTGGAGAAAGACCCAGATCCAGAGAAGGAAAGAGTCAAGTACACACATATACACATACAGACCATTCAGATAGACTCAGCATACCCAGTACACCTGCAACACGGGCTGTCTTTCCCATAAGAGACTCAGACGGACAATTTCCTTTTTCATCCCTAGTGGGACTTGTGCACAATTTTCTTTTTTTTTTGTTTTGGGGTTTTCAGTTAATTGATTGTAAGCCATGGCAAATTTTATTTTTATTATGTAACAATATAAGAGTTGCTACTCAATTTCATCTCTGTGTTCGGCTCATTATTACTGCTTTATTCCTTGGCTCCACGAACCAGGTTCTTCTGATCTTAGGCCCACAGTGTCATGGTCCGGGGTCCAAAGGACCTCGTGTGTTTTTGTTTTGCTTCATTTTGTCTGTTCTGTTTTGGGATTTCTTTTGGTTGTGAGGTTTAATTGTTTTTTCTAGTCCCTGGTGTTCTCTCTGTATTCTGTGTCAGGTCTGCGTTTCTGTTCCATCGTGTTACTTCCTGTTTTATTTTGATAGTCATCCAGTTCTGGTCTCTTGTGTTTAGTTTTGCTTCCCCTGGTCTCGTCAGTGTTATCAGTGTCACCTGTGTTCCCACCTGTTTCCTCTTCCCTCATCAGGCCTCTTGTGTATTTAAGTCCAGTGTTTTCAGTGCCTGTTGTCGCGTCGTCGTCTATGTCTCCTGCTGTGTGTCCTGTTCTGCTTTCATATTTTGCTCTGTGTTTTGTCACTAGCTCTGCTAGTTTGGCCTTCTGGTTGTGCACCTAAAAATAAAGACGAGTTACCTTTTGCCTGTGCCTGAGGTGTCCTGCATTGGGGTCCTCCTTCCTGCCTGCCACACAGACGTTACATGACAGAACGACGCGAACAGAATGGACCCCGCGGATATGGAGGTGTACAGCGGCTCTCGCCTGGCTCTGGGGGGACCCGGATATTGGAAGGGTCCCCGACAACGCCGCTCACCTCTACAGCCTAAGCCGCAGGTTTATCGTGGGGACGGACTGTTTTTGGCTCCAGCCGCTCCCGCACTTGCCTCTCCGCTCACTCGCCCCTCTTCCCTCTCGCAGTCAGAGCAACAACGGAGGAAGAGGAATTCTCGGTGGCAGCGGAGGGAGTTTTCTCCGGAGACAAGTGGGATGACGCCAGAGGAAGCGTTTTCCCGGTACCTGGGATATAAAGGTCCCTGGCCACCCAGTTCACTCTCTTCACTGCCGCCTCAGCCTGTTCCGGAGGGCAGGCAGCTAGACTCCCAGCAGCGGTGGAGAGGATCCCCTCCGGCGCCGTGTGGTATAAAGCCGCGGATTTCATCGCCACCATCGCCCCCACAGGTTTCCCCGCCGTCTGCGCCACCAGTATCTCAGCCCACCAACACAGTGAGTCAGTCTGTTTTGGGTTCAAAAGGAACTATTAAACCACAAACTGTTAGCAAGGCTCACATGGACAAACCCGAAACCATATCATACCGTGAAGCTATGGACTCAGCGGCTCTTGCCCTGTTTGAGGAAAAGAAAAAAACAACCATTCGGAGAGTGGACACTCTGTGTTTTGAACTGTTGTCTGACCCGTGTGAGGAAGAACAGAAAGCCATTGCAGCCAAGCTTCAAGGGCTGGTTGATAACTCTCCCTGGCTTCTGGATTCCTTACACGGGTTAGTAAAGGACTTTCTGATCACCACCCTTCGCCTTCAGCCATCCACACCTGCAGCAGCAGAGCATCCGCCCCAGCTTCAGTCTCCGTCGCCTGCAGCAGCAGAGCATCCGCCCCAGCTTCAGTCTCCGTCGCCTGCAGCAGCTGAGCATCTGCCCCAGCTTCAGTCTCCGTCGCCTGCAGCAGCAGAGCCCCCGCTGCTACAGCCTGCTGCAGCAGGCCCCAAGCTACAGCCACGCACCAAGCCGCCTGCAGCAGCAGCAACAGGCCCCAAGCCACAGCCACGCTCCAAGCCACCTGTAGCAACAGCTGCAGCTATTCCCCTGTCTCAGACAGCTCCAGCTCCAGCTCCCGTCGCTCTGCCCCCTTCTCAGTCAGCTCCAGCTCCAGCTCCCGTCGCTCTGCCCCGTTCTCAGTCAGCTCCAGCTCCAGCTCCCGTCGCTCTGCCCCGTTCTCAGTCAGCTCCAGCTCCAGCTCCCGTCGCTCTGCCCCGTTCTCAGTCAGCTCCAGCTCCAGCTCCCGTCGCTCTGCCCCGTTCTCAGTTAGCTCCAGCTCCAGCTCCCGTCGCTCTGCCCCGTTCTCAGTCAGCTCCAGCTCCAGTCGCTCTCCCTCGCTCTCAGTCAGCTCCAGCTCCAGTCGCTCTCCCTCGGTCCACACTGTGTGTTTCAGTTAGCTCCTTAACCCCCTTGGTTCCTCCGGTCAGTCCAGTTTCAGTCCCAGTGCCCTCAGCTCCAGCTCCCTCTGTAGTTTTGGTCTCCTCATCTTCAGTCTCTCTATCTTCAGTCTCAGCTCCCTCTGTAATTTTGGTTCCCTTAGTTCCCCCAGGGTTAGTTTTCTCTCCACTTCAGTCAATGTTGTCAGCTTCCCCGCAGTCTGAGTCAGTTCCAGCAGCTCCCAAGCAAACTCAGTCAGAACCCACAGTGTCAGCCCCTGTAGCTCTGCCTCGCTCCACAGTGTCAGCCCCGGTAGCTCTGCCTCGCACCACAGTGTCAGCTCCTGGTCAAGTCGCTGTGCCTCGCACCACAGTGTCAGCTCCTGGTCAAGTCGCTGTGCCTCGCTCCACAGTGTCAGCTCCTGGTCAAGTCGCTGTGCCTCGCTCCACAGTGTCAGCTCCTGGTCAAGTCGCTGTGCCTCGCACTCAGTCAGCTCCTGGTCAAGTCGCTCTGCCTCGCACTCAGTCAGCTCCTGGTCAAGTCGCTCTGCCTCGCACTCAGTCAGCTCCTGGTCAAGTCGCTCTGCCTCGCACTCACTCAGCTCCTGGTCAAGTCGCTCTGCCTCGCACTCAGTCAGCTCCTGGTCAAGTCGCTCTGCCTCGCACTCAGTCAGCTCCTGGTCAAGTCGCTCTGCCTCGCACTCAGTCAGCTCCTGCTCCTGTCGCTCTGCCTCGCACTCAGTCAGCTCCTGCTCCTGTCGCTCTGCCTCGCACTCAGTCAGCTCCTGCTCCTGCTCCTTCTGTACCTCCGGTCACGTCAGCTTCCCCAGTGTCAGCTCTCCCTAGATCTCAGTTAGCTTCCACGCAGTCAGAGTCCCCAGTGTCAGCACTACCAGGTACCTCACAGTCTTCAGTGTTAGCTGTGGCAGTCTCCCCTCAGTCTCGGCCAGCTGCAGCTACCCCTCAGCTTCTGCCAGCACCTCTTGTATCAGTCTCAGTAGCTTCCCTGTCTCAGCCCCAGTCTCTCCCGTCGGCTGCTGTAGAGTCTCTAGTCTCCCAGTCAGAGTCCCAGTCAGCTCCCCTGTCACCATCATCCTCACCATCGGACTCACCCAAACAATGCCCTAAGCAGCCCCAGCCGTCGGAGGAGACGACTGCGCGCCCTGCAAAGCAGCCCCAGCCTGCGCATCCAGAGCCCACGCTGGAGGGTCCCGCTCAGTCCGAGCCTCCTGTCTCGTCTGTTTGTCGCCGCTGCCATTGGAAGCGCAGCCGGCCTCCTGTCCTGTCCTGCGGCCGGCCTCCAGTCCTGTCTCTTCGCCGCCGCCGCCGCTGGGAGCGCGGTCGGCCTCCAGTCCTGTCTCTTCGCCGCCGCCGCCGCTGGGAGCGTGGTCGGCCTCCAGTCCTGTCTCTTCGCCACCGCCGCCGCTGGGAGCGCGGTCGGCCTCCAGTCCTGTCTCTTCGCCGCCGCTGGGAGCGCGGTCGGCCTCCAGTCCTGTCTCTTCGCCGCCGCCGCCGCTGGGAGCGCGGTCGGCCTCCTGAGGACCCTTCTTTTTCCTGGCCTGTGAATTTTGCCCCTTGGCCGGGGCGGCCCCTTGAACATTATGGACTGTTTTCTGGCCTTGTGCTGTTTTTTGTTTGGGCCCTGTTTTTTTTGTTTTTGGCTTTTTGTGTTTTTTGTTTTGGTTCCCTGACTCTCCTGAACGTCTTCATCTGTCTCCACCTTGATCGCCTGGACTTTGTTTTGGACTGCTTTATCCGGCCTTGGGCTGCCGCCTGTTGTTCTCGCTCTGTGTTTTTGTTTTGTTTTGGACTTTATCCCTTCCCTGGCTGACCCCCTGAACTGTTTTTGATTTCTGTTTTGTCTCCCGGGTTTGGTTTTTTTCGGATTCTCCCCATACACATGTTGAGACCATCACACTATCTTCACCCACTATTAAAGAGCAACAAGATCCCACTATTTTCCTAAATGCCACACCAAGCAGCAAAGGTGCCACTGACCATGTCACCCTCACTAGTAAAGGGAGGACACTGCCACTTTCATTAACTGATATGAACCCACCTGACATCCAGAAGGTCGTGGTTGAGCATATAGTACGGAGTCAAGATGTTGTTCCACCCATGCAGTCCCAAGTGAGGCTTCGCTCTTTCTCCGGGAAAACTTCCCGACCTAATAATGAAACAGATTATGACACATGGCGCGCACACATTGAACTACTCCAAAGTGATCCTAGTATGCCTCCCTTGCAAATATCCAGAAAGATTCTTGAGAGCCTGCTTCCTCCAGCAGCAGATATAGTAAGGGGTTTACGGCCTGAGTCATCACCCGCAGCCTACCTGCAGCTCCTAGACTCCGCCTTTGGCACAGTGGAAGATGGGGAGGAACTTTTTGCCCGATTCTTGAACACTCTCCAAGATCCAGGTGAGAAACCATCCACTTACCTCCATCGACTTCAGGCTGCATTAAGCCGCGTTGCAAAAAGGGGTGGAATTGCCTGTACAGAGGTTGACAAACATCTCCTAAAACAATTCTGCAGGGGTTGTTGGGATGACGCTCTGCTGAGTGCCTTGCAGCTTGAACAAAAGAAAACCGATCCCCCCCAGTTTTCAGATCTCCTACTACTGATTCGCTCTGAAGAAGATCGACAACAAGCAAAAAGTAGTCGTATGAAAAAACACATGGGTACCACAAAACACAGAGCCCAGTTGCAGCTCCAAGGTGCCTATGCTTGTGAACCAGAAAAGAAACATGAGGGTAGTAACAATGCCATTGAGGAATTGAGGAAACAGGTGGCCAGTTTACAAAGTCAGTTAACTACATTCATGACACAGAAGACAGAAAAAAATAAGGGATCTCCATGGAAACCTCAGGGCAGAATGTCAAGACCAGAGGAAGGGGATGCAGACGCACAAAGGCAGACTAAAAAAAAAACAGATATACAAAACCCAAACCCTGGTACTGCTTCAACTGCGGCGAAGATGGGCATATTGCCTCACGTTGCACTGACCCTCCAAACCCTATCCTAGTAGGAGAAAAGAAGAAGCAGTTGAAAGAAAGACAGCTCAAGTGGGAGTCACAAAATGGTGCTGCCTCACCTTTAAACGGTTAACAGTTCGTGTTGTGGGACAAACAGGGACTGAGGGGAGTCAACAATGTCCCTCAGACATGCCAAGTGAATCCAAACTCTCTGTCAAGAGCTGTGGGGCGACTACATCCGCGGAAGAGCTTAATGCTCAACCACGCTCTGGCCTACGACATTCAAAGCAGAACCAACCCTCCCAAATGCCCAAACGGTTGGTTGGTACCAAGAGTACGGCTCAAGTGATTGTGAGAGGGGAAGAGGTTAGCTGTCTTCTTGACTCAGGATCGCAAGTTACAACTGTACCTGAGTCATTTTACAAGCAATACCTCTCCGACCAGGAGATTAAGCCCCTGCAAGACCTCTTAGAAGTGGAAAGTGCAAATGGCCAGCTGGTGCCATATTTTGGTTATGTTGAGCTTACCATAACTTTTCCAAAAGACGTCTTAGGGGATTCGATAGATGTGACCACACTCGCTTTAGTTGTGCCTGATACCTCACAGTCCCTCATGATTATAGGCACAAACACGTTAGATGTATTGTTTGACATTTACTCAGGGACTGATGTAATCTGTCGCCATTCTCTCCCATATGGCTACAAAGTAGTTTTCAAACTTATTGAGCTGAGACGAAAACAAGCAAGTAATGACCAGCAGGGGTTGGTGAGAATGCAAGGCAGGAGCCCTCAAGTCATCCCAGCCGGTAAAACAGTAGTGGTGGAGGGTGTTGCTCTGGCCAATGGCCTCCAAGGTGAAAAATCCGTTATTATTGAGTACCCATCATCATCCCCCTTGCCAGGTGGGCTGCTGGTCCGAGCTGGTCTAGTTGACTTCCCTCGGTTACAGCCCCATAAGTTGCCAGTAGTCATAAGCAATGAGTCAGACCATGACATTTTCATCCCTGCAAAAAGCACTATTGCAGAGATTGGCACTTATCAGACCATCCTATTAAAAGAACATGGCATAGTCAAGCAATCAGAATCCCTCCAAAGAACCCCAGAAACTCAGTCATCTCAAGAGTCCACCTTACATTTCAATTTTGGTGACTCCCCAGTCCCACTTGAATGGAGAGAGCGCATCACTCGGCAGCTCAACAGCATGCCTGATGTCTTTGCGCAGCATGATCTGGACTTTGGCCAGACAGATAAAGTGAGACACCACATAAAACTCACAGATGAAACCCCTTTCAAACTGCGTGCCCGACCAATACACCCTCAAGACATTGAGGCTGTCCGAAGGCACATTCAAGAGCTCCTTGATGCAGGAGTAATCAGAGAGTCAGAGTCACCATTTGCGTCACCCATAGTGGTAGTACGGAAAAAGAATGGCCAAGTCCGGCTATGCATTGACTACAGACGTCTGAATCTCCAGACTATAAAAGACGCATACAACCTTCCAAAGCTGGAGGACACATTCTCAGCTCTCAGTGGTTCCCAGTGGTTCTCTGTACTCGACCTAAAGTCAGGATACTATCAGATCGAGGTCGAAGAAGCAGACAGACAAAAGACAGCCTTTGTATGTCCCCTCGGATTCTGGGAGTTCAACAGGATGCCCCAGGGTGTAACTAATGCTCCCAGCACCTTCCAGAGATTGATGGAAAGGTGCATGGGGGACATGCATTTGAAGGACGTGCTGGTATTCCTGGATGACTTGATAGTATTCTCCAAAACTCTTGAGGAGCATGAGGAGAGACTTATGAAGGTGCTCACTCGCCTCAAAGAGTTCGGATTGAAGCTATCCCCAGAAAAATGCATCTTCTTTCAGACCTCAGTTAGATACTTGGGCCATATAGTCTCCACAGATGGGGTTCAGACTGATCCTGAGAAGATAGCAGCCCTTGAATCATGGCCTGTTCCCCAGACCCTGCGAGAACTAAAATCTTTCCTCGGTTTTGCTGGGTACTACAGGAGGTTTGTTAAGGGTTACTCTAGCATCGTAAAACCTCTCCACAATTTGACCTCTGGTTACCCACCTCACCACAAGAAATCAAGGGGGAAACCAGTAGGTATAACACAGAGAAGAGACCAATTCCATAACCCGAAAGAGCCCTTTGGAAGTCGCTGGACGCCAGGTTGCCAGCAGGCTTTCGAGACAGTCATTCAGAGCCTTACAACCGCCCCTGTATTAGCCTTTGCTGACCCCCAGAAGCCTTATATATTGCACACCGATGCCAGCACCACTGGCCTGGGAGCGGTGTTATATCAGGAACAAGAGGGCCAGCTTCGAGTTATAGGCTATGCAAGCAGAGGGCTGTCTCGAAGTGAGAGTCGATATCCAGCACACAAGTTGGAATTTTTGGCACTCAAGTGGTCGGTGACAGAGAAGTTCAGTGATTATCTTTATGGCAACCACTTCACTGTTGTAACAGATAGCAATCCACTGACTTACATCCTGACCTCTGCAAAGCTTGATGCAACCAGCTATCGATGGCTATCAGCGCTATCCACGTTCTCATTCAAACTCCTCTATCGTCCAGGAAAACAGAATGGAGATGCAGATGGGTTATCTCGAAGACCCCATGGGGTACTGGCAGATGATTTAAGGTCTCAAAAAGAAAGAGAGCGCATTCAACAGTTCACGCAAGATCACCTCTCTGATCCAAAGAACATCAATGCAGTAGATCAGTCAGTTGTGAGAGCAATTTGTGAGAGGCAGCTCATCTACAGTGCCCGTCCTGATGACGGGGAAGAGGGGAAGACAGACTGCATTGCTTTAGTGGAGACTCTTGCCATGTCCCCTAGTGCTGTACCCGACAGCTATGGACAGGAAGAACGGTTTGGGGGCCTGCCAACCATCCCCCACCTGTCTGAGACCGAACTGGCAGATAAGCAAAGGGCTGATGAATGCATAAAACATGTCATTTCCCAGATGGAGCATGGGAGCACACCACCTCCCACATTGCGGGATCAACTCCCTGATCTCCCGCTCCTTCTCCGAGAACTCCCCCGTCTTGAGCTTATGAACAAAGTTCTGTATAGACAACGCCGGGTAGGGTCTCAGATAACTTACCAGCTTGTACTTCCATCAGAGCTTCGAGACACAGTCCTCACCAGCCTACATGACCACATGGGTCATATGGGAGTCGACCGCACCATGGATCTTGTGAGGACCAGGTTCTATTGGCCAAGGATGGCTGTGGATGTAGAGAAGAAAGTGAGGACATGTGGCAGGTGCGTGCGGAGGAAAGCACAACCTGAAAGAGCGGCACCCTTGGTGAATATTAGCACAACCAGACCCCTTGAACTCCTCTGCATGGATTTCTTGTCCCTGGAAGCCGACAAAAGTGGAACCAAGGATATACTTGTGATCACAGATCACTTCACCAAATTTGCAGTTGCCATCCCAACACCCAACCAAAAGGCCCGCACAGTAGCAAAGTGTCTGTGGGAAAATTTCATGGTACACTATGGTATCCCAGAAAAGCTACATAGTGACCAGGGGCCAGATTTCGAGTCCCGAACAATCAAGGAACTTTGTCATGTCGCCGGTATCCACAAGGTTAGGACAACTCCATATCACCCAAGAGGAAACCCTGTGGAGCGATTTAATCGCACCCTGCTTGACATGTTAGGCACTCTTCAAAATCAAGATAAGTGTTCTCTGGAGCTTGAAAAAGGCGACTGGACTTCTTTTTGTTTCTTGAAGACGTTTCACCTCTCATCCGAAAGGCTTCTTCAGTTCTCAACCAAATGGTGGAGAGACCCAGGTATTTAAACCCCTGTGGGCGTAGTCCCATGGAGGTGGTTATGACCCTCTATTGATCATGTGCGTGAACACATGTGCCCAGGTGTGAAGAGGGCGTGGGTCATATTTAATCAGTGGTTTCAGTTGAAACCAATTTAGGACTCCGCTCCATTGTTTCCTGTGGCCTATTGAGGTCACTGGAACAAAGGTGTGAATGGGGGTTGAGACGTCTGGGAAGGGAGCTCAGGACAGCACTGTAAGCGGGGGAAAGTTGGTGACGTAATCCACCTCCTCTGTTCAATGATGGTTGTTCACAGTGGACATAGATGGCTTCTTTCACTCCTCTTTCAAACCATCTGTTTTCCCTGTCCAAAATGTGAACATTGGCATCCTCAAAAGAGTGCCCTTTTTCCTTCAGATGCAGATGTACTGCTGAATCTTGTCCTGTCGAGGTGGCTCTTCTATGTTGTGCCATTCGTTTGTGAAGAGGCTGTTTGGTTTCACCAATGTAGAGGTCCGAGCACTCTTCACTGCACTGAACAGCATACACTACATCGCTGATCTTGTGTTTGGCGGGTTTGTCCTTGGGATGAACCAGTTTTTGTCTTAGGGTGTGACTTGGTTTGAAGTATACTGGGATGTCATGCTTGGAGAAAATTCTTCTGAGTTTCTCTGACAAGCCTGACACATATGGGATGACAATGTTTTTCTTCTTGTCCTTCCTATTCTCTGTAGTTTGTGTTTGGCCTTCATTCCTGTGCATCTTAGCTGATTTGATGAAGGCCCAGTCGGGGTAACCGCATGTTTTGAGGGCTTTCTTAATGTGTGTGTGTTCCTTATGCTTCCCTTCTGCCTTAGAGGGAACACTTTCCGCACGGTGTTGTAGGGTCCTGATCACCCCAAGTTTGTGTTCCAGAGGGTGGTGGGAGTCAAAGAGGAGATACTGGTCTGTGTGTGTGGGCTTCCGGTAAACTTCAATGTTGAGGCTTCCATCTTCCTCGATAAGCACTGCACAGTCCAGGAATGGTAACTTGTTATCTCTGGTGTCCTCCCTGGTAAAACGTATGTATTTATCCACTGAGTTAATGTGACGAGTGAAGGCTTCTACTTCTTGGGTTTTGATTTTGACCCAGGTGTCATCTACATATCTGTACCAGTGGCTAGGTGCCATCCCTTTGAAAGAACCAAGAGCTTTACTTTCCACTTCCTCCATGTAAAGGTTGGCTACAATGGGAGACACTGGGGAGCCCATGGCACATCCATGCTTCTGTCTGTAGAATCCATCATTGTATTTAAAATATGTTGTGGTAAGGCAGAGATCTAAAAGTGCACAAATCTGATCTGGGGTGAAGCTGGTTCTGTTCAGTAGGGACTGATTAAATATGACCCACGCCCTCTTCACACCTGGGCACATGTGTTCACGCACATGATCAATAGAGGGTCATAACCACCTCCATGGGACTACGCCCACAGGGGTTTAAATACCTGGGTCTCTCCACCATTTGGTTGAGAACTGAAGAAGCCTTTCGGATGAGAGGTGAAACGTCTTCAAGAAACAAAAAGAAGTCCAGTCGCCTTTTTCAAGCTCCAGAGACTACTATGACCTGGATGACTGAGAATCTACACAGACAAGATAAGTGTTGTTGGCGTGACCATGTAAGACCTCTTGTCCATGCCTATAATTGCACCAGGAATGAGGTAACTGGTTTCACCCCATATGAACTGATGTTTGGCCGCCAACCTCGTCTGCCAGTTGACCTTGCATTCAACTTGCCAGTAAACGAGAGTCAGCATTCATCTCACTCCGAGTATGTGAGAAACCTCAAGTCACGTCTCAAAGAAAGCTACCAGGTAGCTATGGACCAGGCTGCAAAAATAGCTCATAAGAACAAAGCAAGGTACGACAGACGTGTAACAGCCTCAGATTTGGAAGCTGGAGATCGAGTGCTGGTCAGAAATGTCCGCATTCGGGGTAAACATAAGCTGTGAGACAAATGGGAAACCACTGTCCATGTAGTAGTGAAGAGAGCAGGTACCCTCCCAGTTTACATGGTCAAGCCTGAGAACAGGGATGGTCCCTTAAGGACGCTACATAGAGATCTACTACTCCCATGTGGGTATCTGCCCATGGAGGAAAGCAGTGCGCCTGTCCAAAACCCAGTACCCCGCAAGCCAGGAACTCATGCTAATCCTGCTGTAGAGGAGGAGAACTCCTCAGATGAAGGAGATGATGTACTAATTCCAATTTATTCAGGGTCTCCTGTTCCCACAGTTTGTGAAAGTCCTGTGGAACCTGATCTATTGTTGACTAATGTACAAGATACACAGCGTGCTGAACCTCCAGGCCTTCACCCTGTCGAGAGTCCAGAAACCGCTCAGAATGCCAAGAGAATTTCTGATATTGACAACCCGCCTGATATTGACAACCCGCCTGATATTGACAATCTACCCGATCTTGACCAAAACTTACCTGATATGTCCAACAGTACTTCAGATGGTCCCCTGATACTCACTGAGTCTAACTCTTATCAGAGTGACACTGAGTGCTTACCCAAATCCACCGAACAAGCAGAAAAGACACCCTTCACTCAAGAAGAATTACCTGAGGTTGAATACCCGAGCATCCAAGGTGAGCAACCTCTAGTTCCAGCAAAGATAACAGCGAGTACTGAGGAGAATGGCAGTAAAAGTGCAGAATCTGAGGAGGATGGGACAGTCCTGATGGATGAAGAGAGGGAAAAGAAGGAAACAGATATGAATGATTTTGTCAGAAGATCTGAGAGGAACCGTCAACCACCAAAACGGCTCGACTATCCGGAGTTAGGTAATCCCTTAATCACTGCAGTGAAGTCATTCTTTCAAGGACTCTCCAACGCTTGGGAAGATATCGAAGGTGATGGTAAAGAACCTGGTCATACCCCTTCTCTGTCCCCCCGAGTGATCATCATTTAACCATCTACCATGCACAGGGACGTGCATAGGTTCAGGAGGGGAGGGTGTAGCCCAGGTGACAAAACTGACTAATGAAAGGAAAATGGAATTAATAGGAGTGTATGCTTAAATTTCAAATGCCCTACTGCACTTGAATGCATCGTTCAGTGTATGCGATCCGACGCTGTTCAGCAGCCAATCAGGAATCACGCTCAGAAGCGTAGGGTGAAGTCGAGGCGCAAATGGAGAAGGTAGCTACATGCTGAAGGGAGAACATCTCGGTTGATAAAGTGAAGAGAAAGCCAGAAGCAATTAGCTTACTTGCTGCGAGTTCAGGAGAGAGTGATTCGGCAAAGGGAGACGAGTTACAGCAGCTGGTGTTGCCGTTCGCGTTGGGAGCTGTGGATGCGCCGAAGCTAACAAACTCCATTTGAAATCCAGAGCAACGGTCAGGTTTTTTGAGTGGACAAGAAAAACAGTCTTGAGGACCCAGCGAGACTCCGATCCAATTCGATGGCGAGCTAAAAGGACTTTGGAGAAAGACCCAGATCCAGAGAAGGAAAGAGTCAAGTACACACATATACACATACAGACCATTCAGATAGACTCAGCATACCCAGTACACCTGCAACACGGGCTGTCTTTCCCATAAGAGACTCAGACGGACAATTTCCTTTTTCATCCCTAGTGGGACTTGTGCACAATTTTCTTTTTTTTTTGTTTTGGGGTTTTCAGTTAATTGATTGTAAGCCATGGCAAATTTTATTTTTATTATGTAACAATATAAGAGTTGCTACTCAATTTCATCTTTGTGTTCGGCTCATTATTACTGCTTTATTCCTTGGCTCCACGAACCAGGTTCTTCTGATCTTAGGCCCACAGTTGTTCTATCAGTTATCTCATTATTAAATGTAATCTGCTCTCGTATCTCGGGAAATTGGTTACACGTACGTCCTTTCATGGCTTCATCAGCACCCTTCAACTATTAATCCACTCAGTGGTGCAAGAAGTGGGTATGCAGTATATGCAATGCACAGGGCCACTGCACTGGGGGGGTCTGCATATGCCCCAGAAAGTATATAGCTGCACTCCTGAATCCACTCATATTAAACCTGTCAGCTCTCCTGTCACAGCGACATGCTTACACAGCAGACGCCCGTCCATCAACCATCAGATGCACAAATTTTAATATTCATCATCATCACGGGTAGGTCTGAAAGTTTTCTTCCACTTGGCTAAAGATGAACAAGTGTTGATATGAGCAGCATCCAGTGCATGTAATGTGTATCACACTGCAGCCTGTTTCAGTCTCCAGCAGGGCTTTCCTCTCATCTGTCTCCTTTTAACAATGCAGTACAGCTGTTCCTCTCCTCCAAACATCCCTGCCTCCCTAGCTGCCTCTCACACAATATGAATATGAAAACACACGGTGATTCAGCTGAGCCGTGCAGCAGGCGAGGAAGGATGAGGCACTCTGGACTCTATTAACTCAGATCTCCATTTCAGACGGATAACAGAGCTCGACTCTGTGAACTCAACGCTCAATAGTTATCTGACTGAGGCGGAGGACTGTAAAAATATTGTATGCTGTGACAATAAACTATCATTTTATGTAGGAAGAATCAGACTAATACGCATTTCTGTAATTTTTCCAAAGACTGACGTGTGTCATCAGACAACAGAAGACATGCTTTCTTGTGCCATCATTCCCAGAACTGCACCATTGTTTGGGTGGGTCTCCTTGAGTCCTTGTTCTCGGAGTACCTGGCTGGAAACACCCAAACGACTTGAAGAAACAAGTTATTTTGATTCAAATGTGGCCTTATCATGATTAGTGATGGGCTTAAGTTTTCATGATGTGTTTGACTTTCGGTTCCTCTATATTTATCTTTTCCACCCCTGCCTGTATCCCAGTCAGCCCACTCTGTGCATCAAACACTGTGTGTGTCCTTCTCCTGGTTAGTTTTTGCTTTGTGTTGTTTTGTTTGGTTGGTTGGTTTTTGACAGAAGTGTGAGGCCCGAAAACTCTGTACAGCACATGAACAGTATCTGAAAGTCATGTAGGAAGAAATCCAGCAAAGACCTGACAGGCCCTGAGAGATCATCTGGACCTTCAGCTGATCCATCTACTGTTCACTGTAGATGGATCATAAATCCTCTCAGTGGAAGGGCGGCTGTCACGAAGCCGTTCATCAGGAAGGGAAACACGGAGGAAAAGCTGAGGTATGTGAAATTACACAAGAACTCTACTGAACATCAGTGGCAGCAGATCTGATGGAGCGATGGATCCACATTTGAGTCCAAATCATTGTTAGTATGTACAGAGGAGGTCAGGAGAGGTCCAACAGTGTCTGAAGCCATCTGTACAGGGATTGGGGAAATGATGGAATTATGAACACAGAAAAGTACCATCAGATGTTGATCCACTCTGCAGTACCATCTGGAGAACATCTGACTGGATTTTTCAGCATGACAATGATCCCAAACTCACTGCCAGTGCAGTAGAAGCACACCAGGATATAAAAGCACACAGTGGAGCATGATCAGTCATGGATCAGCCTCCCCAGAGCCCGGACCTCAGCATCACTGAAGCAGTGTGGGATCATTCTGACAGAGAACAGAACCAAAGGCAGAAACATGTCCTTCAGGAAGTCTGGAGAACTGTTCCTGCAGACTGCTTAAAGAAATTACAGGAAGCTGCCTCAGAGGGTTCAGGCTGAAGGATGAAGGAGGTCACACCAAATATGAATTTCCAGGTATGTTTCACTGCACCTCTTTCCCATTTTTCTAGCAAAATCTAACAAAAATGAGGGGTGGCTAAAGACTTTTGCACAGCATGAGACCTTAAAAGCACCCATCCTCATATGGAGCTGGCCACAGTGGAGCAACGCTATGAAACTGACAAACACTCAGTGAGTCATTCTGCCTTTACCTTCAGTTTTCATAGCTGAAAATAAAATGAATGGAGGCTGGTGGGAAGTGATGTGTGGAGATTTTCAGCTGGACCCGTACATTTTAATAATAATATGAAGTCCAAAGTTCAGCAGGTAAAAAGATGGTTTCAGGCACTTTTCACCATGACAGCTTAATGTCCAGCATGCTGCACATACTGTGCTGAAGAGATGGATGAGCTCATATTGATTACATTGATCAGAGGGAAAACGTTAACTCACATCAGCAAACTGAAAGTTTGGGGAGACACAGAGAGCATATGGGAGGTTTGGGGTGAAGAGGTATTATAGCAGTCAGGGGTAGAAGAGAAAAGATGGATGGGAAGCAAGAGAGAAAGAGCAAAAAGGGAGGTGAAACCCAAGCGAGCGTGGATGCTTTCCAAATAAAAACTCGCCTGAGAGAGTGAAGTGACGGCGGGATGAAAGAGAGGAGGAGGGAGAAGTCTGAGTCATGCTGGGAGATGAGGAGAAAGAATTCAAGCAGAGAAAATTTATGGGGAATATGAGCTTCTGTAAGAATTTAAAAAAAACTTGAGAGGTAAAAAGAGGAAGAGGGGAAGGAAAGAGGAAGACGCAGGGTTATTAGTATTCTGGCAGAGAGGAAACAGGAAGACACTGAGGAGGTGGAGGAGGAGAAATAAGAGGTGGGTGAAGTGACGGTGCAGAAGAAGCAGAAAATTAATGGGAGCTGACAAGAAGGAGAAATGTTGGGTGTCTGCATAAAGACAAACAGTGCTAACTATTTTTAGCTGTGTGTGTGTGTGTGTGTGTGTGTGTGTGTGTGTGTGTGTGTGTGTGTGTGTGTGTGTGTGCATATGAGTGTGTGTGCGCACGCGTGTTTGTGTGTGTGTGTGTGCATGAGTGTGTACGCCTGTGTGGGACAATAGCTGTTAAATTGCGTTTCTCACGTGAGTCCAGCTGTTGTTTTAGGCTGTTTGTTTTTGCCCTTCTTCAGGCCAGACGTCCCCACGGCAATGAAAATATGACTTATTTGGTTTCATTTTGCTCATTTCCAGCTCCAGATTCCTGTGAATGAACCAAGCTGTTTTAGCTCCTCCCCCTTTAAGCCAGCGTTCTTCTGATAGGCTGCCCCTCACAACAGGTTTGATGACTTTTTTAGGGATATCTTCTCTGTAACATCATACAGTGCCAGGAGTAGAAGAAACTGTTTCAAACTGAGCATTCAGAGCTGACACTGTCCTTTTGTAGTTCGTCCTCCTTTAAAGCCGCCCTCCCTTTAACCCAGTGGTCCTGAACCCAGTGTTGGTGGGGTGCTAACAATTAGAAAACATGCTTTAACCCAGCTTTCTTCTGATTGGCTGCCCTTTATAAGCAGAATCCTTATTTATCTCACACTGGGCCTCGGTGCAGCAGGTGGGTGAGCTTTGTGCTTGAGATGACCATAGAAGGATATCCCCTCTCTTTAACGTCATACACAGCCAAGAGTAGAAAAACATGGCTTAACCTGATCATTTAAAGCAGCGGTAAGGCTGAGGTCATCTCCTCAGAGCTGGTCCTGAGAGTTGTTGGCCCACCATCATCATGTTAGGATCATCAGCTCAAGTACTTAAGACGACCATGACCCACATGACTGAGAACCTACAGAGACAAAAGCGGTCCACTTTAACAGACTTCATCCAAAGACCGAACCGTTTGTAGCAGCAGCTCCACGGCTTCCTCTGAAGATCTGTGAAAAGATGTTAATTATTGCACTTGATACAGTCAGAGGGATGGATCAAATCTTACACATGCAAATATGAAAATGCTACATAGGCAAGAGGTTCAGGTCTGAGATCAAAAAATGGTTTGTTCACACTTTGTGAAAGTCTCAGACCTGAATGAAGGCAAATAAATAAATGAACACACATCAGATTGGAGCACTGTAATTTTATTTTTACCTCTTACCTGAAACTAAAAACTCAAGAAATGCAGAAGAAAAAAGAAAAGAATGAATATGAGCAACAAAGTGTTGCTTAAAGTGATGCGGCTCCAACCAGATTTTACACTGATTTTCCTTCTTGGTGTTTATCATGTTCTCTGCAGACCATCAGCATTCGAGCAGTGGCTGCTTTTTGGAGGTGTTGAGGTTAGCTTGGGAATTAGCTTCAGGTTAGAGGTTGTGAGGGAAAGGTGGGGGTGGCTCATCTTCAGAAGATGTGTGTAGATGAAGGCAGCAGCGCGGCTGTCTGCTGGGTAATCCTGTCCTTGGCAGCCGGAGAGGAGGACTTACTCCTTAAACGCTCACCCTGACTGCTTAAAGAGCTTCAACACACGGGGTTTCCTCCGCGGGGCAGGAGGGGCGGAGGCACACGTTTACTGCTGTGGCCTAATAAAAATAATGCCATAGAGCTGGCTCAGAAGCTGAGCATGTGTGTTACAGACTGGTTGCAATGAAGTAGAGCACACCCATCATGTTTGTTGTGAGTTTGTTCTGTGTGTTTATGTAAAATGACTGAGACTATGACAGAATCCCAGCTCTGTGCAAAGAAGTGGACTCAAACGCAGACGTGCACGTGGAGCACGCACCAAAAACCAAAGTCAGGCAGAGTTGATGCACAAAGAAAACGTACCTTTTTGTGCTGATAACTGTTACAACGTTATACAACATATAAGTTCTGTACTGCAGTGAAGTACTTGGGTAAATGTACTCAGTTCCACCGCTGGTCCATCCAATGGCACATCTAGGATAACAGTGCTCTGATCAGCAGGAAGGCCCCCCCTGGACACGCCTCTGCCTGCAGGCTACGGGGGGGGGTAAGTACACACCTCCATAGAATTTATGGTTCTGCAGGCGTTCGCAGTCCGCTGGCAGGCTGGGACAGCCAGTCCGTCGTCCATGGAGGCGCAGCCGGTCCGTCTGTGGGCCTCGCCCGCTCGTGCTGCGGTCGGTCTGTGAGCCAGCTGTGGAGCAGAGCAGATACAAAGATCTGAAGAGTGTAAAAATGGTGAGAAGTGCCCACTGCAGCCACTGTCGCTGCTTTTCATGATGCATTTGTAATCTTTGATGTTTTTCACAGTTTTCCAGCTCCTGTGGACTCCACTGTTGCTCCATTCCCTCTTCCGGCCCACTTGCCAACCAATCAGCATTTGGCAGAGATCACCCGCTTCCAGCGACGTACAGTTGGGATTTTGGAGGACTGCACAGGAAAACCTCTCTCTGCCTGCTGTCTGAATGGGAACGTGTATCCAGACGTGGGACCATAAATTGTGCTTTAGCTGGAAGCCTCAATAACAAACTCTGTGGTGCATTCACACAGTTTAACCTCACATTACTGATGTGCGTACAGCAGCACCGCAAACCCACAATTCTCCCCTATCAACGAGGACGAGGCCCAGCAGCAGCACACATCAGTATCGGTCTCCGATTTTCAGAGCTTAAGGTGAAGTCCTGCAGTTCTGCTCACTTTGCTTTCACCTCCAGCTGCCCTCAGATGGCTTCAGTAACCTCGTCCTCCTTTTCTCAGAAGAATCCACTGCATGGACTGTATGTGTGATTGCTCCATGAGAAAGCATCTCTCCCACACACACCATAAATATATCATTTCAGACGTGAGTTGCCTAAGTTAGCAAATATTTGTATTTCCACCGTTCCCAGAGATCTGATTGTTCCTTTTCAGTCATGTTTATGTCCATTTTGGGTCTGCACCAACCCCTGAGGACCATCTGTGGAGCAGACAAATGCTCTGCGGTGCCATTAGTCTGGTGCTCCTGGGTACTTTCCAGTGGTTTTTAGTGCTGTTTCCCTCATAACAGCTGCCTGCTTTATTCTTATCACGTTATTTAGAAATAATTGAAATAAATGAAGTTCTCTGTGGAGCACCATAAAGGCTGCTGCTTTGGTCCAACCTTCACACATCGCCTCTCACCTCGAGTCTCTGTGATATGAATGATGATCATACACACACACACACACACGGCCCAGCAGCAGCTTATAGGCTTCACAGAGCTCACAGTAAATGCCACAGCGATTGATCCCACACTCGAGTCCAGCAGAATCGATGCTCTTTGTTTTCAGCTCACAGTGTCGTCCCTGCTGCTCGGCTCCCCGCTGCTGTCGAAAGGCCTCCGAAGCGCCGTTTAGGCCGCTCGTCAGGCTCCCCAAACCAAAACAAAACGCCTCCCGGGGCTCGGGTTCAGCGGCTCTGCGCCGAGCGGGAACCAGAGTGATGCCAAAGAAAGCGTGAAAGCATCCGAGTGAGGAGAGAAACGTGAAGTCCTGACGCTTTCTCTGCCAGACAATAAGGTCCCATTAGTCTCCATGGTTTTATGTGTCACCCTCAAGTACATTCAAGAAATGTCAGCTCATATTTATTGTTTATGTCTTGTGCTTTTATGTATGCGTATTTTATGCATATATTTTACAGCTTATTTAACGTTGTGTGTACGGCAGGGACTGCACGAGGCAGCGTCTTTGTGACAAAATCTGAAATAGCTGCACTCACAGTTTGTGGGACCACCGTCAGGACAGGGTGGGGTCACGCTCATCCTGTACCCCCCTCCACCCATAGCAGTCCCTGCTGCTTTCCTTTATCTTTGCTGGGGAATGATCACATTCCCGCCTCCACTGAGGAGCTGGCGCTCTTCTGAAGATGGAGCAGCCTGGAAGGGCTGAGGAGTGTCGCGATCTTTGTTCCTCTTATCGTTTTTTTATTTTCTTTTTGGTGTGTTTTAATGTGGATTCTTTTCTCTTTGGGTGCTGTGTCTTTCTTACACTTTATTTCCTGTTTTATTGTGAAGGTTAGATTCTCATGTAGATTTCTGTCTACTTCCTTCCCTGTCAGAGTTCAGACCTTCCTTACGCTCTCCCGGGTCTTTCCTCAGACTTTGTCAGGTTGTCTCATCTCCTCTCTGTGTTTGAGGATTCCTTGTTGGATTCCCAGCTGCTGGATTTTGTGGAATTATTTTGTGTTTTTGGACTCCTCCTTCTTCAGAGTGTTTAGATCTTTCTGAAGGAGATCAGCAGAACATCTCTCGAATGCTGGTCTGTCTCCACCGGCTGCCAACAAAGTTCAGCATCAGTGCAGATCTGATTCAGTGGGTCCACGTCCACATGAAAGTCTCTCAGATAATATTCCAGAGTGATGGTTACCCCTTTAAGTCAGTTAAGAGCTTCGTCCTCAGCCTCTATTGATGACAGGCTCATTGTCTTCATCACGCCTCAGAGGCAAATCTGAAATAGCTGACATTTATGCTTTTTGACAAATCACAACCATAATATAAGGAGAGCCTCGCAGCAGCGATGATGTTATTGAATCTGAAATATTAGCAGCTGCAGTTCCACCAAATTTGATGTGACAGAAATTAAGCCCAACAAATGGTGCTTCCTTTAAATCTGGCCTCTTTATTGAATGTGTCACATTTAACAAGCCTTTAAAATGGTAACAGATACAGACACTGCTCCGGTCCTCGCTGCATAGAACACACACGTTTCAGCAAATGAAAGGAAGTCAGTTCTTCAGGCACTGCAGAGTATCTGAGTATCTACAGGAGCTGCAATACCTCAGAGTGCTCCTTTCCCTTTGGCTTCAGCTGCCCGCTGTTAGCAGCTGAGAGGCACGAAGCTCAGAGAGCAGCGATCCCCTGCTGTTCTCTCATCTGACTGACGCTGTGACTCTGAAATAAAAGCTGCAGATATTAAATTATCAGCTCTGCTCCTCCTCGCTTTGCTCAACTCTCAGGCTTCAGAGGCAGAAATGAGTGTGAAAATTTAAATATCTGCACAAAAACATTGTCGCCCATCCGGCTAAAGAGCTTTTCTGTGTGTCTCCTGTTTCCGCATGCATGCAGCAGGCAGTGCCAGTTCACAACAGATGGTTTCATAACATGTGTCAGAAAACACCATTAAAATCCTCCAAAAGGTATCGAGAGCAAGAACATGGCCCAGTCCAGGTCAGTGACCCCAGTTAGCAGAGGTGAGGCCTGTGCTGACACACCTCCGTCTCTGTCAGTGATGCATCAGTGTTTCCACAGCCTGACCCCAGCATGTAGGTGGATGAGTGTGAAAAAAATGCACCAGGCTGCAGACATAGTTACCTGGGCCGTAAAGTTGCTGTAAAGTTTTAACATGGTTCAGTGTGAATCTGTGGTGATTTTTCAGCCTGCTTGGGTAAAAGCAGAATGCTCTGAAAATCCTCTATGAGCAGGTACCTGGTGATGATGAGGAGGAGGAAGAACTCCCCACTGAAAGAAAGCAAAGTTAGTCAGTTTATTCATGGACATTCAGAGATTATCCTACAAACTAGATCATCATTGCAAATAAGGAATGATTTCAACTTTAAGTAATCTTATTTACTTTCTGCAGTTTTTCTAATACTTTCACCACCAGGGGGCGTGTTTTACACACTCAGATGTGTATTGCTGCTCCTGTAATATTTCTTTAGCCCTACCTCCATTTCCAAAGCACGTGTTATCTTTTCTTATTGAGTCACCTGGTTAAATAGCTATCTGCCCCTTCTTGTAACACACAGTGGGATTGCACTACATTATTACTAGTTACCAGGTTTGTTTGGATATGAAGTCATAGCATAGGGAGACGTTATAGAGTAAGTAGCTGTAAAACAAACCGCTACAAGCTCTCATTCTCATTCCTCCTTATTGTATTATTGAAAAAATACTCCGCACAGTTTAAAAGACCTGGAGTCACACCGCCATGCATTTGTTGTTAGAGATGAACTTTTATTATTATTTTGTATCTTCTCTCTGTTTTTATGCAAATTGCAGCTGTGCAACACTGTTTATACAAGACAATAAACAATAAAGTTTTATTCAGTTCAATTATTCAATTTAATAGCAGCTGCAGCTTCAAATTGATTTGATAGTCTTAGTTAATTTAAGAAACTTTAAAGCAAGTTATTCTCAAATAAGTGCCAGTTTTCTGCTGTAGCAGGTCCCAGCCAACCTGCTGTTGTAAAACAGCTAAATGATATTTGAAGAGTTTCAGTCAGGTTTCAGAATTCATCACAGTACAGAAACAGCATTAGTGAAGGTTACCAATGATCTTCTTAGAGCCTCTGACAGTGGACTCATCTCTGTTCTTGTCCTGTTGGACCTCAGTGCAGCTTTGATACTGTTGACCATAACATTTTATTACAGAGATTAGAGCATACTATAGGTATTAAAGGTACTGCACTGCAGTGGTTTGAATCATATTTATCTCATAGACTCCAATTTGTTCATGTAAATGGGGAGCCTTCTTCACACACTAAGGTTAATTATGGAGTTCCACAGGGTTCTGTGCTAGGACCAATTTTATTTACATTATACATGCTTCCCTTAGGCAGTATTATTAGAAAGCACTGCATCAATTTTCATTGTTATGCAGATGATACTCAGCTTTACCTATCAATGAAGCCAGATGACACACATCAATTAGTTAAACTGCAGGAATGTCTTAAAGACATTAAGGCCTGGATGACCTCTAATTTCCTGCTTCTAAATTCAGATCAAACTGAAGTTCTTGTTCTCGGCCCCACAAATCTTAGAAACATGGTGTCTAACCAGATACTTACTCTGGATGGCATTACTTTGGCCTCCAGTAACACTGTGAGAAATCTTGGAGTCATTTT
Source organism: Archocentrus centrarchus (assembly GCF_007364275.1). NCBI lineage: Eukaryota > Metazoa > Chordata > Actinopteri > Cichliformes > Cichlidae > Archocentrus > Archocentrus centrarchus. The sequence continues at coordinate 5,679,223 of NC_044356.1, forward strand.
TGACCAGGATATGTCCTTCAATGCACATATTAAACAAATATGTAGGACCGCTTTTTTGCATTTGTGCAATATTTCTAAAATTAGAAACATCCTTTCTCAGAGTGATGCTGAAAAGCTCATTCATGCATTTATTACTTCTAGGGTGGACTATTGTAATTCATTACTATCAGGCTGTCCTAAAAGCTCCCATTTCACTGCAACATGAAGGCACATTTGTTGTGTCACTGCTTCAAATTCAGTTTTTGGAGTGTAAGCTAGTAAACTGGGTGAATGAATTATGAATGAAAAATCCCACACAGCCCACACCAGCAGCATCCATCCCATCTCATTTACTTCTCCTCTCACCTGGTTTCCTGCCAGTTATCCAAACATCCTCTGTGCAGAGCTGATTAGAGGCCCCTTCCTGTAAAAGAGGACAGCACAAGGACGGCGTGCTCGCTGCCTGCCAGCAGGGCTCTTACATTTTAGTCGTTCTGACTGAGGAAAAGGCTGCAGCTCCCTGAAGATGGATGGCCTAATCCATCGTGTGGGGAAAGGTGGGTTAAAGTGGCCATTTGCAGACTGGGTGTCACACGTTTAATGAGCTAATCACACACACTGCTCCCAGCTTCTAGTTATGATCTGCAAGTCAGCTGTTGTTCCACTTTATTTCCTTTGTGTTTGCATGTTTGTTGGCCCTTTAAAGTCCTCGTGAACCAGAGAGTCACACCAAAGTGTTTCTCTCTAACAGAAGGCTGTGCAGATTATTAGGAGTGAAAAATTACCTCAGGATGGCTCCAATTTTCAATATCATTCGATATTTTTACATAAACTGTACATCATATGAAATGCTTGTATGTGCAAGGCTGTTATTGATGAGCAAATCCAACTATTCTCTGCAGGCTTTCAGTGATTTATGATGTTTTTCTGTTCATAGTTTTTCACTCTCATGGTTTTCTTTTTTGGATAACTGGCACAAAAAGCCTCCGTGGATGGCCTGCCGAGGAAGAAATAACTGACAGACAAATTTAGATATTATATCTCGTAAACTTGGTGCAGCATGCAGAGGCCACAGAGCCAGATGTTTCCTTCAGGAATTGGTGAAGACCCGAGAAGGAGTTAAGAGGGTGAATATTGTATTATATTCATTGGCTGAACCAGCCTGTTCACACAAGGGGAATAAATTATGTGACATCCCAGGATAAGAACACCGTGGCTGGACTCAGAGTGGCTCCCTGATCATGCTGGGCAGTGACTGGTGAGTGTGCAAATGAGCCGATGCTGGTGCAGCAAAGACCACAAAAAAGAAAGTAGACTGAGATAATGTCTGAAAGTCGACATTAAAAGCTGCCTTTATTTCAGTGTATGCTTTTTCATGTCATGTAAGGGTAAGAGCACCAGTGTGTCAAACAGACTCTAGAAACCAGTTCTTCCCACTACACGCAGTGCAGCTAAAATCCAGCAGTGATCAAAGTGAGCGGCTCTGGCCTGTTTGGACACGAAATACCAGAATTTCATCCTGCTTTGTAAAGAAATGCCAAAAATACACTGTCCACATTATTAGGCACACCTTTCCAGAGCTGCCTTAATTCTTCATACATAGATTCAACAATCTGCTGGAAACGTTCCTCAGAGATCTGGCTCCATGTTGGAGAATCTGCTGTGCCACCACATCCCAAAGGTGCTCTGCTGGACTGAGACCTGTGACTGTGGAGGCCGTCTGAGGACAATCACCTCATGGTCATGTTGAAGAAAGCAGTGTGGGATGATGCGAGCTTGGTGATATCAGAATCAGAATCAGAATACTTTATTGATCCCAAAGGGAAATTACTATTGTTACAGCTGCAACCGTTTCATTTAAACGAGTAAACCTAAAACACAATAACATACACTAAAGGCATAAAAGTATAAAGACTAAAGAGATATTTTGACTATATACACATCCAAATCTATACACATATGAAAATTGTGAGTGCAAAAAATTTTAAATAGGTGTCATTATATATATATGCACAGTCCTTTTTTGTACAATGTATAAGTGTATGTACAATGTACAATGTATATAGTGTATGTACAATGTATATGGAAATTTAAACAATTTTATGTACAATTGAATACTGATAAATGAATGACACTGATGAACCACAATGTCACCTATTAAGGGAGGAGTTATAGAGTCTGTTGGCGTCTGCCGCCCTCAGTCTGCTGCCCCAGCATGCAACAGCATAGAGGATGGCACTCGCCACCACAGACTCATAGAAGATCCTGAGCATAGTCCGGCAGATGTTGAAGGACCTCAGGCGTCTCAGAAAATAGAGGCGACTTTGGCCCTTCCTGTATAGGGCATCAGTGTTCTTAGCCCAGTCCAGTTTGTTGTCAATGTGTACTCCCAGATATTTGTAGTCCTCAACGGTGTCCACACTGACCCCTCCGATGGACATAGGGGCCACCGGTGCCTTGTCTTTCCTCAAGTCCACCACCAGTTCCTTTGTCTTTGTCACGTTGAGCTCTAGATGGTTCCGCTTGCACCATGTGACAAAGTCCTTCACTGTCCTCCTGTACTCATCCTCATCACCCCTGCTGATACATCCAACTATTGCAGAGTCATCAGAAAACTTTTGAAGATGGCAGAAAAGTTTTGGTGATATGGTGTTATTAAGAAGAAAATGTCCTCCACACGTTACACCACATCGAAGCACTGGTGCAAGCTTTCGTGCTTGCATTGTTCTGACCCTACAATGTTGCACCACAAGAGTCATCACACCAGCACTGCCTTTCCAGTCTTCTGCTGCCTTCTGTGGTTGAGTCTGTATGAACTGTGGCCTGGGTTTCCTGCATTAGCTGACCGCGAGGCACTCAGTGTGCCCCTGGGGCCCGTCAGCTTCGAGGCGCCACGTGTTATGTGTTCAACCCAAGCAGTTGTTGGAGGTACTGTTTTCTTCCTGTCAGCTTGACTGCCCCTTGTCCTGTGACCTCTGACCACCAGGACATTTTGGCCCTGCTGCTCACTGAGTCTGTGATGGTTGTATTTGAAAATCCCAGCAGTTTTTCAAATGTCCCCCCGACACCAACAACCACGCCACGTTCACACTCACTCACATCACCTTTCTTCCCCGTTCTGATGCTTCAGATGCTGAACTTCAGCAGGTCGTCTCGGCCACATCTAAATGTGTAACTGCACTGCGTTGCTGCCATGTGATTGGATGATTGGATATTTGTGTTAATGAACAGTTGAACAGGTGTGCCTAATAAAGTGTCTGGTGAGTGTAAGCATCAGAGAAGGACACTGAACAGGTGAGAAGATGTTGTTGCTAGCGTTCAGCTACCTTTACCTGTTTGGCTGTGCGTACCTTGGTCATATCTGAACTCTGTCTGCTACTCTCACAGCAAATGATATTTCCAAGGAAAGATGGTATTTCTGCAATATGGTGGCTTTGTTCTGTTGTCCATCTTTTTATACAGTCAGTGCTGTCAGCGTGTCTTCCATCTATAATTAGGGGTGGGTGGCTCCTCCAGTCTGCAAGTAGAAGCTTCTTGGCAACATAATGAACCCCATGTTGTCCATCAGAGTGTGTGTGTGATTTATACGTGAGCGTGCTGAAGCACGTGCAGCGGTGTTTCAGGTGAAGGCAGTGAGCTGGTGTTGGTGTGTCTGTGCTTTCTGTTTGTTCAAGTTTGAGAGAAAAACATATTCCAATCAAAAACTTGTCAATCAAAAAATATATATTTTCAGTTTCCAGCGTTCAGCTTCGTGCTTTCAGCTGCGTCTCAGCAGGTGGACTTTACTCACGGGTCCCCAGGTCCCGACCCTAACCCTAACAGAGCCACCCCAGGTGTCACACTTTGGTCATGTGACCAGCTTTGATCTTTTTCTAATTCTTACTTCTTATTCCCATTCTTTACGTATCTTTCTTCTGTGTGTGTGTCAATAAGTTGATGTGACCTTATTTCACTTTAATCTAAACATGAAAATAAAGACCATAGAGCTTAAAAGATTAAAGTGGCATAAATAAATAAATGGATCAGGTTCATGTCTTTCACGCAGGTTTGACTTCAGCAGGTTTTTACTAGTGTCACTAGAGGGCGCCACATAGCAGTGAAAGAGCAGAGTGCTGCTTTATGTGAGTTTGGAAACAGGTTTTCTCTTCCAGCTCTAAGGAGAGGGGAAGGCTTCCTTCCTTATCGCCTTCTTTCCTTTCTTATCACCAGACCGTGCATTGTCTCCTTCCTCCCTTCCTGCACCTCCTCTTACCTCTTTTTCTCTGCAGATCCCCTCTTTCCTCTTTTCCGTTTGTGAAATTAGATGATCTCAGTTGATTCACTTCATTCAGTTTGTCTTGATTGGAGCCCCAAATTCTATTACTGAGGCTTTAATTTCTTTAAAAGAAGAAGAGAGGAGCCATTTGGCTTTGAGCCTGTATAACAAACTACAAGTGTTCTTTTCCTTAAGCTAAGAGATTAGTTATTCTTCATTATATATGATTTAGCATTATATATGATTAGGTCTGTCACAGTCATAACTCCTCTCTGCCTGGTCAGCTGTAAGCTGCACAGCGTGGTGTGCTGTGTATATCCTCGTGATGGTTTTCTTTGTGGCTTGTCTGGTCTTCCCGTTACTGCAGTTGCTCTCATAAGGAGCTTTTCTGCCCCCCTCATTATTTTCACTGCTGCTGCAGTTATCTCCCCAGGAGCATTTTACCACGCACGTACAAAGATGATGCAATTGGAGAGCAACAAGGACCGGCAGTGGCTCGCTCTGACAGACATCTGCTGCGAAGGAGCTTCATAATGTCTGACACTTCTTACTGGAGCACAGGAGCAGAGTTACCAGCCCTGCAAATGTGCACTGAAGCATCAAGAGACGCTCACCATTCAAACGCTCCTGTTTCTGCCTGCAGAGCCTCGTCTGACACTGACGGGAAACACTGCATCACACAGCTCAGACCCTAACCCTTCAGCTGTGCTTCAAGGCTGGCACAGAAGAAGCTGATCTGAATGTGAATTTACAGGGTTAATTTCAGCCAGCACACACACACAGACTTCAGGAGCAGGACACATTACTTGGAAAAAATGTTTAAAAGGTTTCATGAGCTTCTGCTGCTCATCTTCTTCCTTTCCATGAAGCTGCAGGAGGCTCAGGATGTTTGTGTCCGCACCTTTAATGCTTTCTTGTTCAACTGATGACATTTTAAATATTTCCCCTTTTTATTAAAGACTGGTTGCATCCGTGGGTGTAGGAGGAGAAAGGAGAAAGAGGCGGTGCAAAGGTGACAGTGAGCCTCCGGGACACAAACACCGAGGCACGCTGAGTGCAGGGGCAGCGTTACCCTTAAAGCTTTATAATTCATGCATTTCAGCCTTAATGTATAGAAGAATGCTAGCAACCCAGATTTGAGCTTGAAACAGTGACTTGTTTCTCCTGTAACATGTTGCTGGCATCAGGTTTATAGCAACAAGTCGTTTTTCTTTAGCTTCCAGTTTATCCACAGTTTTTCTCAATTGTTTACACACATTTTCTGAAAGCATGCCTCATACTCAGAACTCTGCACACAGATCAAAAACACACATTAGGCAAAACCCTTCAATTCTCCTGCAAAATGAAACTTTACATTCAAAACAATGTTATTTCTTAAAACTGTAGTTTGTTTTCAGATGACACACAAACCATCATATGAACAGACACTGATAAGAACCAGTTGAACACTGATGTGTTCAATGGAAAACACTTCTGCTCCATTCATCATAATAACTCGGGCCTTTTTTGTTCAGTGTTACATTTACTGCAGACAGTACATTCATAAGTGTGTTGTGAAATATTTTAGAATATTGTTTTTATACTCAGAACACACAAATACACAGTAACAAATATATTTTATTTTTCCCCACAAAAGCAATGTACACACTGTACATCCCAACCGACACAAAGGTGCACACACAGTGGTCTACATGCAAAAAAAAAGAAGAATTTACTGTACACAGCTACAGTAAAAAAAAAAAAAACACTATCCTCTCTTCTGTCTTGGATTGGCCACAGCACCTCATATGCATCAATTCAATTCAGTTCAATTTTATTTATATAGCGCCAAATCACAACAAACACTCACCTCAAGGTGCTTTGTATTGTGGGTAAAGACCCTACAATAATACAGAGAAAACCCAACAGGCTAAACGACCCCCTATGAGCAGCACTTGGTGACAGTGGGAAGGAAAAACTCCCTTTAACAGGAAGAAACCTCCAGCAGAACCAGGCTCAGGGAGGGGGGGGTCATCTGCTGAGAGGGGAGAGACAGAGATTAATAATAACTAATGATTAAACGCAGAGTGGAGTATAAACAAAGTAAATAAGGTGAATGAAAAGAAACAGTGCATTATGAAAAACCCCCAGCAGCCTAGGCCTATAGCAGCCTGATAATAATGAATTACAATAATCCAGCCTAGAAGTAATAAATGCACGAATGAGCTTTTCAGCATCACTCTGAGAAAGGATGTTTCTAATTTTAGAAATATTGCACAAATGCAAAAAAGCGGTCCTACATATTTGTTTAATATGTGCATTGAAGGACATATCCTGGTCAAAAATGACTCCAAGATTTCTCACAGTGTTACTGGAGGCCAAAGTAATGCCATCCAGAGTAAGTATCTGGTTAGACACCATGTTTCTAAGATTTGTGGGGCCGAGAACAAGAACTTCAGTTTGATCTGAATTTAGAAGCAGGAAATTAGAGGTCATCCAGGCCTTAATGTCTTTAAGACATTCCTGCAGTTTAACTAATTGATGTGTGTCATCTGGCTTCATTGATAGGTAAAGCTGAGTATCATCTGCATAACAATGAAAATTGATGCAGTGCTTTCTAATAATACTGCCTAAGGGAAGCATGTATAATGTAAATAAAATTGGTCCTAGCACAGAACCCTGTGGAACTCCATAATTAACCTTAGTGTGTGAAGAAGACTCCCCATTTACATGAACAAATTGGAGTCTATTAGATAAATATGATTGAGCCCACTGCAGTGCAGTACCTTTAATACCTATAGCAAGCTCTAATCTCTGTAATAAAATGTTATGGTCAACAGTATCAAAGCTGCACTGAGGTCCAACAGGACAAGCACAGAGATGAGTCCACTGTCAGAGGCTCTAAGAAGATCATTTGTAACCTTCACTAATGCTGTTTCTGTACTGTGATGAATTCTGAAACCTGACTGAAACTCTTCAAATAAACCGTTCCTCTGCAGATGATCAGTTAGCTGTTTTACAACTACTCTTTCAAGAATCTTTGAGAGAAAAGGAAGGTTGGAGATTGGCCTATAATTAGCTAAGACAGCTGGGTCAGTGATGGCTTTTTAAGTAGAGGTTTAATTACAGCCACCTTGAAGGTCTGTGGTACACAGCCAACTAATAAAGACTGATTGATCATTTTAAAGATAGAAGCATCAATAAATGGAAAGACTTCTTTGAACAGTCTAGTAGGAATGGGATCTAACAAACATGTTGCTGGTTTGGAGGAAGTAACTATTGAAGTTAACTCTGAAAGATCAACTGGAGCAAAAGAGTCTAAACAAATACCAGCAGTGCTGAAAGCAGCCGAACATGAAGTAAAATTTTACTTGTAAAGAAATCCATGAAGTCACTACTAGTTAAAGTGAAAGGAATACTCGGCTCTACAGAGCTCTGACTCTTTGTCAGCCTGGCTACAGTGCTGAAAACAAACCTGGGGTTGTTCTTATTTTCTTCAATTAATGATGAATAGTAAGATGTCTTAGCTTTACGGAGGGCTTTTTTATAGAGCAACAAACTCTTTTTCCAGGCTAAATGAGCATCTTCTAATTTAGTGAGACGCCATTCCCTCTCCAGCTTTCGGGTTATCTGCTTTAAGCTGTGCGTTTGTGAATTATACCACGGAGTCAGGCACTTCTGATTTGAAGCTTTCCTTTTCAGAGGAGCCACAGTATCCAAAGTCGTACGCAGTGAGGATGTAAAACTATTGACGAGATAATCGACCTCACTGGGAGCAGAGTTTAGGTAGCTGCTCTGCACTGTGTTGGCACTGAAGAGCATAATAATGAAGGAATTAGATCCTTAAACTTAGTTACAGCACTTTCAGAAAGACTTCTACTGTAATAAAACTTATTCCCCACTGCTGTGTAATCCATTAAAGTAAATGTAAATGTTACTAAGAAATGATCAGACAGGAGGGGGCTTTCAGGGAATACTGTTAAGTCTTCAGTTTCTATGCCAGAGTATGATTAAAGTGGTGGGTGGGCTCCTTCACATTTTGAGAGCAGCCAATTGAATCTAACATTTTCAGCATCTACATGGATGTTAAAATCACCCACTATAATTATTTTATCTGAACTGAGCATTAAATCAGTCTGAGAAATCAGACAAACTCTGAGTAAGGACCGGGTGGGCGTGAATGGGTTGGTGGTGTACCGGGGGCTTCTGTTTTGGACTACGCTTCCTCCTCACAGTCACCCAGCCAGCCTGCTTTCCCTGCTGGGGGAGAGCTAACGGCAGCTATCTGCTACCATGGTTTTGAGAGAAGCCAATTGAATCTAACAATAGATTAAATGCAGTGTTGAGGCTGTCATTCTCAGCATCTACATGGATGTTAAAATCACCCACTATAATGATTTTATCTGAACTGAGCACTAAATCAGATAAAAAGTCTGAGAAATCAGACAGAAACTCTGAGTAAGGACCAGGTGGACGATAGATAATAACAAATAAAACAGGTTTTTGATTTTCCCAATTAGGATGGACAAGACTAAGAGTCAGGCTTTCAAAAGAATGAAAACTTTGTCTGGGTCTCTGATTAATTAATAAGCTGGAATTGAAGATTGCTGCTACTCCTCCTCCTCGACCTGTGCTTCGAGCATTCTGACAGTTACTGTGACTTGGGGGGTGTTGATTCATTTAAACTAACATATTCATCCTGCTGTAACCAGGTTTCTGTAAGGCAGAATAAATCAATACGTTGATCAATTATTAAATCATTTACTAATAGGGACTTGGAAGAGAGAGACCTAATGTTTAACAATCCACATTTAATTGTTTTATTCTTTGGTGCAGTTGATGAAGCTGTATTATTTATTGTTTTTGAATTTTTATGCTTAAATAGTTTTTTGCTGATTTTAGCTTTGGTTTTTGGTGGTCTGGGAGCAGGCACCGACTCTATGGGGATGGGGTTTTGGGGGGATGGCAGGAGGAGAGAAGCTGCAGAGAGGCGTGTAAGACTGCAACTCTGCTTCCTGGTCTCAACCCTGGGTAGTCAGTTTTTAGGAGGGTTAATAAATTTGGCCAGATTTCTAGAAATGAGAGCTGCTCCATCCAAAGTGGGATGGATGCCGTCTCTCCTAACAAGACCAGGTTTTCCCCAGAAACTCTGCCAATTATCTATGAAGCCCACGTCATTTTTTGGACACCACTCAGACAGCCAGCGATTCAAGGAGAACATGCGGCTAAACATGTCGCTCCTGGTCTGATTGGGGAGGGGCCCAGAGAAAACTACAGAGTCCGACATTGTTTTGCAAAGTTACACACCGAGTCAATATTAATTTTAGTGACCTCCGATTGGCGTAACCGGGTGTCATTACTGCCGACGTGAATAACGATCTTACCAAATCTACGATTAGCCTTAGCCAGCAGTTTCAAATTTCCATGAATGTCGCCTGCTCTGGCCCCTGGAAGACATTTGACTATGGTCGCCGGTGTCTCTAGCTTCACGTTTCTCAAAACAGAGTCGCCAATAACCAGAGTTTGTTCCTCGGCGGGTGTGTCGCCGAGTGGAGAAAAACGGTTAGAGACGTGAACAGGTTGGTGGTGTACCCGGGGCGTCTGCTTAGGACTACGCTTCCTCCTCACCGTCACCCAGCTGGCCTGTTTTCCCTGCTGCTCGGGATCTGCTGGGGGCCTGGCTAGATATAGGATTTTCCAGGGTGCCGAGCCGAGTCTCCAATTCAGAAAGCCTGACCTCCAGAGCTACAAACAGACTACATTTATTACAAGTACCGTTACTGCTACCTAAACTTACTGTCATTGCTAATGCAGACTTTAAGAAGAGTGACCGAATCATACCTGGAGGTTATTTTCGTCAGCGGTCTCAGCTGATGGAGTTTGGTAAAACTAACTTTCAGTCTTGTTTTCAATTGAAAGATGACGACTCTCCACTTTTCATACAGCTGGGCATCTTCAGCTCCTCTTGATCATAGTGGTGTCTTAGTGGTGAATAGCTTTGTTGAGTGGTGTGATATGAACCATCTGCTGCTCAATGTGAACAAGACCAAGGAGGTGGTGATGGACTTACTACTACCATCAACAGTCAGGACGTCGAGCAGGTGGAAACATACAAATACCTTGGTGTCATCCTTGACAACAAACTGGACAGGAAGGCCAACACAGAGGCTGTGTACAAGAAGGGGATGAGCAGACTTTATTTTCTGAGGAGGCTCAGATCCTTCAGTGTGTGTAGCAAGATGCTGATGATGTTCTGCCAGTCTGTTGTTGCTATCTTCTTTGCAACTGTTTGCTGGGGAGGTAGCATCAGATGTGGAGACACAAACAAGCTCAACAAACTGATTAGGAAGGCTGGCTCAGTCCTCGGCTGCTCTCTGGACAGTTTTGAGGTGACGGTGGAAAGGAGGACACTTAATAAACTTGTGACTATTCTGGATGACACAGTGTCAGGTCATTACTGAGTACTAGATAATTATACTTGTCCAGTAATATCCACTATCATATTTAATACCACTATTACTGTCTATGGCGCTCACCATTTATACATATAAGCATGTACATATTGCTTACTGATTTTTACATTGCACTAACATTTGCCTAATCTTAGTGGCTGTTTGTACCTTTTTATACATTTTGTGTTTATATATATATATATATATATATATATATATATATATATATATTTGTGTGTTTTTATCAGCGGTGTTGCACAGTATCTATCTATCTTCAGATATGATCGAAAGGTCCCGAACAGCTGCTGAACAGATGTTTGTTCAATCTGACTTTTCATTCTTTTTATTTGGCCGTTTTCTAATGGGAGTAAAGCTGGTTCGATCTTTATGTTACTGTTCTGAAGTTCCTTCAGTGTCCTGCGGCTGGGCACCAGCCTTTTCATTCTTCGGTGGTGGAAAAGTGTGGAAGTGGATTGAGCAGCTCATCAGTAGAAAGGTGAGAGGAGTCCTGGTTGTTCCAGACCTCTTGCATCTCATATGCACCCGGTCATTAAATGTTAACGTGTTGTGTAAGCGTTTTGAGTGCTCAGACAGAGTAGAAAAGCGCTATATAAGAACTAGTCCATTTACCATTTAAATGGACTAGTTCTTATATAGCTAGTCCATTCTACTCTAATTGAGCACTCAAAGCGCTTATACAACATGTTTGCATTCACCCATTCATGCAAGCACTTCCATATGAATCTAAGCTAAGTGCTTTTATTGTCTAACATTCACACATATTCAAACTCCAACACTTGCGTCGGAGAGCAACTTGGGGTTCAGTATCTTGCCCAAGGATACTTTGTAATGCAGCCCGGAGCAGCCAGGAATCGAACCACCAACCTTCCGATTGGTAGGTGACCTGCTTTGCCTCCTACATATGGGAAATATGAATGGTTAAAGGCCACATTGAGTCACTGCACCATCCTGTGGTACAAACTGGTATTACACCAAGGGCCCAGCCCGAGTTCATGTCATTAGATATCTCTTACTGAGATGTTTTGGACAAAAAGTTATGGAGGTTGTTGTTTCTTCATATTCTCTAGATTTTACTTTTTACTTTTGAATATCAGAAATGTCCATTTTTCCCCCTTTTTCCTCACAGATTTGTGAGAAGATGAGAGGAAGAGCAGCTTCATTTTGACAAAAGCTTCAACTTCTTCTGGAAATGCCATGACACAGTCTCTGAATTTTAGACAGTGTTTATACAGTCTGAGCAGTTGAAAGACAAATATCAGACGGGAGCAGGCGAGACTTGAATTATTAACCAGCTGTCGAACCACTTGGGTTGTCATAGCAACCAGGTTTTTTATTTATTTCTTCAAGATAAGGCACGGCTGTAGTGTATCAGTGTATCACCCACAGACAAAGTCTTTATCAGGCTCAGTATCACACACATGGTTACACCATCACACACAAAGGACGCACATTTATCCCACCCAGGCTCTGCTTTTGTGAACGGCTTCATTCGAGCACACAAACCAGCCTTCACCCCCCCCCCCCCCAGAGATGCCCAGTTCACCTAAAGGTCAGACTATATGAAGAAAGCTCAGGGCAGGACACCATATTTATAGACTGACCTTTATGTTACCGTCTACTGGCTGACCTGAAGAGCTGTATGTTCGCTGGCCCACGGGGGGGATCGTCCTGGTGCTTTGTACGTACTAAAGCTCATCCATGCAGTCCGTATATATTACCTGGATAATGACGTAACTTTGAATTTATTACCAGTTTTCTTTACAGTGTGTTCATTTATACCTTCTAAAATCGTATCAAAATGTAAATTTATGTCCATGAATGGACAGGACAGGTTTGAAAGCATAATCTATTCAACTCAGGTCAATGTTATTTATATAGGATTTATGTTGTAAGGTACAGACCCTACAATACTACATTACATACATATATTTTTCTTCTTCTTTTTAGCAAGATGTAAAACATGGACTCATCATCTGATTGCAAAAATAAATGCATGTGAAGAGTACCCAGCTTCTCCCTTCATTTACTACCACAGTGTACACTTTGCTGATGTCTTTATGGTTTTGATTACAACCATCAATTCTTATTTATGATAACATGATGTTCATTTTATAAACTGTGTCCCAGTGAGAGTGAAACAGATCATCATCAGGCTGTGCTTCCACTCCTCACTTACCATGTCCAGTTTCAAAACACCGGGGTCATCATGGCCAAAATGTGCCGGTTCAAAAAACACTATGCAGCCACAGCCATCTTTCATATACAGTCTATGCATTTAGAACCTGAAAAGTCTCATTTCTGTGAATTGTTAACCAAACATCAGTGAGCCACACTGGTTCACATCCCATCGTTACCATGAACAGACTCCCTGTAGCTTCTTTTGACTCCATCCCGCTGCTCAAAATGCTCTGAGGAGTGCAAACATAGCACGTCCTCTACTTTGATTAATATTTACCTGAACCTACAGTGATAAGCTGTATCAGGAGATTGCTCAGTCTCTTTTATTATTATTTTAAAGTGGAACTGTATTTCTGACATGTTTTTAAAGCCTATGAACCAGGAGCTGTGAAGGACAGAGCATGGAAGTGCTCTGAAGGGAGGAACAGAGATTTCTGGGTTTTGTTTGCAGCCCCCTCCCTGACTCTGGTCCCCGCTGTGTCATCCCCTCCTGTCTGAGTGTGCAGTGGAAACCAGAACATCACATGACCAACACAATCATCCTGTGACTGAGCCCGGACAGGGCGGCAGTGAGGCGGCGTCAGGGGTCTGACTCTGAACTGAGGACCAGATCAACTCATTAGTGTTCTCAGCCTCCTCGTTAAACTCATGTAATTACTGACAGCTGATTCCTTCATCAGTGGCATTTAAATGGATTCTTGGTGCTTGCTGCAAATATTTGGAAGGTCAGAGTAACTGAAGAAACCTGCTACCAGCTTATTCCTCCCAGGTTTCAGCGTGTTCGTTTATTGAAGAGGAATGACACAAAACAATGGAATAAGGAGTCCAGTTATTAAATTTAATTAGCCATTTTTCACAGTTTACAGATCCGGGTCAGAACTGCATACCATGCCCAGTGCGGTACTGGACATGACATGAGGTACTGACACTCTCTTCTTCAGCTCAGAGTTTCATATAGTCAAAGCTTATCAATCTTGGTTACATCATTATACAAAACAAAATGTGGAAAACAGAGAATCTCAACAGCTGGGTGTTCAGATGACCTCGGAGTCTCTCTTTATCATTTGTTTGGTCTCCGTCAGTGGCTGACCGTTGCCCAGACAGAGAGTGAGAACACAAAGTTCCCGATGACACCAGACATTATGAGCTTCTGTGTCATTAATCAGTTATGTTTATTTTCCAGTCTAAGACAGATTTCTCAGGCAAATAAATGTAAAGATGGTAAGAGCAAACATATACCGTATATTTGAAACTTCATAAAAACTCATTTCCTTCATAATACAGCTACAGACATGGACATACCTGCAACTACAGCTTTCTGATAGTACTAATAAATATATCACATTTCAGTTTTATAACACTGAGAAATCAGTTTCGGTACTTGTGTGATTTTATGTGGTTAAGCTACCTAAATGATTCACCTGTCTTTGTGTGATGCTGGCCAAACAGAAACTCCTGGCAGGTATTGGACCATTAAAACACGACGATGTGGTTCCAGATTTTCTGTGAAGTAATGTTGTGTTTTTCCTAAACGTCATCATCAGATTTTCACCTCATGATTATTCTGATTAAAACATAAACAAAGCACATTAACAATGTTACTGAGATACCCGCAGAGCATTTGGGGAAAATAATAATAATAATGCTGTTAATCAAATCGATCTATGAGTTTGTGCATTGCATGTAGTGCGTGGTTACTGATGATCATAATATTTCCTTTTTAAATGTCACAGTTAGCATTAATAATTTTGTGCTTTCTGAAATGTTGTGGGTCCTTGCTGTGTAGCGCCTGCCACGAACTAGTTTGTCTGGCGGAAGAGTGCTTTTTATCGCCAGTTATGCCGTTACACGTTTGCGCTGTTCAGCCTCCTGCTGGGATCTGTTTGCGGAATAATATTAAGAAAATATTACATTGTAAATTCAATTCTGTCCGCTTAAACGAAATGAATCACTCAAAATGACGTTACTGCACTTCAGGTGAGTCTGAGTCGTTTGTCTCAATGAGTCAAAACCGCGTGAACCTCACGTGACCTTGAAAGTTGGGGGCGCGGCCCCGGGTGCGCGCACAGCGGGTATAAATGGCGCGGACTCAGCAGCGCTTTCCCGCTCTCACTTCTCCGGAGGAGGACCGCCGCGGAGTCTCAGACGGTAACGGGCCTCGTCCCCTCTGTGTAACCCCGTAGCTGCCGTGCACAGCTGAGCTGTGGGAGCGCGGGTCTGCCTGCCTCTGGTTCACTCACCTGTGACTGAGTCAGAGGAACAGGTGGAAGAAACCCACACAGTGACATTTTTAATTACGTGGTTTCCGCTTCCTGTTTTGTTTTTGCGGTTTGGGAGCGTTTGTGTTCAGTTTTCTGCTGTTGTGTATCTGCTGTGTGAATGATCTAAGCTGTCCTCCTTTCAGTGACACCCCATCAGACACAATGGTGAAGATTGGAATCAATGGGTGAGTCTCTCGCTCCTCTGTGGTCTGTAGCAGAGGGTCCGTATTCGTGCACCGTAATCAGTGCTGATGTTTGGATCAGCTGTGCAGCACTTGGTTGATTGAGTTGCATCCTGATTGCAGTTTCCTGTGTCTGAAGTCTGTATGAGCCCTGCAGCAGATGCATGAGCTCTTATGTGCCGAGGAAAGGCTTCATTTATGCAGTAGATGTTTGCTTGTTCTAAAATAAAGTTTAGAGCTCTTACCATGAGACAAAGCATGTTTGTGTTTTGCCATATCCTGGATTAAAGGCTGTCTCCAATTCAGAGCTCGTGGGCTTCAGATTAGTTTTCCTGTGTTCTTATTGGCTTCATAAATTAGCTTTAACAAGAGACTGCATGGAAAACTTTACTCAAACCATAACTAAGTACCAGCAGCTGGTTACAGCTCCCCTAAACTCCTGTTGGTGGCAGTAAGCTGTTTGCCCTGGACCGTACCTCTGGACTCTACATAAGCTTCAGTTAACACTTTGCTGACTCTATTTCTTAATGGTGAAAATGACAGTTGCAAGACCCTAAAGTTTATAAAACATGTGAAAATGTGAGGCTAACTACAAAAGCTGTGGCTCATTTTGTCTTGTGGAGGCTAAAATGCAAATAACTGAAGGATTAATAATCCACAATATTCCTTTAAAACTTGTCATGCTATAGTAGCAGTGCCACTTAGTAAATGAAGCAAATAATCATGGTGGGAAACCTTAGACAGTAAAAGCTCTTAAAGGTGTCTAAATATTGAGCCTCCTTCCAGAGAAGAGCTGCAGCCCTGCCTGAGCATCTCTGCAGGGCTCGACTCTGGACCAGTCTATTCCCTGGTTATTTTAGTCTGCTGGTGTCACAGTTGGCGTCCCCTCTTCAACAACACCCTTCTGTCAGTATCTCTGTTCTCGTCAGCTGTCCCGTTCCTCTTCATTCTCCCCTCGTCTAATTTTAACTCCCAACCTTTCCACTGGAGCTCGGAGATCAGCCGGCTCTGTGTGGACACTGCTCGGACTTGGAGATCACAGCTGAAACACTTTTTCTGCTCCTTTTGTGATGCAGCTGCTGCAAGCAGATTTGGCTCGCTTGTTCTGGACACGTACCAGCACAAACAATGGGCTCGGAAACAGACGATTGGCTGCGGTCCATTTTGGCCGTCTGGCTGCTCAGTGGCTTCCCAAAACTAACTGCATGTCTGGCCCCCTGGTCAAACTGAGTCGAGAATGACAGCTGACTGCATAATATTTGAAAAGGTTGCTACACGATTAAAGTGATTGATGTGCACTCTTACTTCGTGACAATACTGGTGAAGCTGCTGGAACAGCTGCTCGGTCATCATGGGCATGTTCAGGGACCTCAGTCACCCATCAGGTTGTTTCCTGGTAGATCTGCATGTCACATTTTTCAGTATAAGCTGTGGCAGAACTTTAATGAGGACCTAGCAGTCTGCAAGATGAAGGCATGTTTACATTTCTGGGCCAAAGGAGATTAAGATGGGACCATCTTAAGCTGATAAATGGTCACTGCACTGACATTCGCAGATGCTGAGTCTTGTCTATGAATAACTGGCCCTTGGTGGAGAGGGCCAATTGAACAGAATTAGCTGAGCTTTAGTGGGTTAAGTTGACTCAGTCCCGCATCAAACCACTCAGTGTGGTCTGTTTTTTTTTTTTTTTTTGTTTTTTCTGGGGGGGGGGACTTTTGTCCATACCAGAATTTTTAGAAGTGGTCCAGTTTGTAATTTCCTGGCCTGACCTCAAACTAAACTTCAGAAATGCTTGAAGCTGCTGCATGCAGTAGGGCTGCAATAATTAGTCAACATTGTCGAAAATAATAGACAATAAAAATAGGTAATGAATTTTATTGTGTGTGTATAAATAACCCAAATTAAGGGTGTAAAATGTAAATGCTTTTTCTTCAGTTCCCTTGAATTACTCATTATACAAACTTACACAAAATTAAACATTAAAAGTTATGGAATATTAATATTAACATTAGTGTTTCACCTGCTTCCCACACACCTGATCATTAACACCACCTTACTGAGATAATTCAGCGTTTTACAGCAGGACGCTCTGAAAGGTACAGGGCAGTGTTCAGGACTAAGATTATAAAGGCTAATCCACCGCGGTGTGGAGATTTTCTCTAAACACAAACTGGGAAAAACACTTTACCCTGCATGACATTAAAATGCTGACCTTTGCATGGAGATCTGGGTGACTGGTTTGCAGATGTTTAAGATTTGTCGTGTTTTTGCCCGAGATAGTCATGTGGGTTTATACATCGTTTTGTTTGTCACAACATCAAAGGACAAATGTGTCCATACATCGGCCCCTCTTTCTCCCTGCTGACATTGTTTACATAACTTAGTTCTATCAGAAGTAACGACCAATCACAGGCTAGTTTGGATCTTTTCCTAACTTGTCCCGCCCTGTCAAAAAATTAAATCAGTTCTGATTGGATGTTGTCCACCAAGCATTTTCGTCTCGTTTTCATTACTTGACGAAAGTGTCAATTTTGTCATTTTATCATTTTAGGTGGTTTTAATTTGGTTATCGTCTTTTTCGTCATGGGAAAAAAGGGCTGTTGACGAAAACTGAAATATTTTGTCAACGAAATGAACACTGTTTCTGAGGCTAAGAAACATGGGTTTCACTGCTCAAACACAATGAGACAAAATAATGAGCTATACTGTTTAAAAGTGGCCTCAGTTTTACACAATGTGGTGGGTTGCCAGTTGGGATTTTTTTTTGGGGGGGGGCTTGTTCTTATATAGCTGGTTGCTTGTTTCTATCGCAAGATCTGGCAACATTGGTGCTACATAAGAACTAGTCCATTTACCATATGATCATTTGAACTTTGGCCTGTGACAAATTTACAGCCTGCATACAAACAATTGTGGCTTAGGACTGAAGGCGTGCAGTGTTGCAACTGTCAGTGTTCACCATGATCTTGAGCCAAAGATGGGGTCAACCTGAATTGACCCGGCTTGTATTGGTTTTCTGAGTCCGCACAGGGACTCAATAGGCTGGACTTCTGCAGCATTTTAGCAACCCTTCCTGAGAAGAGTAGCAGGTTTTCATATCAGTGAGTTGATCAGTTGCTTCAGTACAGGTTTGGAAAGAAGTCTTGACTTGAGCGGTCTCATTTGTGCTCTGAAAACTTGAATACACCAGCCTTCTAATACAGTTGTATTGACAGGCCATGAATGTGAATGACTACTTCAAACTCTGTGGCAACACTTGCATTTATAAAGTTTGAGCCTGTAGCTTGAAGCTAAACTGAAGACATGTTGTCTTTTTGGCTCATGTCAGTACCAAAGATGGTTTGCTTATCAACTTTAATTAGATGTATGTGGAACTGAGAAACTGGACATTTAGAAGTTAAGTTGTCCCTTTTTTTAATAGCCTCAACAGAAACTAGGCTCTCTCCTACTCAAATCTACTTGAAGGCAGTGATGAGGACAGACCTTGTCCTGTTTGGACCACCTAGAAGCGACTTCCAATGATCTTGAAACACCTGACACTTGATTCATTAAGAATCATTAACTTTAGTTTGTTTTGTGACTAATGAAATACTTATGGACTAAGTGTTGTCAAATGCTTTACCTCAGAGCAACACTTTTATACACTGAAGTTATTTGTAGTCCTTCTGGGTTTGAGCAGGCATTCCCCTTTCTGCACATCTCTCAAAGCTCACATTGTCTCGTCATGACTGCTTCTTCATGCAGTCTCTGAAGCTGAAGTGACTTGTAGTTAACACTAACAGCGGCGATTGCTGCTGAAGCACCCATTAACTGCCCTTACTGCTGAGGTGGCTGATGACAGGAAATTTGAGTTGCCATAATCACGCGACTATTTGAATTTTTCAGATAGGACAAATGGTTCAAGAAAGCTTAGAAATTGCATTTCACAGCCAATATAGGGTTATTGTAATTTTTGCTGGAAGTCAGTGAACGGCGGCACTTTTGAAGTACATTTTGTCACTGGCGACAGGTTCAGTATTAAAGGGTTAAGGAAACGCTTAATTTGCTCTAATGCCCTCTTGTCTCTAATACTGGAAACTTAAAATCTGAACCCTCTGTTCACTCCCCTCTTTAGTTTCAGACCCTCACTCTGCCCACTGATTAGTGGCCATATTAGGCCTAAACAGGCTTTCAGCTGCTGGTGCTAACATCTTTAGTTAAGGTTGTCAGCCCTTGCATAGCCATGCTGTCCTGGAGTGGCTTTAGTTTGGGATTTGATGCCACCTGCTGGTCAGACAGGAAACGTGTAAAATGGACTGTTCTTTTGAACAAAGTTGGAATTGAAGTAAAAAGGGACTTAGAGTCTGAGACTTCATTTGGACCTGACAGTGTAGGATGGCTCCAGTTGCTGGACTTCAACTAAATACTCCTACATCCTCCTGCCTTAAACTGTAATCTTTTTTTTTTTTTTTTTTTTTTTTGTACTGCAGTCTCTGAATCTCAGGATGGTCTTGTGACACTTCCCCAGCTTTTTTTTTTTTTTTTAAGAAATTTGCTCTTTGTGCTAACCTTTGTTGCTCCCTACTGATCTGCATTTCAGATTTGGCCGTATCGGTCGTCTGGTGACCCGTGCCGCTGTCACAGGTGGTAAAGTTGAGGTTGTGGCCATCAATGATCCCTTCATTGACCTGGAGTACATGGTGAGAGGACTGGGTTCATTCTGCTCTAAATGGCTAAACCTTCATTAAAGCCTGCCCAGTTTCATTAACTTTTAGTGAGATGCAGGGGAAACATGGTTCTATCTAAAATGTGAGCATTTGTAGCACCGGTTGTATTGTGATGGGGCACTAGGAAGAGTAAAAGGCCTTTTCTTGCATTTTCAAACCACTAACTTGGTCACCTGTTCCTGCAGGCCTACATGTTCAAGTACGACTCCACTCATGGTACTTGGAAGCACGGAGAGGTGAAAACTGAGGATGGCAGGCTGGTCATTGGTAACATGCACATCATGGTCTTCCATGAGTACGCGACTGCCACACATGCACTCTTTATGCAGCATGTTTGTCTCAGAGAATAATCCTAACCTCTCCTTTCTGAATTACACAGGAGGGACCCTGCCAGCATCAAGTGGTGTGATGCTGGTGTTGACTATGTCGTGGAGTCCACTGGTGTCTTCACCACCATTGAGAAGGCTTCTGTAAGTTCAGCAGCTTTTCTGACTGGAGTGTAGGTTCAGCAAAATGCATAAATGACTTTCTATTTCAGCTGTTTAAGTAAATGGTGCCAAACTTGGCTGAACAGTCAGCTGTAGTAATTCTGACTTACTGCAGTTTTTTTTTTTTTTTTTTTTTTAAAGGCTCATCTGAAGGGTGGAGCTAAGAGGGTGGTGATCTCAGCTCCCAGTGCTGATGCTCCCATGTTCGTCATGGGCGTCAACCATGAAAAGTACAACAATTCCTTGAAAGTTGTCAGGTGAGTCTTGGTATTGATAATGGCTGTAAATATTTGGAATGACTAAATTTTAGTTTTAGATATTGGTGCAGCAATTTTGCATTAAGCTGCTGTGTGCTCTCCATAGCAATGCTTCCTGCACCACCAACTGCCTGGCTCCCCTCGCCAAGGTCATAAACGACAACTTTGGCATCGTGGAGGGTCTCATGGTAAAGAATTGAAACATTGTATCAAATTACACTGCTGCTCCAATTTCAAGTATCATTTGTGCCAAAATCTTTAAGCACCATCGGCCAACAAAGTGTATCAATATGTTCACCAGCCACTTCATTAGTTACACCATGCTAGTGCTCAGTTGGATCCTGTTACCTTTTCCTCTATTTATATAGCACCAAATCACCAGTCACCTCAAGATGCTTTAGGTGGTAAAGACCCTACAATAATTACAGAAAACCCAACAGTCAAAATAACGACCCCCCCCCCCCCCCCCCCCCCCATACCGGGGGCGGTATGGGAATTGAGAACTGGTTCTTGTAGAGTAATTAAATTCCTTGGACTCCTTAGTCTGCTTACTTAACGATTCCACTGATGTGAGGATGCATTTGCATGATTATATCACACACGTACCTTATTTGTTTCGGAATATATCCAACAGCGTGAAGACAGAAGCGTCAAGATAAAATGCATCACAAAATCATATTCAGTGTTACAGCAGCAGCTGTTACGTGCAGTCTGTGCACACACACCAAGCACAAAGGCGGAGCCATTACCAGGACGGTGAGCTCAGGTGGAGCAAAAGGGACCGTTTTTCTCGAGTCCAGAGCAGCAGCGCTTTTTCCTGTAAACACCGTTAAAACCTTTACTTTGAAACAGCTGCAGGTACTTCATAACCACCTGACCAGGGAAAGAACTGCAGTATGGAAGTTAAAATATGCAGATGGATTGTTAAAGTATTTCTAATCAGATTACTTGATTAATCAATGGCAAAATCAATATTTGCAACCCTATTTTGCTGTACTGTTCTCACTATACTGTATGAATAATTTCCTTCTCCTGTAACATTTAGAGAAATTTTTTATTTTTTTTATACCAGTTTTAATTTTGTTCTACTTTAAAGAGTTAATGCAAACAACCCATTTGTGGTATATTTAATTCAGTAATCCCAAGAGAATTGAAGGGATCGATAAGTGATATTGATAATGGAATCAGAATAGCTAAATTCTTATTTCCATACCTTATTTCCACTAACGCACTAGAAACTATTCATGCTCTTATCTGCTCTCTCAGTACAACACTGAGTTATAATAATCTAAGATGATGGTTAAGAATGCTGTTGCAAGGCTTTTAATGAATCCTCGCATGTCAGGATGCAAGTTCAGTTACACTGGCTTCCTTCAGATTCAGGTTTTGACTTGGAGCTCTGCATGGACAAGCAGCAGCATATATCATGTCACCAGCAGGTCCCTGAGGATTTGACTAGGGCCTGCTGCCCATACAAGGCTGAGAACTAAAGGAGACAGCTCCCAGAATCAGGAACTCTGAGCCTGAGATCTGTGCACTCAGTGAGCTATCTTCATGAGTGCTCTATAAACCTGAACTGGTTGCTTCTAAGTAATATGGTTCATTTATAAGACAACCAATTTCCTTAAGTTGTGTACAATGCGTCTTCTAATATTAGAGCAGTTTGTAATGGCTCTTGTTGGGACAGTCTGACTCCTGCTTTTGTATAACCTTTACCTGCTTGTCCAGAGCACAGTCCATGCTGTCACTGCCACACAGAAGACTGTTGATGGTCCCTCTGGTAAGATGTGGAGAGATGGCCGTGGTGCCTCCCAGAACATCATCCCCGCCTCCACTGGGGCTGCAAAGGCTGTTGGCAAGGTCATCCCCGAGCTGAATGGGTAACTTCCCCCTAATTGCATTAAAAATGCACATCTTCAGGAAAATGACCAGAATAGGGTGTAATGACTGACACTATCAAATGCCCTGAGGTCTGAATGTTTGTTACAGTAAACTGACAGGTATGGCTTTCCGTGTTCCCACCCCCAATGTGTCAGTTGTGGACCTCACTGTCCGACTGGAGAAGCCTGTAAGGATCATAACAGACTAGAGTTTTGTCTTCTGTAAACTGCAGTTACACCCTCTGACCTGAGCCATTTCATCTTTCAGGCTAAATATGAAGACATTAAGAGAGTTGTCAAAGCTGCTGCTGAGGGACCCATGAAGGGAATTCTGGGATATACAGAAGACCAGGTACAGAGCATTTCACATTTGAAACATGCCACTTTGGCCTCTTAAAGGGGAGGGGAATAAGACAATGATGCTTGTGTGGCCATACACGAGCCACTAGATGGCAGCATATCTGTAACTGGCACTGCAGAACCAGGTGCCCTGTCGTTTGTGTGTTCCTCCAGTACACTTATAAACCATTTGTCTGTTCAGGTTGTATCCACAGACTTCAACAGTGACCCTCACTCCTCCATTTTTGATGCTGGAGCTGGCATTGCACTCAACAACAACTTTGTCAAGCTGGTTTCATGGTGAGTTTGCAATGAAATCATGTCTGTGTACATATTACTAAAAAATCCACTAACAAAGCTTGTTACTCCAGCCTCATGCTGAGATGACTGATTGGCATTAAAGGCCTTTTCCACTTGAGGGTAAAGTTGTGTTGATGCTGTATCTGCAAAATTATCTTATTCATGCACTTCAGGTAATTCAGATGGATTATTGTTTTTAAAATACATGGATGAAAAATGGATTCCATACACTGGCATTCAGTCACTTTGTGCGCTTACACTAGCAGCATTGTTACACAAGTACTTCAATCGGTGAATTTGCCTTTGAGAAATTAAGGCTGCAACAGTTTCAGACTCGAGTCTTCTGATCTGCATGTTTTTGTCTGCAGGTATGATAACGAGTTTGGCTACAGCAGCCGTGTGTGTGACCTGCTTGTGCACATGTTCTCCAAGGAGTGAAGTCCTCAAACTCATCTACCTGATGCCTTTTTATAGGCTTGTCACCTGTTGTGTCGGCAGTAATGTTTGTACAGCTTCACTGCAGTATTACTGAGCTTGTGGCTCCTTTGCACTTGGAAATAAAGTTCTGAAGTCTGTCTTCCTAGACTGGAGGTCTTGTTCCTGCTTTCAGTGACTTTGGTCACAAGTAACAAGGGGAAACTAAAATGGTGCACAAACTTCACACTGGAGCCTTATTGCCTCATCCACTGATAAGCATGTTAGTACCCCCCCCCCCCCCCCCCCCCCCCCCCCCCCCAAAAAAAAAAAAAAAAACTGGAACATTGAGGCCATGATCAGCATCTCAGCTTTTACTCCCAGACATTTCCATCTGGATCGATGCTGTTCAGGACATGGTGGCAATGTTGCAATGAAATTTAATACTTGGGCATAAACATTTACTGGAATTGTCTTTGAGTTGCAATTTTAAGCAAATTCCAAAACTACACATACAGTTCACATTGGTTGCAGCCATAAACTGTACATGTTATGTGGTGGGGGGCATGGTCAGAGATGACACCAGAGCCACATATGTTCAAAACCGTTAAATCTTATGGGATATTGATGTGGTCAGGTATCAGAGGGGTAATCTGTTTCAGCTGCTTTGGTGTTCATGACATTAACAGGTGCACTAGGGGGCCAGCACAGGGCCAGCACAGTCTCAGAACAAGGAGGAGATTACAGGAGACAGGAAATTACTCTGGGACAGCTGGACAGGGCTGTAGGAGGTCTTTAACCCATCAAATATAGCATCATGAACTCCAGAGAGTAGTGTTCTCTTGTTCAATTAGTAAGATGTCTTCTAATTTAGTGAGATGCCATTCCCTCTCCAGCTTTCGGGTTATCTGCTTTAAGCTGTGTGTTTGTGAATTATACCACGGAGTCAGGCACTTCTGATTTGAAGCTTTCCTTTTCAGTGGAGCCACAGTATCCAAAGTTATACGCAGTGAGAATGTAAAACTGTTGACGAGATAATCGACCTCACTGGGAGCAGAGTTTAGGTAGCTGCTCTGCACTGTGTTGGCACTGAAGAGCATAACAATGAAGGAATTAGATCCTTAAACTTAGTTACAGCACTTTCAGAAAGCCTTCTACTGTAATAAAACTTATTCCCCACTGCTGTGTAATCCATTAAAGTAAATGTAAATGTTACTAAGAAATGATCAGACAGGAGGGGGCTTTCAGGGAATACTGTTAAGTCTTCAGTTTCTGTGCCATATGTTAGGACAAGATCCAGAGTATGATTAAAGTGGTGGGTGGATTAGGATTTTCCAGGGTGCAGAGCCGAGTCTCCAATTGAGCAAGCCTGGCTTTACAAACATTTCATTAAAACCGCAAGCGGTGATGATCGGGCCCTCGCACCTGTTTGTAAACAGACTGATGGGGGTCAAAGGAGGGTGGGAGGTGGTCCCTGATGTGCTTGGAGACCAGTCACTCTAGGCACTTCATGACTACTGAGGTGAGGCCTATGGGTCTGTAGTCACTGAGGCTGTTGATGATGCGATTTTGGAGGATGTTAATGACGGAGGCCTTTAAACAGGTGGAGCCAGGGACACGAAGAGTTTGGTGAGGAACCCTGCCAGCTGGTCTGCACATGCTTTGACCAATGCTCCCGGGATTCCGTCAGGTCCAGAAGCCTTCCTGGGGTTCTCTACCCTCAGTTGTTTCCTCACCTCATGTTCCTGGAGAGGTGTGTGGTGGTCTCATACAGGGCTAGAATCATACCTGTCAAGTCTCCCGTTTTGGCCGGGTAACTCCCGTATTTTACCCCACTGTCCCGCCGTCCTCCCGTATTATTTTCCCGTAAATTTCCCATATTTTAATATAATTTTTTAAATAATATTCCTGTGCCACTCCAAACTGAACTCTGGCACTAACCTCGCGAGAAGGTTAGTGCCGACAGCCCGAACAAACCCGTAAAAACAACTGGACCTCGGTTGGGGTCAGTGTTGCCAACTTAGCGACTTTTCAGACCCCCGTGGGGCTTTTGTTTTGTTTTTTTTCTTCTCAAAAAGCAACTAGCGACAGCGAAATCCTCCGCTGTGACCATGTTTTGTGTACATGAAGCCTTCTTACTGTGTCCCTTTGTACGCTTTGGCATCGCCCAGACCTCATTTTGTCTCCACCCTCCAACCCCCGAACCTCACTTAAACACCGAGCCTGCCCACCCGCTCCCATCCCCGGGCCTCGCTTCGGCTTTTATCAACCTTTGAGACAGCCAACAGCAAGTTTTCTTACACAAGTTGGCAACAGTGGCCCAGATAAAGGAGGGTTGAACGTAGCTAGCAGTCTCACCCCACATAAAAGTTTTCGTTAAATTTAATATTCTAAAACAATATGGGCAGTGGAGGTCCTAACCTGTTTGGCGCTCTGGGTGAGTAACCCCGCCCCTCTTTGCGATCGCTGCAGCAGCACCTACCGTACTACTCCACTTGGGGGGTAATTAGCGCCCTCTGCCTGCTGTGTGGTGCATGTAGCTTTCTGCCATGGCCACAAGTGGAGTAGTGCGGTAGGCGCTGCTGCAGCAATCGCAGTGCATTAGGGAGAGGAGGGGGCAGTCATGCTGCCCTGGGCGGCTGCCCATGTCTCCCATATCAGGAACCGCCACTGAATATGGGACAAAATTGATCTATGTGATGTGGGTCTAGGCAAAGCATTTTTTTTCTTCACTTTTTCCTCTCTCCAACAGCCTGATTGTAACTACATGCAAATGACCAATTATGCAAATTAGGTGGTGATGTCATATAGCGACTTCTATTTTCAGCGGCAGAAAATTGGCAGGCATGGCTAGAATAGTTTTGTATTTTACATTATAGTTTAGTTTTAGTTCATTTTTACTTTTTTTTTCTCTAACTCAGTTTTCAGAGTGGTTTGCAGGTTTTTATTTTTATTTTTGGTTTAGGTTTTTCATAGTTTGTCAGGTGCAAGAGTGACTACTGTGTAATAAAAACTTGACAAAAGATACAGTTTTAAAAACTATTCAACAACCAACTGTTCACAGGACAGCAGCACTACGTGCTAAATGTGTGTAATAAGGACACATGAACATCAACAGGGAGAAAAAGAAAAACATGAGCTCTAAAGCAACCTATTTTTTATGGATAATTTCATTATTTCTGCCATTACTGGATAAAAATTAGTAGATTAAGAGAAAAACTACTTCAGTGATTCCAGTTTAAGTGTTTCTAATCTGATCTAAGATCAGCTTCAATGATTGCTGTGGCTGTCAGTCAAACATCTCAGATGACAACTCTGAGTTACTGTTAAAGGTCAGAGGTCAGTCACAGTTTCGCATTTAGCTAAAAACATACAGCTTTCCAAGTCTGTAATGAATGTAAAGTTTTATCAATAAAAGGTAAACATGTTCTCAGAAATGTCTCAGCTTTATAGGTTTTAAATATTTCAGTACAGTTTTGGGTGGAAGTGTACCACGAAAAATGAAGCTATAATGAAGGGATCCGGATGGGATGAGCTGGGAAATGACTGGAGCTTGAACTGGATCTGGTCCTAATTTGGTCTGAATCTGTGATTCTGATCCATTTTGGATCCTCCTGCTGTGCAAATGGACTCGGACACAGTTTGCTGCTCTGTTATAGAGCCCATGATCCTGTAGGGCATATCTGGTATACTCTGAATTTCAGACACTATAACTTTGAAAGTGTTAATACCATTTAAGTCATTTTAAATGTATTTGTAGCAGGATCATGGACTGTATGAACCAGACGCGTAGAGTTTCAAATGGGTGTCATTTTATTTCTTCTTTTTTGAAGAGCTCCAGACACTGCGACACCGCGAAAACTATAGAACAAAAAGCAGACTGCCACCATTTATTTTCTGTATATCTCTGATCACATTGATTATACTAGATTATAATATTTTTATAATATTTCTATTTTCATTTTAGAGAGTTTGATTTCTGGTACATGGCACTGAACAGGAGTGGCCCTCCAATCTCATTGTACATCCTGTATAATGACAATAAAGGCATTCTATTCTATTCTATGTGGGTTCATACACCTTTTCCAGGATCAAAACCAAGCACTTTAAGCACTTTCAATGGTTCATTTAAGATTTTCCAGCACATTAACACTGAGATACATATTTACACAAATGCACATGTAGCAGGCCCCTAGTGAGTGGACTGCCAACAGATTATATTTTATCCTGAAAAAAAACAGGAAAATCATGAGACGGATGACAACAGTGTTTCCTTCTCCCACTTCTGCTGAGTCTTTTATTTTTACACATTCATGTGTTCCAAATACTTTATAAACATGTCTCAGTCTTTATCCATTACCAAAGTCAAAATAATATAGAATACAATCCAACATAAACTCAAATAATATAACCATAATGTAAACAGTCAATAACAAAATGTAAACTGATGTTGTCTGTAGGCAAATCAATGGAATATATGCTTGTTGCACTGCACACTTTGTTACATACAATAAGTGCATTATTACTCTCACAGGTTTACAGGACAAACATTACTGGGTTAAGGGCACATTAGTGTAGTAGTACACTTCAATAGACTCAGCAGCACAAACAGAATTAACATTACAGCAATCATTAACAATCATTTCAAAGGCACACAGAACAATCTCTCGTCAACCCATCAACGTTGATACATTACAGGAGCAGTGCTATCCAATCATTACGAAAAAAGAAACCTTAGGTTTAGAGAAAAACGCAATCATAACTCCCACACACAGCTACAGGGCGTGTGGTGAGCTAAGCTAGCTCGTGTCTTGTCTTAGCAGCAACACGTCACTTCTTAAAGCACAACGTAAACAAATACATATTCTGTTCAGATGAGCTACTGATCAGGCGTTACTGTTACTTGGTATGTCAAATATATGGATCACATATGTGGTTTTACCACTTACTAACCTGAAAAAAACAGGAAAATCATGAGAAGAACGACAGCAGAGTCTGAAGAAGGAAGCGGAAGCCACACTAAGATCTCACTAGGGCGAAGGTGCCCCCTTGTGGCGTAACTCAGGATAGCACTCCATTTATCTTGTAACAGAAATCAGAAAACTAGGATCCTAATTGAACAAAGTTACAAACAAAATTCACACAGTACCACAAAATTAAACCACATAATGTGACCACACATTACGGTGTGTCACATGGTCCCTGACAAAATAAGAATGGCTCCTGACATTTACAACCTTAATTTTTTTTCCAAAAATTTTTACAAACAACATTTAATTAAAACCGCAAGCGGTGATGATCGGGCCCTCACACTGTGACCAATTTCATACATTTCTGTGAAACTAAATCTTTTGCTCTCCATATAAACCCAATGCAGTGTTTAGGGTGTGGTCTTTTTTTGAACAGGATGATGTCAAGAATGTTGAAACATATTTTCACGTATTTCAGGGAAACTAATATTGTGGACGCTATATAAACGCTTTTCATTTGCTTCTGTAGGGGGCGCTCTTGTTTCTATAACCTTGAATCCGTAGTTATGGATTCAGCCTGAGTTTGTACATGAGTGATTACATTGTTAGGCTGCCCGGACAAAGGATGTGCGAACGAGTGCACAAACAATTTTGTGGCAAGTGAGAAAAAGGAAGGCCAAACTCAACGGCCTGGTGTGACAAGGCCGTTGAATTTCAATATCAAAACCAAAATCCAGATTAAAATATATCTTAGTGTGTAAAATTACTATTCATATTCACTCTGAGGCATGAAATACATAAAACAAAACTATTGAAACCAATACGGATTTATAGTTGTAAAACGGGTGAAAACACGTGTTACAACATCGGCACTAATCAGAACACCTGTCTTCAGTGCTTACGTCCCTAGCAAGGCTAATTGGCTAATTATGTAACAGACGTTACACAATAAACTACATGGTCGGATAACACAGAAGTACACCTTAGTGAAAATAACGTGATAATCTGTCAATTACTTCTCCTTACCTTTTAAAAGTGCACTTTTTCAAGTGGGCATTATTTCAAGTGCGACCTGACTGAGGACAAGAGATTATTTCCAGCAGCAGGTCGTTTTCTTCTTGTGGTTTTAATAGCGGTTGGCAAAGAGCTAAGAGGTGCATTCCTTACTGGACTGGAATTTGGCTCAGGAAGTGACTCCGGCTATTTCCCAGTGATAAACTCACGAAGAAGAACAACTTCCTGTGGAGTTCCGGAATAGAGTTAAGGTATGTCGGCGCCCACTTTTTTTTTTTTTTTTTTTTTTTAATTAAACAGTTGAACAAATGTACAGAATCATGTGGCATGTATACACAACCAACACATCAGGTTTTACATATTTAAGGCACACAATGATATATAAGCTAAAGATAATACTTCACACTTAAACGGAGAAAGAAATGTAAAAAGATAAATTAATTAGAAAAAAAAAACGTAGACAAAGACACGCGCCCACTTCTCCCTGCGTTACAGGCAACGGAGAAACGCTGGTGCGTGCAACGGTTGCTAGGCAACGGCTGTTGTATAGACCCTTTTACTGTTTGTAAACAGTGATGACGTAGATTCTTTGATGTGGGCGGGGCTTGTCTACATAACGGTAGATCAAAGGCTTTTTCTTGTGCTTCAGTTGAATGCACAGTATCAGGAATTCTCAGAAAGCAGAAACGCTAACGCAGTGCTAATGCTAACGAATAGCTACATAAGCATGGAGAGAGACATCAGCATGTCCACCGTGAGTCCCATCATCAGGGACATGTTAGCATCACTAACAAACAGGCAGTGGCTATCTTTGGAGGCAGGTTGCCCAGATAAATGCACCATCAGCCTGGTGGTAAATTCAGTAGTGGAGATGGTGCAGCTCTGCTCCAATTCAGCCATCACAGGGCTGAAGACAGCCCGGATCCTTCAAGATACAAGCAACGAGGGAATCTCACAGGATCCGGGACAGAGCATCGGCCCGCCCGTCTGCGTTTTGGCTGCTTC
Organism: Archocentrus centrarchus; assembly: GCF_007364275.1. Taxonomy (NCBI): domain Eukaryota; kingdom Metazoa; phylum Chordata; class Actinopteri; order Cichliformes; family Cichlidae; genus Archocentrus; species Archocentrus centrarchus. Next base: position 5,709,903 of record NC_044356.1, read on the forward strand.
TGAGTCTGAAGCCAAACACGGCTTCATTAAAGAAGTATTCCAAATAGTCGATGCGCATTTCAAACACAGCGCGTGCAGCTGCCAGTCAGGCAGCCAGCAGCAAAGGCCTCTTGAGGTCCCACTGAGAGGTCCAGAAGCCAAAAAGGATCTGGGGTCCACACCCTCTAACACACAAGAAACAGAGGGGAGCCCTGGGAACCCACCATCACTGACTGAACCCTCCATGGACTCTGAGGAACCGGGACACTCCGTGGAGTGTGAGGCCGTCGTGGCTGAGCCTGCCACTCCAGACCAGGCCAGTGTGGCATCTCCTTACCTTTCTCAGGAGAAAATGCTGGTGAAGGAAATCATTGAGCGTGTTATTGTACTGGCCTCAAAAAAGGCAGACTTTTTCCCATCTGATTCCCTCCAACACCGTCTGTTGGAGGGAATCTGGGCTGAAGTCGAGGGAAAAGATCTGAATATCCCAGAAAAAAGGCTGAAAAATCTCGACAAGGTCATTTTAAAGGACGTCAGTAAGCGACTGGATATTCCAAGTGTTGCTGTGATAGGTCTAATGACTTTATACAAAACACATGATGAGGTGATCATTTCCACTTTCAAAGACCACCTATTGGCGTCGCCTACGCAAAACCCCTTTGCAAAGCTCTCACCTTCAAGGAGAGCTAAGAAGAAGCCCTGCGACACTACAGAGAGCACCCCAAAGACTAATGTAGATCCCAACACCCCAGAAACAGCCTCAAAAGAAGGGTGTGGAGCTATGACCCCACACTCTGAGTCGCAGGCATCCTGTGAAAATAGCATGCCGTCTTTCAACAACCCAGAGGATAAAGCCTGTGTGAGCATGCTTATTCAGGCTGTGCTTTCACGAGCAGCCCAAAAGTCAAAGTGCTGCCCCTCTGATACTCTCCACCAGCGCCTGCTGGACACAGTATGGACTTACATAAAGAAGAGAGATTTGAATATAACCCCCCAAAAACTTCAAAATCTCGACAAGGTCATTTTCAGGGACATGTGTGACAAAACCTGTTGCAGCCCAAAAGAGCTGCTGACACTCATCAGTCTAGCGGATCAAGAACTCGACAAGGTGATTGGCTCCATAATTGAAAATCACCTGCTGGCAGCAATGCAGAAATGTGCCATGGATGCATCTGAAAACGAGAAAGAATACAGATGTTCTGTGGAAGTCTGTGTCGAGGAGCTGATAATGAAGGTCATCAAAAATGCAGGCTCAACGTGCTCTGTGGAAAAGGCTGAAGCCATCACCAAGCGGCTCTCCAGCAAAGTCTGGGCTAAAATTAGCAATCTGAAAATTCCCCAGGAAAATGTTAAACACCTCAGTAAGAGGGTGTACAAGTCCCTCATCCAAATGTGGAAGAAACCAGGAAATATACTGGAATTCATGTCTCTAGACCACCCAGTAATTGACGAGAAAATTGTTGACATTTTCAGAGCCAGTGCAATGAATCTAACATCTGAGAGCCCAAGTGCCATCGTCAGGTTCTTCTCATGTGTGCGGCAAGCTTTAGGCATGTGCTGCAGAAATAACCGGGTCTTCATTATGTGAGCAAACCATCGGTAGCATCCCTTTTGTCCTGTCTCTCTCCCCTCAGCCCCCCCTCAGCAGATGACCCCCCCTCCCTGAGCCTGGTTCTGCTGGAGGTTTCTTCCTGTTAAAGGGAGTTTTTCCTTCCCACTGTCACCAAGTGCTGCTCATAGGGGGTCGTTTAGACTGTTGGGTTTTCTCTGTATTATTGTAGGGTCTTTACCCACAATATGAAGCGCCTTAAGGAGACTTTGTTGTGATTTGGCGCTATATACAGTACCAGTCAAGTTTGGACACTCTCACTGAGTATGTCCAAACTTTTGACTGGTACTGTAAATAAGATTGAATAGTATACTTCATTCAAACTAATTCAATTCAAATTAATTTTTGTACAAATTGACAACATTCAATAAAATTATAAAAAGATTACACCCTGATTTCTGATTGTTTTCAGTATCTGTCACATGAATGCATAAATGTGAAATATGAAAATGCCAGGTGAATACAATAATGTATGGAGGCTTGTTTCTGCCACACACAAAAAAAACCATCCATAACTCAAATATTTGGGTTATTTTCTCAAAATTTCAACTTAACTCAAATTTCTGAGAGAATACTTTGAAATTCATTATGTTGGAAATAATAACCCAAATATTTTGGCTTGTTGATGGCAAAAAAAAAAACTTTTTTCAGTGGTGGAAACAGTTCCATAATAAGAAGCTTACAATTAAAAAAAAGACATCAATAAAATAAATGCAATAAAAAAAAACACACAAACCAAAGAAAATCACTATATATATATATATATATATATATATATATATATATATATATATATATATATATATATATACACTATACTCAGTGACTGTCCAGTCAAAAAAAAAAACAAGAAAATGTGGTAATTTTCTTTTAAACTTAGAAACAACAGAAGTTTCTACATTCAAGAAACATCTGCTCTCTAGAGTTTAGTCTCTGCATTACATCTGTTTTACAGCCAGTGTTACATTATGCACCTTGTGCATATCGGAAAGAGCGGCATTTCATGTGCTGGAAGTGGTAAACTTATAGATAAAAATCGATTTGATTAGAAATGGATTTGATTTTGTTAGCTCTGGCTTTTCAAAGACAGTGAGGAGCAAACAATGTGCAAAGCACTGTTAGAAGTACTTGTTCTGATGACTTAAACAGCAGCTAACTGAATAAAGATCTGCGTCCATGCTTGGGGTTTTATGTCCATTTTCTGTAAAAATTCTCAACATGAAAATGCTTTGTGGTTCAAAATCCGATATGTGGTGTGGGTGCAGCTCTGTTCTTTATCTTTTCCTGTAGGCTGGGTTTCCTCCTTTGCGGGGCACAGCTGGAGGTTGTCTTTCAATGGCCGTCGCACCTGGTGCTCATCATCTGTGTTTCCACCTGCTGAAATTGTATGCTGTGCTGTGTGTGATTGGTGGTGAGAGTTCAACCAGGCATGAACCAACTTCCTGTGACCGTGGGAATATCCCCCAGGTTCTCCAAAATTGAATGTCAACAGTTGCATCATCAAAAGATAGTTTAAGCTCAAATGTTTTTCCAATTTTAAATTCCAATGATCATGTATTGTACAGAGGTGCATAAAATGGTACAAACAGGCGAGGAAATAAAGAAGATATGCCTTCTTTGTCCCATAAGGTGGAAAATTCCTGTGTTACAGTAGCCAAAACATTAAATACAACATAGAACAGAATTATTTAAGTAAAAAAAAGCTCAATATAATAAATATACATGACAAAATATAATCGTTCAATACAGTATTAACAAAAAAAAAGTGAAGTAAATAAAATCAAAGAACTTTGAATAAAACTGCAAAGTAAATACAATAATGTATGGAAGCTTGTTTCTGACACACACACACACAAAAAGCCATCCATAACTCAAATTTCAGTTTATTAAGTCATTAGGATAGAATAATAACCCAAATATTTTGACTAAGGGATAGCAAAAAATTAAGCAAAAACAAAAATGGTGGTGGAAAGAGTTCCAAAGGAGCAAAATAAGAATAAAAATAAGACTAATTTTATGATCTCAGAGGGAAATTCCTGTGTCTGACAGCTGATCTGCTGATGGCTGTGGGTACAGTGATTCTCTGTTTCACCGCAGAGAGAGGACTTTTCCAGTCCTGATGTTCTGTGCTCCAAACAGATGTTATAAAGTGGCTGATCAGAGTTGTTCAGCTTCTAATGTCTTCAGTGTGCATTTTTCCACCTCCTCTCCCAGTGTGTCCAGTCTGGCTCCAGTGACAGAGCCAGCTTTCCTCACTAGTGTCTCCAGTCCCTTTGCATCCTTGTTTCTGGTGGTATACCCCCCAAGCAGACTGCAGCAGTGAGCAGCACACCTGCCCTCACAGACTGATAGAACATCTTCAGCATTTTACTGCAGATGTGCAGAGAGCTTAATTTTCATAACAAGAGGAGATGCCCCGCCCCTTTTTGTATAGTTAGTCTGTATTCAGGAACCAGTCCAGTTTGTTATCCAGGTGTAAACTTACATATTTATATTTTGTTACCACCTCTATGTCCACCACACAAACCTTCACAGGCTGTAGAGGGAACCTTAATCTTTGGAAGTCTGCTATCATTTCCTTTATGACTCCAGTCACTGAAGGCTTCAACAAGATCCCTATGTTCAGATTCCCATCCATTCCTGATACACCCTACAATGACAGCATCATCTGAGTATTCCTGTACGTGTCAGGACTCAGAGTTGTATTTGCAGTCTGCTGTATACAGTGTGAAAAGGAGCCAGGACAGTCCCTGTGGAGCCCCCGTGCTGCTCATTAATGCCCCAGAAACACATTTTGCTGTGGCCTTTCTGTCATTTCCTGACTGTGAGTTTAGTTGCAGGTTGTCTCTGCACACAGAGTCTGCAGAAAAACCAGGCTGTGGTCTGATCTGCCATTTGGTGGTAAGACAGGAGCTCTGTAAGCTTCTGGTGTACAGCAGATCAAGGGTTTTATTTCCTCTGGTAAGACTGACTGGTGTGTGAATCCAGTCAGGTGGGAGGAGAGAGAAACACGACTGACGGCTCCTGAAGATGTGAGGGGTGCCTCTGGATGCTTAGTCTGTATCCTAGCAACAGTTTCATGGAAAACTTCACATGGAGCTTCGGCTGTTGCCTCGGGTGGGATGTAGGATTGTTATGTTAGGACTGAATTCTCCTGGTACATAATATGGTCGCGCACCAACTGCCAATACTTGAATAAACAGAGGTGATGGTTTTTGGCAGCAACTCAGAGACCCCTCTGGTAGATCTGGGTCCTCTGGCACAGTTTCTCAAACCAATAGTCACAAACTTAGGAGTCACTGATCCTGGCATGAAGCTTGATAGCCACATTAAGGCTGTAGTCAAGTCGAGCTTTTTTCACCTGAGGCTAAAATAAAGCCAGTTCTCCAAAGGCGAGACTATGAAACAGTAATCCATGCCTTTGTCACCACTCGGCTGGATTACTGTAATGCACTTTATACGGGCCTTAGAGGGTCCGCTATTGCTCGCCTTCAACTGGTGCAGAATGCTGCTGGCGGCTTTTAACTGGTGCCTGCAAACATGAGCACATTTCACCTGTTTTAGCTTCACTTCACTGGCTGCCCGTTCGTTTTAGTATCATTTTAAAATTCTTTTTATTTACTTTTAAATCTCTAAATGGTCTTGCCCCACCCTATCTCTCTGAGCTTCTACACACTTACATTCCCACCCGGTCACTCAGGTCGGCAGACCAGCTGCTTCTGACCGTGCCTAAAACTAGGTTTAAGCTGAGAGGGGACCGGGCCTTTGCAGTGGCAGCACCAAATCTCTGGAATGATCTGCCACTGCATATTAGAGGCCTCATCACTCGCGCACTTTAAATCACTTTTAAAAACTCAGCTTTTTTCTTTGGCTTTTAACGCTAACACTAATTAAACATTGACACTGTGAGCTGTGTACCTTTTTTTTAATGTAATGTTCAAGTATTTCAGTGCATTTTATTGAGCTGTTTTATGTATATTATTGTTATATTGTACAGCACTTTGGACCCTGTGGGTGATTTTGAAGCGCTTTATAAATAAAATTGAATTGGATTGGATGGAATATGAGGACAGCACATCTTCTCCCTGACAGTGACGTGCAGGATTACACCATCTCTGCTTCCAAAGTCAGACCCCCACGTTTCTTCTTGCCACTGGCTTCAGCATCAGTGTGAGCGTATGAGGGTGAAACCAGGTAGAGCCACATTAGAGTCTGAGATGTTTGGATTCAACCATGTTTCACATTTCACAGTTCACATTTCCCATGATGCCTGTCGGCATCCACCTCCAAGCCTTCACCTTTGCACCAGCACAGCAGCCATGAGAGCACCTCTTTATCTCAGCTGGAATAGGGCGGGATCTTCCAGGTTTGCTCCGTTTCAATGACAAATGCTCTTCTCTTGAGTGAAGTCTTCTCCCCACAGAAGGATCCATCAGTACAAAAAGAAAATCAATAAAAATACAACAAAAATAAAGAGATCAGAGCTTTGCTGCTACCAGTTCTAAAAAGAAAAAAGAAAAAATACAAACCAAAGAAAAAGTTTCTCACACAATACTCTGTGCACAGTTTATTAAGATAAAGGTTTTTTTTTAAAAAAAAGAGTGTCGCTCTTTTATATTTTATAAGATGGTGCTACAGTATTTAAAAGCTAAGACAAGGAATACTTTATTTATAGCCATATTTGAGAAAGTCTTGCTACAGCTAGAAATGATGCTATAATGATGGTAATTCAGCTGCGAACATCTCTAAATAAGCTGGCCCTTGTTTTGGTTTTTATAGCCCAAAGTAGATCTCAGGTGGATGCTCCTCTCCTCTGGTTATTACGGTACTTAAAACTTTTGGCGTCCCCCTTACAGAGTGAGTACGGTAAGCCACAGCCGCAGTCACTCCTGCGCTGAGCAGTTTATTCGTGCTCTGTGCCGCACCGCTGATTCACTGTGTCCACTTGATTTCACCGGATTACCTGGAAGTATAGTCAGTGTTTGCACCTCGGACTGACAGGTACGCTTCATAAATGCTCATAAAGGCAACGGGATATTTGAGTGTTTTGTTCTAAAGCTTAAATAATCACGTTGTGTTAGTGCGCACGCAGCTGTTATCTCTCCTTCACGGATGAGTCCTGCCTCAAAGTTTTGCTGCAGGGTCCAGCTGTGTGTCCGCGTAGCTTCGCTGCGGCACTGGTTTTAGATTTGGTCATTTTGCTGCCATTTTGGGTCCTTGAAGCATCATTTTAAAAGGCAGCGTCTCACTTTCAGCCCACAGCTCCTCCGCATAAAGACGATCATCGGGTGAAATCAAGAAAAGGAGTCAGAGAGAGGCTGCCGGGCCCAGTTCCTGTTTGGGATCATAAATATTTCATACTGAATTATCTCTCCGGGTGAATCTGTAAAAGTCTGGGTTCATGCCGGATTTCGAGCACTTCAGATTTTCCTACTCTAGCATGAATCCGGTCCTGGGGGAGAGTGGTTTCCTGGCCCCGCAGCAGCAGCATCCCCAAATGCCGAGTCAAACCGACTCCGCCATCCCGGAGCCGGGCTACTTCCTGGGAGAACACGCCAGGTTCGGGCTCGATGGGTTATCCGGGCTGGACCTGGGCGCCGTGCCACCGTCGGGCCTCGCCTACCTGCACCTGAGCAGCCCCCTGCACCGCGTCCCACCGGCGGCCACGGCGCTGCGCAATGACCTGGGCTCCAACATCAGCGTGCTGAAGACCCTGAACCTGCGCTTCCGCTGCTTTCTGGCCAAAGTGCACGAGCTGGAGCGCAGGAACAAGGTGCTGGAGAAGCAGCTTCAGCAGGCTTTGGAGGACAACAGCGGCGGAGACGGACACCGGAAGCCCCTCACCAAAGACATGGGAGTCCAGACTGGATTCATCGGGCCTATCCCAGCCAGACCGGGTTTCATTCCGCTCTTCAACGCCAACAATCCTGCCTACCTGCCCGGAGGCCTCCTCTCCCCCACCCTGAACCCCCCACCTCTCTTTGACAACAAATACCTGAGCACAGATTCAAACTCCAACCTCACCACCTCTGGCTTCTCCGTTAGCCCGGCTCTGAGCCCCATCGACCCAACCAGAACTGTCTCCAACATCAATGAGAAGTACTCCGCTCACACCGGCACAAGCGCCACCAGCACACACCCTCCTCCTCCTCCTGCACCACCGCGTTTCCTCCCCGGAACGATCTGGTCCTTCAACCACACCCGCCGCTTTGGCACCGGGAATGAGTCGTGCGTCACGGGACCCGGAGTCTCCTGGACACATCCGGACGGTGTTGGAGTCCAGATCGACACCATCACACCGGAGATCAGGGCTCTGTACAACGTGCTGGCCAAAGTGAAGCGAGAAAGGGATGAATACAAGAGAAGGTAAGAGGCACTGGGTGACCAGGTGTTTTACCTGTGATTTGCAGGTGGCTGATATTTTGTGCAATCAGAGTTTTGGGGGGTTTTCTTTGGAGGTGTGAGAGGATCAGTCTGCTTAGACATTCAGAGCTTCCCTCTGCATGAGTGAGCATATTTTAAGGGTTTTGCAGGCTCAGAAATGCCCTTTAATGGGCCTGACTGTAATCACAGCCATGGCTGCTGTTCTGTTAAAGCACACTTACAGAAAAACTTTAAGGTCCTGCAGACTTTCTCTGTATGAAATCCAAACGGTGGCAGTGTCATAACATTTTCCTGGCTGTATATATCAGACTTACAGCCGGCCAAAAAGTATTATTATTATTACTGCTGCTGCTTTTTTAATCTAACTATTGCATAATTTATCAATACATTAATATAGATCCAAACGTGCAAAAACACTAGTGTTCCCCTTTGGGGGGTTTTGCCTGCTGGAGGGAAAAGCAGCAGTTTATCATGCCCATCAATGTCTGCATTATACTTGTTTAATAGTCCTCAGACATGTGGCCAGTGGATAAATGAGATGGTAGTTGGAATTAACATGACAATAATAAAAAGTACTGTGCTTTACAAAAGAATAGCTTTCTACAACTCATTTTGTAGTCTTGGATTGCAACGACAGATTTGTATGAGCTCATAGCACAGCAAGGTCCTGCAGACACAATGAACTGCATTTCTACTCCAAGTCAATGAGAAATGGTCAGCTTTGTCATCCCAAGGCACACATTTATTCAGAGGCCGAGAAGCTGCTTATTAAAGAGAAAAATCATATCAAAGCGCTGTTGGCTTCATACCTTTGGCTCCATGTCAGTGTCAGAGTGTAAGTCTGGGTTTCAGCACCCATACTCAGCATGTAGAGGCAGATTTAATGCAATCAGAAAATAAGAAGCTAAAACACCAAACTTAATACCAAATAATGCAATAAAAATATACAGTTAACAACACAATAAAAGACTGGAAGACACAACATCACATGAAAACTAGTTGATAAAAATGTGTTTTCAGAAGTGATTTAAACAAGTGCCCTGATTCTGTCTTTATGTCGCACTAATGTCTTTATTAATATGTCCATCTGCTGATATTCAATACTCAGGAAAGGTCACTCATTGTTTACACGTGTAAAATGTAAACATAATGCAGTGATTGGCAAATCTCAAAACCTATAATTTATTCACAGTGGAACGCAGGAAATGTTTAAATGGGGAAAATGTATTAAACCCACGCAGACACGGGGAGAACGTGCAAACTCCACAGAGAAAGGCCCGAGCCGAGGTGGATTCGAACCCTGTGAGGCAGCAGTGCTAACCACCATGCCGCCGTGCGGTTTAGTGTTGTGTTGCTGAAATATGAAGGCCTTCCCTGACAAAGACATCGTCTGGATGGGAGCACATCTTTCAGCATCCACGGGGCACATTCCACAGTTCCACAGTCACTAATGCACCCCCACACCGTCAGAGACTGTCTGAGCGCGGATTACAAGCCGGAGGGTCCCTCTGCACCGCGGTCCGCAGGACGCAGCATCCATGTTTTCCAAAAATGAAAAATTTGCATTTGTCTGACCTCAGAACAGGTTTCCACTTCGCCTCAGTCCATTTGAAATGAGGCCGAGAGAGGAGAGCAGCATTTCTGAGGGCAGCGTGAGCTGTGTTTGTGCCTGTCTCTGATGCAGTGTCACCTGAAGGCCCAGTGATGATGGGCCGTATCCATGCACAGATTTCTCCAGATTCTCAGAACCTTTTCAAGGCGTGTTGTTGCCATCGCATTCAAAATTAGCTAATATTGTTCATGAAATAGTAAAATTTCTCACTTTGGAAACATTTGATATGTTTTCTATGTTCTATTGTAAATGTGGGTTTATGACATTTGCAAATATCTGTATTATTTTATTATAATTTTTTTTACACAGTGCCCCGGCCTTTTTGGAATTGTATACGATAACATGCAGTTTATTTATCCTAAAGGTTGACAAGTTCCTGATGGATTTGCCTGTCTGAGGGTAAAAAATGGAGGTAAAAGATGAAAACATCACTCACGATGCTTCAGGCCACCCCGGCTCCTTTCCTCAGATTCATATCGACTTGAAACTATAAAGTATTGATGACAGGCCGCAGCAGCAGCACCGGCCCTCTGACACTAAGAAAACCCCGATGCTGCTCATTTAAAGCCCTTGTTAGGACCAACAGAAACCTGACAAACTGACTACAGTGGCAGAAATCTGAAGCAGGAGGTTAGTTGCCTAATTCACGTAAAAACACCAATAATATGGTGCATAATAGTGAAAGAGTACCGCTGACCCCATTACTGCTCCTCTTTGCATTTCAATGCTAAAGGTTTTATTGATTAACCACTCTGAGAAACATTAGCCTCATATCTATGATAAGCACGTGTCACCTCTCCAGGATTCTCCCATCCAGGAAGTGCGCTGCTGCATCAGGTCAGCGAGGGCAGCGCTGCAGGTCACGGCTGCAGGTCACGGCTGCTGCGCACGGTTCTTTTGGCAGGTCACTTTTAACAGGTGCTGCTCAACAGCTCAGTGTCAGTGTTGAAATGCCTGTCAGGTATCTGTTTCTCTAGATCAGCCATTCCCAAAGTCAGGAGGAGAAAGGGATGAAAAACATAACCAACACAGGCTGTTGGCTGTAAATTGCTAATGCTACCCAGTCATATGGGGAGTGCTGATCTGTGACCCACCTGCTGCTGGGACACAAACCTCAGTCCACAAACACAAACAAACCACCTCCTGTTACAGTTTTAATTCACTCTTTATATAAATAAATATGTAAGTATGCATACTTGCGAGTAATTTCAAACTGAATTTCTGATTTTACTGCAGCCCCCTGCAGTACACTTTGGGAACCACTGATCTACAGTGTATCACAAAAGTGAGTACACCCCCACATGTCTGCAGATATTTAAGTATATCTTTTCATGGAACAGCACTGACAAAATGACACTTTGACACAGTGAAAAGTAGTCTGTGTGCAGCTTATATAACAGTGTTAATTTATTCTTCCCTCAAAATAACTCAATTTACAGCCATTAATGTCTAAACCAGCGGCAACAAAGGTGAGGACACCCCTAAGAGACTACACCCGTAAATGTCCAAATTGAGCACTGCTTGTCATTTCCCCACTAAAATGTCATGTGACTCGTTAGTGTTACTCGGTCTCAGGTGTGCACAGGGAGCAGGTGTGTTCAGTTCTGTAGTACAGCTCTCACACTCTCTCATACTGCTCACTGAGAGTTCCAACATGGCAAAGAACTCTGTGAGGATCTTAAAGACGAATTGTTGCTCTGTTATATAAGCTGCACACAGACTACTGCTCATTGTGTCAAAGTGTCATTTTGTCAGTGTTGCCCCATGAAAAGATATACTTAAATATATGCAGACATGTGAGGGGTGTACTCACTTTTGTGATACACTGTAGATTAATCACTTAAACTCAGTTATATTGTTTTACTGGGCCGTCAGGTACGACTGCATCCTCTTGGGTAATTATTGGGTCTTGCTGTTTTACGGTGTGATGTTATTTCTTTTTGGGGGCAGTTTGTAGGGTTCATCAGGGGCTCTTACTAATACTGCAGAAATTACTCTATAAACTCAGCCTGTGTTCTTGCAGACATTCAAACAGCATTTTTGCACTGCGGCTGAAAAGCACTGAGCTCACTGCTTTGTGCTTCAGCCTGCTGAGGCAGGAGGCCATGACCAGCCTTCAGTCACATCGATCTCAGGAGCAGCAATGACTCGCTCCCTGACCTGTGATGTTCGCAAACTGCTCCGCTTTTCACTTTTTGTGCTGCATTAGAAAGCTACGAGCATGACTGAATAAAATTTAATATTTCCACCGTTTCCTAGCTGCTGGCTCTGGTTCCCATTTTGTATTCTTTTAATTTCTTCCTTGGGCACCAATTGCAATAATTTTAACATGTTTTGTGACGGTACAGATGGTTACCCATAAGCCTTAGCTGCTCTGGAGCACAATAATGAACAAAGTTGTAACCTTTAATGAATTCAATGAGCGTGAAATTCTCCTTGTTGACTTGTTAATAAAAATAGAATATAATGTGTTAGAAAAAAATCTGAAGTTTATAGACACGTTAATACTTTTAGCCATATGAGCTGGGCCGTGACGTGCCGAGTTCAGGCAATAACAGCGTGAGCCGCTCCTGACTCTCTGTTCTTACAGGTTTTGGTGCCTGAGCCTGGTCAGCTAGGAGAAAGCATAAAAGCTCAAAAAGAAATGGGTGAAAGTGAAATAATGTCCAGAATCCCTCCATCCTCCTAATGTGGACTTTGTAGTTCTTCAAACTCGACTTTTAGTTTTGTGCAGGGAGCTAACGAGGATGTTAGAAATGGTAAAACCCGTTTTGTAAGGGCTAAATGCTCTTTCAAAGCCTCTTTCTAACCCTGATGGATGAATGTCAAAACCTTTCATTTATTTATTGATTTATTTGATAGCAAAAAAGGTTTCACAGTTACGTCTGCTTAGAAAAAAAACACCCAGCAGGTTGCATTTATGGCCATTTTGTTATTGATTGCAGTGTTGACTTTATTCCAGTGAGGTTAAAGTTCGGCACTTTCCTTTCATGTGACTGTAAATGTTGAGTTTTGTGTGCATCTGAAGGGACGAGCTGTCTGGGGAGAAGTTGTTTTTCTCCTTTCATTCTTTCTTTCTTTCCTCCCTCCTTTTGCTTTTGATTCTTCTCCTCCAACTCCTCCCCCCTGCTGGGTCTTGTTTTGGTACCTGCAATGCAGCACTGGCCTGTGACCGGCAGCAGTGATGTCACCCCGTCTGCCACCTCCCTAACTGCTTCTCTCCATTTGATCTTGTTACCCTCTGCTTCCCTCTCTGTGTCTGTGCATCTCATGACATCTCTCCATGTCTAAATGCTCTGAGTCTGCCTGATCTTCCTCTGTATCTCTGTCCTTGCTGACTCGTTATCCATCTCTGCCCTTCTTCCTGCACTCCCCACCCCACCCAGTCTGTCCGATGCGAGCTTCTGCAGCGTCAGAGAGGCGCTGACATCACCATCTTTGTCATCATCATCATCATCATCCATTTGTCTCCAAACTACAGAGCTGCAAAACGCTTGGATTTCTTGGATTTCTCCTTTTTTTAAGGGATGATTTTTATAGAAAACGTAACCATTGCATTAAAAAAGATGGCTGAGTATGCATTTCAAAACCACAGTATTGTTTAATACTCCCCACATCTGGCAAGATATCCGATCAGGTGTTGACACAAGGGAGGAAGCTCTACGGCTAAAAACTAAAGCTAATGGAGTGCAAGTGCCAAACACTGCAGTTCCTCTAATGTCTACTTGACACAAAAGTGAGTCTGCCCCCGAGGACTTGCAGGTTCAAACTTTACAGCAGAAATAAACCGTTTACAGCCGGTTCTGTCTCAAAGGATACTTTCCTCCTTTATAACAACTTTATGGGAGTAATTTTTTTTTTCTTATTCATCCATCTGGATTCTGTTAGGACTCAGTTTAAAGGTGTAGCCACTGTGGTTGGCTAGTCACAACAAACAGTCACCTCAAGGCTCTATATATTGTAAGGTAAAAACCCGACAATAATACAGAGAAAACCCAACAGTCTAAACGACCCCCTATGAGCAGCACTTGGTGACAGTGGGAAGGAAAAACTCCCTTTAACAGGAAGAAACCTCCATCAGAACCAGGCTCAGGGAGGGGGGGGTCATCTGCTGAGGGGGGGGAGACAGAGATTAATAATAACTAATGATTAAATACAGAGTGGAGTATAAACAAAGTAAATAAGGTGAATGAAAAGAAACAGTGCATTATGGGAACCCCCCAGCAGACTAGGCCTATAGCAGCATAACTAAGGGAGGGTTCAGGGTCACCTGATCCAGCCCTAACTATAATCTTGATCATAAAGGAAAGTTTTAAGCCTAATCTTAAAAATAGAGAGGGTGTCTGTCTCCTGAATCCAAGCTGGAAGCTGGTTCCACAGAAGAGGCGCCTGAAAGCTGAAGGCTCTGCCTCCCATTCTACTCTTAAGTATCCTAGGAACCACAAGTAAGCCAGCAGTCTGAGAGAGAAGTGCTCTGTTGGGGTGATATGGTACTATGAGGTCTTTGAGATAAGATGGTGCCTGATTATTCAAGACCTTGTATGTGAGGAGAAGGATTTTAAATTCTATTCTAGATTTAACAGGGAGCCAATGAAGAGAAGCCAATATGGGAGAAATCTGCTCTCACGCGGAGTTGGTTCAAGGGAAAAGAGAGTGAAAATTATTAATCGGTTAAATGATTTACAGGCTGACGTTGTGTTTCTACAGGACACACATGTGTCCAGAACATCTGCGCACACACTCTCCTCTCCACAGTTCCCTCACATGTACTCAGCCTGCTACAACTCCAAACAAAGAGGTGTAGCCATATTGATTAACAAAAAGATAAACTGCATCATTAGAAATACTACATCAGACCCAGAAGGTAGATTTATAATACTCAATTTAACTATTCAAAATATAGATTTATGCATTGCTAGTATATATGGGCCAAATGTTGATGACCCCTCCTTCTTTCATACCTTCTTCACTTTGCTGTCCGATCACTCTGACACCACACTTATAATAGGAGGAGACTTCAACCTGGTACTTAATGCAGATATTGACAGGCTCAGTACAGCAGTGAGTCAGAGGAACTGGCAGTCTGCAGACATTCTTAAACAGTACATGAAGGATTTTGGTCTTTGCGATGCTTGGCGTTCACATCACCCCACTCTGAAAGATTATAGTTTCTTCTCACCAGTACACAAGTCTCACTCCCGCTTAGATTACTTTTTAGTTAGCAGCTCCATGATGATGGATATCACAGACACTCAGATTCACCCTATCACTATCAGTGATCATGCACCGGTGTCTATGTCTCTGACACAGAAAAGAGTCACACCACCAACCAGGAACTGGAGATTTAATACATCATTACTTAAAGAACAAGATTTCATTAATTATTTCAAAAAGGAGTGGTCAGCATATTTAGAAAATAATGATCAACCTGGAATATCACCATGTGTTCTTTGGGAAGCAGGAAAAGCAGTAATGAGGGGCAAAATAATATCTTACTGCTCGCATAAGAAAAATAAAGAAAAAGCACTTGTGTTAGAATTAGAACAGAAAATTAAATCTTTAGAAACTGCCTATGCTGCTTCACCACAAGAACATATAATTAACAACATGAGGAAACTAAAACTGGAGTTAAATGAAATAATTGATAAAAGGACACAATTCATGTTGCAGAGGTTGCGTTTAGAAAACTTCGAACATGGAAATAAATCTGGAAAATTTTTGGCTAACCAGTTAAAACTAAATAAAGAAAAAACAGCCATTTATTCTATTAAAGACTCAACTGGTAATATTACCCACGACCCACAACAAATAAATAACTCTTTTAGAGACTTCTATGAAGCCTTATACTCATCGCAGATTAATCCATCTGATGCTGAAATTGAAGAATATCTTAATAACATTAATCTACCTAAACTAAATGATGAGCAGGCCGCGACTCTTGATTCGCCTCTTTCATCATCTGAATTTTACGAAGCAATACAGCATCTCCCAAATAATAAAGCCCCAGGCCCAGATGGTTTTCCAGCAGAGTTTTATAAAGAATTTTGGTCTGTACTAAGACCCTCTTTTCTCAGAATGGTGGCTCAGATTCAGAGCAATCATGCGGTCTCTCCAAACATGAACTCTGCTAACATTAGTCTACTTCTTAAACCAGGCAAAGACCCCACACTCCCATCCAGCTACAGGCCAATCTCTCTGATTAATGTAGACCTTAAAATAATTTGCAAAGTCCTTGCCAGAAGGTTAGAAAAAATCACTCCATCTATTATACATCCAGACCAAACAGGTTTTATCAAGGGTCGCCACTCTGCCAATAATACACGCAGACTGATAAATATAATAGATTACTGTTCTATTAATAAATTAGAAACCACAGTTGTCTCTTTAGATGCAGAGAAGGCATTTGATAGGGTAAATTGGAAATTTCTGTTAGCAGTTCTACACAAATTTGGATTTGGTTCATCCTTCAAAAACTGGATCAGAACATTATACAGCTCTCCAAATGCACGTGTTAGAACAAATGATCTTATTTCCCAAAGCTTCAGTCTGCAGAGAGGCACCAGACAGGGCTGCCCACTTTCTCCTTCACTCTTTGTCATTTTCATTGAACCACTAGCAGCAACAATCCGACAAAATGTAGATATTAAAGGAATTCAAACAGAAAACACAGACCATAAGATAAGCCTTTATGCTGATGATGTATTACTTTTCCTTGAGAACTCACAAACTTCTCTTCTAAAAACAATCACACTTATAGATAAGTTCTCATCTATATCAGACTACTCCATCAATTGGAGTAAATCAAACGTTTTACCTCTAAATTGTAATTTTCAGAACACCACGACCACCTCACTACAATCCGGCAATATTAAATATTTAGGTGTTAATTTTTCCCCCAGGCTGTCAGACCTGGTACGGTTGAATCATATTCCTCTATTAAAAACCGTAGAGGATGATCTCACACGTTGGAACTCTCTACCTATATCTATCATGGGGAGAGTTGCCACAGTAAAAATGATGATTTTGCCTAAAATCAATTATTTGTTTTCACTGATCCCTAATAAACCTTCTGTTGCCTGGTTTAAATCTCTAGACTCAAACATTTCAAAATTTTTGTGGAAAAATAAAACCTCAAGAATAAGTTTAAAAACTTTACAAAAGCTAAAATGCAGTGGTGGTCTAGAACTCCCAAACTTTTATCACTATATCTTAGCCAATAGATTACAGTATATTTCAAGATGGATCAAATCAAGCCCTTTAGACAGCCCATGGCTGGATTTAGAACAAACACTCTGTGGAAAAGTGAAAATCTCTGACTTACCTTTCATTAGCGTCAGTATTAAACATCATAGCGGTTTTAAAAGTCTTAACATAAACACCTCTCTGACAGCCTGGTGGGAATTCTTAAAGATAACAAAGTCTTCACTTATCCCATGTGAACTGACACCCATTTGGAACAATCCAGATATATGTCAGAAAAAAACAGTACTGAACTTCTCAACATGGCAAGAGAAAGGAATAAAGAATTTAGAACATGTTATTCACGATGGGACCTTTATTTCATTTGAAGAACTTATTTCCAAATATGAAATTAGCAATAGCAAATTTCTCGAATACCAGCAGTTGAGGTCTATCATACAGGCAAGGTTTAATTTAAATAATTTAAAATTAGAAACCCCTGTACTGGTAACAGAATTTCTAAATCTTTATACCCCTAAATTACTATCAAAAATATATAAGTTATTATTAAAAATTAATGATTCAATATCCCTCCCAACTAAAAAATGGGAGCGAGATCTTTCCATTAACCCAGAGGAAAACTTCTGGACACAGATATGTTTAAACACTTTCAAAATGACTAAAAGTCCGAATTTACAACTTATACAATACAAAACTCTCCATAGAACACATTATACAGGACACAGGATGTTCCAAATGGGCCTCAGAGACACAAATATATGCACCCACTGTTCAGGCAACCATACTGAAAACTATATGCATGCAGTTTGGTCTTGTACACCTGTTCAGAGGTTCTGGCAGAGGATATGTGAGGAATTATCCACATGTTTTAATTGCGATATCCCAACATCACCAAAACTGTGCATTCTAGGTGATTTAAGTGAATTAAACATGGAAACAAATATATCACACATAGTTCTTACTACCTTATGCATCGCTAAGAAAACTATCCTCATGAATTGGAAATCAAAAAATGATTTATGCGTTACTCACTATAAGAATCTACTTTTAGACCACATTAGTCTGGAAAGAATGTCTGCCACCTCTAAAAATCAACTGGCAAAATTTGAATCTCTCTGGTCCCCACTGATCAGCTCCATCGCATGATGGGGGTGACGAGCTGTGGTCTAGTTTCATGGCGCACCCGGTAGGTGGCTGGGGGTGGGCCGGGGGGCCTGGGTGTCTGATGGCTCTGGCCTGGAGGCGGTGGCTACCGTTTTGTGGTTTCTGTGTCCGGGCCCTGGTTGTTGGTGGTGGGGACTTGGATGGTGCTCTTATGGTCGTGGGGTGTGGGGCTCGGGGTCCCGTGGTGGCGGTGCTGGCCCCGTCCGGGTGGCCGGCTTCCTCTGTGGGGGCCGGGGTGCGGGGGTCGGGGCCCTGGTGCCCGGGGTTGCCCGTTTCCTGGCTGGGCCCCTCCCTGCGCTGGAGGGGTCTGTGCCCCCTTGGGCGCGCCGCCGTGTGGGGTGGGTTGGCTGTGTCGGGGTGTCTGGCTGGCATTCCGGGATTCTGGGTGCCCTCCCCCATGGGGTGGTGGGGCGCTCAGGTGAGGGAGCAGCAGTTGCCCCACACGGGGCCGGTTGGTTCTGACTCAGGACCACTGTGTGCGTGTGTGTGTATGTGTGAGTATGTATGTGGGGGTGTGTGTCTGTGTGTGTGTGCGTGTGTGTGCGTGCGTGTGTATGTGTGCGTACGTGCGTGTGTGTGTGTGTGCGATATTTGTTGTCCTTTGTATGCATGTGGGGTGTGTGTTGTGTCCTGTTTGCAGTGGGGGCAGTGGGTGCCGGCCTGGAGTACGGTGGCGTCCTGGGGGTGCGGTCACTTCAGGCCCTGGACCTGCCTTCCCTGGGCTGCGGGGGGGTGTAGGGAACTGGGGTGCCTAGTGAGCCAGTAGCTAGCTGGCTCTCTTCCTCCGGGGGGTAGTCCTCTGCCTCCCGGTCATATTTATCCTGGCCCCTCCCCTCCTCCCACTCAGTTTAACATCACATTATGCACACATAGGTTCTCGGGGGTGGGGGGCTCGTGCTGCAGTGAGTAGGGCCATCACCTCGGCTCTGCTCGCTGTGCTGCGTGATGTCCCACTCCTCCTTTTTTAATTGCATTATACAGCTCACAACACATCATAGTACATATAGGGCCTTGGGGGGCAGGTGTGTCACACAGTGGTTAGTGGGTGGCACTGCTGAGGTGGCCCCACTTGTCTGTTCACTGCTGCCTGCACCTCAATTTTATTTACATTTTAGACATTGAGGGCCTTGGGGGGACAGTGTGGATGGGCGCTGTTATTCAGTGCTCATATTACATCTGTCCCTCCAATTTTAAAAGCACTGTAGTTTTCACACAGCCATACACATTCTTCTCAGTACATACACTCACATCACCCCCCCAACACGCTGAGTGGGAGGAGGGGGCGGGCGGGCCTTCTCACACCCCAGTTCCATGCACCCCGCCTGGGATGGGGACTGGCTCATTGTTCGGGGCTGGGTTGGCTGCTTCCCTGGGTTGCCGCTGGCTTGGTGCTGGTACCCGCTCTCCCACATTAGGTGTCCATGTATGTTACATGTGCGTATGCATGAGTGTGTGACTGGTGCATGCGAATGTGCGTGCGTGTGTATGTGCGTGTGTGTACATGAGGGAATGACTGGTACGTGTGTGTGTGTGTGTACGTGCGTGCTTGTGAGAGTGTGTGTGTGTGGACAGCTGGGCCTGGGTTGGTGGCTTGCCAAGCCTTGGCACCGGTGGGACACGGAGGGTGGGAGTTACCCCTCCCTACCGCTCCACGCTGCTCCCCACTGGTCGTCACTGCCGCCCCTGGGGTGTGGGTGCCCGTGGGTCCCGGGATGTGTGGCCGGATGTCTCGGCATGGTTTTTGGCCTGCTCCCTTGGCGGCCGTGACCTGGGGGTGGCTTGGGCCTCTTTGGCGCGTGGGGGGGCTCTGCCGGGTGTCGGGCTGCTCTCGGGCGCTTGGGGCCTCGGGGGCCGCATGCCTGGCTCGTGCTGGGGGTGCCGGCCTGCCGGGGGGGGTGGGCTGCCCGTCGTCTCTGGCTCTCTGGACTCTAGCCCCTGGATTGTGGGGGTTCCGTCTGTAGCCTCCCTCCTTCCTCTTCTGGGGAGTGTACGCGGTTGCCATCGGGATGTGTGGCCCCAAGTCTTCTGAGCTCCTGTGCTGTGGATGGCCTGGGTTCCCTGGGTCCTTCCCTATCTGCCTCTGGATCGCGGGGGGCATGGTTGCAGTTTCTCGCCCTCATTATCGAATACATTGCATGACAAAGGCGCATACACACACATTACTACAAACAATAAACTTGTGTTTGTGTGTGTGTGTATATGTAGGTGCATATGGGTGTGTGTATGGATGTGTGTGTGTGTGTGTGTGTGTGTGTGTGTGAGTATATCAACCCCTTTTATTTTTTTTATTTTTTTATTTTTTTTCTATCTCCTTTCTTCCTTTTATCCCCCCCCCCCCCCTTTTCTCCCCCCCACCTCTTGTTCTTGCCCCTTCCTTGTTGCCTGTCAGACTTGGCATGAATAACTAAATAAAAAGATAAATAAATAAAAATAAAATTGCAAACATTAACAAGAAGAGCCTATAGGAAACATATAGAGCTGTTCTTGTCAAAGCAAATATGTTTGGTACATCAGTGCATTCGGATCATCATTCCGATTGTGAAAGATGCCAGACATGACAGGCTAAAAAAAAAAAAAAAAAAAAAAAAAAAAAAAAACAGGAAGAAACCTCCATCAGAACCAGGCTCAGGGAGGGGGGGCCATCTGCTGAGGGGGGGCTGAGGGGAGAGAAAAGACATGCTGTGGAAGAGAGACAGAAATTAATAATAACTAAATAATAAAAAGAGGTACATGAAAAGAAACACTCAGTGACTCCAAGATTTCTCACAGTGTTACTGGAGGCCAAAGTAATGCCATCCAGAGTAAGTATCTGGTTAGACACCATGTTTCTAAGATTTGTGGGGCCGAGAACAAGAATTTCAGTTTTATCTGAATTTAGAAGCAGGAAATTAGAGGTCATCCAGGCCTTAATATCTTTAAGACATTCCTGCAGTTTAACTAATTGATGTGTGTCATCTGGCTTCATTGATAGATAATTCAATTCAATTCAATTCAATTTTATTTACATAGCGCCAAATCACAACAAACAGTCGCCTCAAGGCGCTTTGTATTGTGGGTAAAGACCCTACAATAATACAGAGAAAACCCAACAGTCTAAACGACCCCCTATGAGCAGCACTTGGTGACAGTGGGAAGGAAAAACTCCCTTTAACAGGAAGAAACCTCCAGCAAAACCAGGCTCAGGGAGGGGGGGGTCATCTGCTGTGACTGGTTGGGCTGAGGGGAGAGAAAAGACATGCTGTGGAAGAGAGCCAGAGATTAATATCAATTAATGATTAAATGCAGAGTGGAGTATAAACAAAGTAAATAAGGTGAATGAGAAACAGTGCATTATGTGAACCCCCCAGCAGACTAGGCCTATAGCAGCATAACTAAGGCTGAGTATCATCTGCATAACAATGAAAATTGATGCAATGCTTTCTAATAATACTGCCTAAGGGAAGCATGTATAATGTAAATAAAATTGGTCCTAGCACAGAACCCTGTGGAACTCCATAATTAACCTTAGTGTGTGGAGAAGACTCCCCATTTACATGAACAAACTGGAGTCTATGAGATAAATATGATTCAAACCACTGCAGTGCAGTACCTTTAATACCTATAGTATGCTCTAATCTCTGTAATAAAATGTTATGATCACAGTCACAGTAACTGTCAGAATGCTCGAAGCACAGGTCGAGGAGGAGGATTAGCTGCAATCTTCAATTCCAGCTTATTAATTAATCACAGACCCAGACAAAGTTTTCATTCTTTTGAAAGCCTGACTCTTAGTCTTGTCCATCCTAATTGGGAAAATCAAAAACCTGTTTTATTTGTTATTATCTATCGTCCACCTGGTCCTTACTCAGAGTTTCTGTCTGATTTCTCAGACTTTTTATCTGATTTAGTGCTCAGTTCAGATAAAATAATTATAGTGGGTGATTTTAACATCCATGTAGATGCTGAGAATGACAGCCTCAACACTGCATTTAATCTATTGTTAGATTCAATTGGCTTCTCTCAAAATGTAAAGGAGCCCACCCACCACTTTAATCATACTCTGGATCTTGTCCTAACATATGGCATAGAAACTGAAGACTTAACAGTATTCCCTGAAAGCCCCCTCCTGTCTGATCATTTCTTAGTAACATTTACATTTACTTTAATGGATTACACAGCAGTGGGGAATAAGTTTTATTACAGTAGAAGTCTTTCTGAAAGTGCTGTAACTAAGTTTAAGGATCTAATTCCTTCATTGTTATGCTCTTCAGTGCCAACACAGTGCAGAGCAGCTACCTAAACTCTGCTCCCAGTGAGGTTGATTACCTCGTCAATAGTTTTACATCCTCACTGCGTATAACTCTGGATACTGTGGCTCCTCTGAAAAGGAAAGCTTCAAATCAGAAGTGCCTGACTCCGTGGTATAATTCACAAACGCACAGCTTAAAGCAGATAACCCGAAAGCTGGAGAGGGAATGGCGTCTCACTAAATTAGAAGATGCTCATTTAGCCTGGAAAAAGAGTTTGTTGCTCTATAAAAAAGCCCTCCGTAAAGCTAGGACATCTTACTATTCATCATTAATTGAAGAGAATAAGAACAACCCCAGGTTTGTTTTCAGCACTGTAGCCAGGCTGACAAAGAGTCAGAGCTCTGTAGAGCCGAGTATTCCTTTCACGTTAACTAGTAGTGACTTCATGGATTTCTTTACAAATAAAATTTTATACATTAGAGAAAAAATTATTCATAACCATCTCAAAGATTATTCTTCATGTTCGGCTGCTTTCAGCACTGCTGGTATTTGTTTAGACTCTTTTGCTCCAGTTGATCTTTCAGAGTTAACTTCAATAGTTACTTCCTCCAAACCAGCAACATGTTTGTTAGATCCCATTCCTACTAGACTGTTCAAAGAAGTCTTTACAATTATTGATGCTTCAATCTTAAAAATGATCTATCAGTCTTTATTAGTTGGCTATGTACCACAGACCTTCAAGGTGGCTGTAATTAAACCTCTGCTTAAAAAGCCATCACTTGACCCAGCTGTCTTAGCTAATTATAGGCCAATCTCCAACCTTCCTTTTCTCTCAAAGACTCTTGAAAGAGTAGTTGTAAAACAGCTAACTGATCATCTGCAGAGGAACGGTTTATTTGAAGAGTTTCAGTCAGGTTTCAGAATTCATCACAGTACAGAAACAGCATTAGTGAAGGTTACAAATGATCTTCTTAGAGCCTCTGACAGTGGACTCATCTCTGTTCTTGTCCTGTTGGACCTCAGTGCAGCTTTGATACTGTTGATCATAACATTTTATTACAGAGATTAGAGCATACTATAGGTATTAAAGGTACTGCACTGCAGTGGTTTGAATCATATTTATCTCATAGACTCCAATTTGTTCATGTAAATGGGGAGTCTTCTTCACACACTAAGGTTAATTATGGAGTTCCACAGGGTTCTGTGCTAGGACCAATTCTATTTACATTATACATGCTTCCCTTAGGCAGTATTATTAGAAAGCACTGCATCAATTTTCAGTGTTATGCAGATGATACTCAGCTTTACCTATCAATGAAGCCAGATGACACACATCAATTAATTAAACTGCAGGAATGTCTTAAAGACATTAAGGCCTGGATGACCTCTAATTTCCTGCTTCTAAATTCAGATAAAACTGAAATTCTTGTTCTCGGCCCCACAAATCTTAGAAACATGGTGTCTAAACAGATACTTACTCTGGATGGCATTACTTTGGCCTCCAGTAACACTGTGAGAAATCTTGGAGTCATTTTTGACCAGGATATGTCCTTCAATGCACATATTAAACAAATATGTAGGACCGCTTTTTTGCATTTGCGCAATATTTCTAAAATTAGAAACATCCTTTCTCAGAGTGATGCTGAAAAGCTCATTCATGCATTTATTACTTCTAGGCTGGATTATTGTAATTCATTATTATCAGGCTGTCCTAAAAGCTCCCTGAAAAGCCTTCAGCTGATCCAAAATGCTGCAGCTAGAGTACTGACAGGGACTAGAAAGAGAGAGCAGATTTCTCCCATATTGGCTTCTCTTCATTGGCTCCCTGTTAAATCTAGAATAGAATTTAAAATTCTTCTCCTCACATACAAGGTCTTGAATAATCAGGCACCATCTTATCTCAAAGACCTCATAGTACCATATCACCCCAATAGAGCACTTCGCTCTCAGACTGCTGGCTTACTTGTGGTTCCTCGGATACTTAAGAGTAGAATGGGAGGCAGAGCCTTCAGCTTTCAGGCGCCTCTTCTGTGGAACCAGCTCCCAGCTTGGATTCGGGAGACAGACACCCTCTCTATTTTTAAGATTAGGCTTAAAACTTTCCTTTATGATAAAGCTTATAGTTAGGGCTGGATCAGGTGACCCTGAACCCTCCCTTAGTTATGCTGCTGTAGGCCTAGTCTGCTGTGGGGTTCACATAATGCACTGTTTCTCATTCACCTTATTTACTTTGTTTATACTCCACTCTGCATTTAATCATTAATTGATATTAATCTCTGGCTCTCTTCCACAGCATGTCTTTCTCTCCCCTCAGCCCAACCGGTCGCGGCAGATGACCCCCCCTCCCTGAGCCTGGTTCTGATGGAGGTTTCTTCCTGTTAAAGGGAGTTTTTCCTTTCCACTGTCGCCAAGTGCTGCTCATAGGGGGTCATTTTGACTGTTGGGTTTTCTCTGTATTATTGTAGGGTCTTTACCCACAATACAAAGCGCCTTGAGGCGACAGTTTGTTGTGATTTGGCGCTATATAAATAAAATTGAATTGAATTGAATTGAATCAACAGTATCAAAAGCTGCACTGAGGTCCAACAGGACAAGAACAGAGATGAGTCCACTGTCAGAGGCTCTAAGAAGATCATTTGTAACCTTCACTAATGCTGTTTCTGTACTGTGATGAATTCTGAAACCTGACTGAAACTCTTCAAATAAACCGTTCCTCTGCAGATGATCAGTTAGCTGTTTTACAACTACTCTTTCAAGAATCTTTGAGAGAAAAGGAAGGTTGGAGATTGGCCTATAATTAGCTAAGACAGCTGGGTCAGTGATGGCTTTTTAAGTAGAGGTTTAATTACAGCCACCTTGAAGGTCTGTGGTACACAGCCAACTAATAAAGACTGATTGATCATTTTAAAGATAGAAGCATCAATAATTGTAAAGACTTCTTTGAACAGTCTAGTAGGAATGGGATCTAATAAACATGTTTCTGGTTTGGAGGAAGTAACTATTGAAGTTAACTCTGAAAGATCAATAAGAGAGAGAGTCTAAATACCAGCAGTGCTGAAAGCAGCCGAACATAAAGATATGTTTGTGAGATGGTTATGAATAATTTTTAATGGTTAAAATTTGAGGTATGTTTAGATATTCATTTTAGCATTTGTTGCATTTAGACTGTAATTTTCCATTTTTCCATAATGACACCAGCTGTGATTGATTTTCTTCTAGATAAACACGTTTATTTTAAAAGTTCATTTGTTACTTTCCGGTTAAACTTGACTCTTCCTGTTTTCCCTGCAGGCTGGCTATATTCATGTGGTCAGTAAAGAAGATCTTGTCCTGTGGTCGATGGTATTCTAACTCCTCTGCATTGGGCTGCAGCTAGAGATAGCATTAGTCCTTCCTCTGCTCTGGAGAAGTGCTACAAGCTTTAGTGTGACAGTAATGAGAACCTGCAGAGAGTGGCAAGCTTTCATATGCCACCACAGCTGGATCACTGATGCAGCACAGCACAGCAAGGACTGCAGTCTTCAGCTACACACAGAGATGGTGGAGTGGGAGTTCTGCAGGATTCCCACTGCAGGACTGAAGTGGGAATTCTGCAGGATGTGAGACTGAGTAAAGAAGCAGTTCATTATTCAGATCAGTTATTCATTGTCATAAAGTTCTTCGTACTTAGAATTATTTATACAATTAATTTAAGAAAGCTTGTGCACACACACACATGCACAACCAGGTGTGAGCCCATGCTCTTACATATTTCTCCACCTGCCAAAGAAAACATGGAAGTCTGTTTAAAAAGACAGAAGAAACACTGAAGGCTACTAAATTTCTCTGCAGTCTAAGGGCCTGTTCCCACTGGCCCACTGAGCAACAGATAAGCTTTAATTATTTTAATGGACAGGTCAGCAGGTATATGCGTCTCTGTGTTGCACCTCTACACTTTATGAACACAGCTTGCTAACCAAGCCTCTAGCTCCAAAACACCAAAATGGTAATCTGAGTCTTTAAAATGCCTGGTCCATGGGCAGTGTTGTAGTCAAGACCACCTAAACCGAGACGAGACAAGACCAAGACCGAGGGAGGGCGAGACTGAGACCAGTGCCTGACACTATATGACACAATAAAATGTGAAAC
Source organism: Archocentrus centrarchus (assembly GCF_007364275.1). NCBI lineage: Eukaryota > Metazoa > Chordata > Actinopteri > Cichliformes > Cichlidae > Archocentrus > Archocentrus centrarchus. Next base: position 5,736,208 of record NC_044356.1, read on the forward strand.
ATGATCAAAATCACTTCTCAAATTGATCTGAAAGATCCACATTCCCATAAAATCACCTAGATATTAAACACTCAGAGCTGAAATAAATGTAACCATCTTTATTTAATACTCCTGGGTGACCTCCATCATTTATCACAGAATGTAAAACAATTATTCATAGTTCATCACAATAGTCTCAACTGTTCTCTGCCTTTCATAAACAATACATAAAGTTATGTTGTTTTTAAACCAACAACAATCTTTGTAAAAATGTGCACTATTTCAAAACCACATAGCTAAATGTGTAAAAATGGCAAACACTCATCGACAGTAAGAACTAAAGCCACAAGTTTCTCTCTTATATAGATTAAAGCTGCAGTATGTAACTTAATAAATCTGTTTTTTACATATTTTTTAAAACTGTCACCATGTCAAGACAGTATGAGGCAGATAATCTGTGAAGAAAAAAAAAATCAAGCTCCTCCACCTCCTCCCTGAACCGCTCCTAATCAAAAACAACCAATCAGAACCAGGATGAGGGTCAATCACTGTCAATCACTCCTGGTGTATGTGCTGCTCAATGTAGTTGTGTACGATACTTCAAGATTTGGTATCGATTCTATGCCAAGTAAATACAGGGCCAGTATCGCCGATACTGTTACCAATACTTTTTAATAATTATTAGAATTTTCATGAAGTTTAACTGGTTTGAGATTTTTTTTTCCTTTGGATCATTAATTAGTTAAAACCCAGGATAGAATTGGGCAAAGTTTACAGGTAATTAGAAAATACTTTTTCAAAGTAAAAGTTATTGTTCTGAAACAATACAACATTACCAAAGGAAATTTCCCCATATATTGATGTCTGAATTTTTTTTCTTCATAAATGAAGTGTACAAAATCATCACTCAAGAACAAATGTCAACTTTTTTCTTAAATAAATAAGCTGTACAAATTTAAATTTAAGTTTGCTTTAAATGTTTCATTGCAAATTACTTTTTCCCCCCAAATAAAATATGTTATGGGTCACGTGACAGTATAACAAAACACTGTTGGCCCAGGCCAAGGTGGAATCAAACCCAGACCTTCTAGCTGTGAGGCAGCAGTGCTAACCACCATGCCTCTGTGTCACCAAGTTGTAGACAGAAAATAATAATTAATACAACTTATTTAAACTCATGGCACTACACTTGGACTACAGTCTAGTGTCACAGTGGGGTTAGGGTTTGAATGCTGCAGCATGACCTGATGTGATGGATGGATGAATGGTGGTAAAGCTTTGAGAGGGCGTGAAACCCACTTAACTTTTGATTTATGTGTTGAATCTCAAGAGTGGATGAATGCTAACCAATTCTATTTCAGCCATCACTCCTAAAGTATATCTGCTGTGTCTGTGTGCAGATGGGAGGATGAGTACGCAGCCAGGATGGAGCTGCAGGAGAAGGTGGCTGAACTTGAGGAGGTAAAACTGACAAACTGCTTGCTCATGTTCTCATGAAATATTTCTCATTTTAAAGTGTTTTTTGGTTTTAGGGGTGCAGTCTGCTTCTCATCATGAAGTCAGATTTGATGATGTAGCTTTTTGACTTCAAGCAGCAGCATCAACACTTCCTGAGGACCACTAACCAAATTCAAAGCTCATGCAATTTTCAGGAAAAAGCATTTTACATACTTGTTTCTGATCTTTAAAATAAGAAGCCTTTCACTGGGCAAGTTGTTCTGCTCAGTTGGGGATAGTTCAGTTTCTGGAAGCAGACGTGCTGGAGTCCAAACTTAATGTGCAGTTGGAGAGCGGGGTCGGGGCTGCGTGGAGGATAGTTCAGTATCAACAGTATTGTTTCTATACATCTGTTTTGAACATCTATCACTATATTTTTGAAGGAAAACTGATGTATCACCCAGCCCTAGTATATATGAGAGGAATTCTGGCCACATGGAGGCAGCTGTCGCTCTGTTAGTCCAAACTGCTTCAGGGGGGAAAGGACTTCCCAAACCAGCACCACCACACAGCATATATGCAAAAGGCTCCCACAGATGTCTTGTTTTTGATGGGACATGTCCCAATACTTCATCACATTACAGTATTGTTAATTTTTAGTACCTCTGAGTTACATACATATAACCTGAACAAGCTGCAGCTGGGAGACATGAAGAAACGGGTTTGAAACTTCTGGGTCCAAGAAAAAGCTTCCTGCAACTAACAGTTTTGGATTTGCAAGATGAGCTTTTAGAAAAGTCTTTCATGAATCATAGTTCAGTGTTCATTTTTGGTTTTGATTAACGCTGGTCTGCACCATCCGTGGATGTAAAGACCTAATGATGTCTTACACGTGCATAAATGGTAGCTGGACAGCACGCCTCATTCACACATGCTTCCTATCTAACGTTCACACTCTGACAGTTGCATCGGAGAAGAAGCAACTTGGGGTCCAGTATTTTGTCAAGGAGACTTTGGCACACAGACTGGAGCAGCCAGGGATTGAACCACCAACCTTCCCATTAGTAGATGACCTGCTCTGCCTCCTGAGCCACAGCCGCCCTGTAACAGAATGTGTGTGTCTAGTTCCTATGAGCCACAGACAGCATGATGGTGTTTGTGTTATGCAGGACCTGCAGGAGAGCGAAGTGTGCCAGGACGAGCTGGCTCTGAGGGTGAAGCAGCTGAAGGCGGAGCTCGTTCTCTTCAAAGGACTCGTCAGCAATGTGAGTCTGCTACAGCTTTATCTCATTTTTAATAATGTAGTAATAATAAGCTCAACTGGTCCGTGTGTTTTATGTCATTTAACAGAAGTGTGTATTTTTATTTATGGTCACTGTGTTTGATGCAGAGGAAAAGAAGCACCAATTTAAAGAATTTTTATGACAGCATTTCTAAAGGTGTTTATCCATCCATCCATTTTCTTCCGCTTGCCCAGGGTCGGGTCACGGGGGCAGCAGCCTAAGTGGAGAAGCCAAGGCCTCCCTGTCCTCAGCCACCTCCACCGGCTCATCCAGGAGGCCCTGAGGTGTTCCCAGACCAGCCGAGAGATATAATCTCTCCAGCGTGTCCTGGGCCCTCCCGGTGTTTATTTACCAGAAGGAAAGGCAACATGACAATAACCTCAGAAATGTTGTCCTCTCTTTGCCTCAGAACCTGTCAGATCTGGACACTAAGATCCAGGAAAAGGCCATGAAGGTGGACATGGACATCTGCCGCCGTATCGACATCACCGCCCGCCTCTGTGACGTCGCCCAGCAGAGGAACTGCGAGGACATGATTCACATCTTCCAGGTAGATCTGTGGCGACGAAATGTCCCAACAAAACTCGGCCTTTCTTCTAAACAAACACGTCTCCACCACGCAGCAGGTGCCCACGCCGCCCTCCACTTTGAGCCGCCGGGCCAGGAAGCACAGCGGGCAGTCGGTGAAGGGCGGGGATGGAGACGAGCTCAGCGTGTCGGAGAGCGAGGGAGGTGGGGCTAAAAGCGAGGATTCATGCAGCACGTCGGCCAATCAGATCAATGAGCAGATGCAGAGGATGCTGAACCAGCTGTAGGTGTTTTTGGTTAAGGGTCTGAAACTTTCTGAGATGATGCATCAGCTGACACGTGTGTGTGTGTGTGTGTGTGTGTGTGTGTGTGTGTGTGTGTGTGTGTGTGTGTGTGTGTGTGTGTGTGTGTGTGTGTGTGTGTGTGTGTGTAGGAGGGAGTGTGAGTTTGAGGATGACTGTGACAGTCTGGCCTGGGAAGAAACCGAAGAAACTCTTCTACTCTGGGAAGATTTTCCAGGATACACACTGGGAGTGGAAACACAGGGAGAGGTGCGCACACACACACACACACACACACACACACACAAACAGAACCAGATCTGGTGTGATAAATTCAGGCTTTGTTTCTTAAAGTTACTCTGATACACCATAAAACAGCACAGAGATCCTTTAGTCATCACAAAGATTCGAACACAGGATCCAAACAGTTAAAGAATCCAAAGACAGAATCTGCTTTTAAAATGTTATTTTGAAGATTATCAAAGCAAATAAAATATCTATATAAACATAAAATAAAGTATGTATCAAGTGTTCTCCAAGTAGAAGCTTTGATCCTGGATAAGGGTTCAAATACTCTGTTGGACTCCAGATGTTTGAAATGTAGATTGTGGTCCCACAGCAGCAGGAGAGCTCCTCACAGGTCCGTGTTCCCTCTGTCAGAGAGCTGAGACTGAAAAAATGACTTCTGTGTTTATTGTAGATGAGTGATGATGATATGATACCCTGACAGCCCGTTCTTTTCGCTGCTCTGCACAGTATTTGAAGCAGAAAGAGTTAAAAAACGTGAGCTCACAGGAGGCTCGGCTGCTGCACGATGCTCGAGCATATTGTGTTAATATTTTGGGATTCCTGTGGGGATGATCGTGGTTTTCAAATAGGCATTAAGTTCTGAAAGAAAAATTTTATATACATGCAGCGATAAAATATCCATTTTCCCCGGTGACATGTGATGTGGTGCTAGTGCCAGAAGGTAAACTGTAAACTGGTTGGCTAAAAGTGCAAGGACAGAAACAGGAAAAATCATAAATGTTTGATCAGGGCGCGTTATAGTTACCTTTATATGTTCAGACCTTTTACTTATTTTTACATTTCGCCCTAAAACGTATTAAATGAGCACAAAGTGAAGAGACTGACCTCATCATCCTGTTTCTTCCCCACACTGACAAACTCCACGCTGCTGCAGGACGAGTCCATCGAGAAGGTGATTAAAGACACAGAGTCTCTGTTCAAATCCAGAGAGAAGGAATACCAGGACACCATCGACCAGATAGAGGTGAGACAGCTACATAAGCATGAAGGTCAGATGTTGTTGGCCTGCAGCTGTTAAAGTGGACTTGTTCTTGGACTGTTAGAGTAGCTTTGCATGAGTCACGGTTCAGAATAGTCCATCTTATATTGGGACTTGGTACAGCCCCTGCCTTTAAGCCTACTCTCCTCTGACTGGCTGCCCTTTGCCAAAAGAGAGATTCAGCAACATGTACCTGTAAGGCTGGAGTCAGCAGTACTGATGTGTGTGTGTGTGTGTGTGTGTGTGTGTGTGTGTGTGTGTGTGTGTGTGTCTGTCCTCGCCAGCTGGAACTGGCCACAGCAAAGAGTGACATGAACCGTCACCTGCATGAGTACATGGAGATGTGTTCAATGAAGAGAGGCCTGGATGTCCAGATGGAGACCTGCAGGAGGCTCATCACACAGAGTGGAGACAGGTACACACACACACACACACACACACACACACACACACACACATGTGAAGTGTAATCATGAGGAAAAACAGCTCGTAGAGATGACAGAACTTTAGGTATATTCCAGTAGGCCATTTTGCTGAGGAAAGAAGGGCTTAGGAAAGGAGCTTCTGTGCTTCCTTTATTACCTCCTTTTATCATAGGATACATGGAGCATCCTTTATGAAAGGTGAGATAATACCCATAATTCATAGCGACGGCCCAGGCGAGTGGTTTTCCCCTTCATGCCATAACCAGCAGCTGAACAGTGAAGATCACGCTGCTGTAATCAGACCTGCCCTGAACACAGGTTTATAGAAGTGTGTTCAGGGCAGGTTTGATTAGGGCAGTCTAGAAATGAACTGACCAAAATCTGTATAATTGAGATTAGTGATGCGGCCTTTAGGATACGTTCTTATTTTGGGTCTGCTGGGATAAGTGATGGATGGAGGGAATCTTCCTTTGCTCATAGAAATCCTGAACAGTTCTACTTTAAAGGACCAGGGTAAGAACACCTTGTGGTGAAGTAAGATGTGCGTTTTGTAGTCCATCTTCTGCACTTTGTAGTTTGAACACAGCAGATATCCGGCACCACATCGTTAGGAAGATTCTCCGATCTCCTCCTTTCCTACTCACCTGGTAGGTGGTGAGGAAAAGAGGTGCTTTTGGAACGTTCACCTCCTTTCTTTATGGTCCCGTCTAATGTCAGCTGTTACAGTGTCTCAGTTAACGCAGCAGGAAATGAAGCCTTTAAACTGCTGGAGAATGAATGGAGATCTTTAAGGTGTCTTCATGCAGGATCTTTGCACTGCAGCTGTTTTATCTTCGTGCTGCTGATAGACTGGCAGCCACGTGTTTGTTTAAAATCAACTTTATTTCACTCAGGTTAAATCTTTTTTTCTCAGATATCTGGAGACTATCAACTGAAGTTGGATAAAATGTGTTTTTCTTAAATCGCCTGATTTGGACTGTTTATTATGAGCCGTGTTTGTGAGAAGCTGGAAGCAAACTCCGTCCTCTGTCTGCAAATCTGCTGTTACACATCAGATCATTGAGCACTGAAAGAAAGTCCCGAGTCAGGGTTCACGGTTCTGGGAGGTCAGCGTGAGGGTGTGAACAGCATACCATGTTCTACTAATATTAATAATGATCTCACATCCTCATCACAGGAAGTCCGCCTCGCTCATCTCGCTGACGGTGGACGACTCGGACAGCGAGGAGAAGGACAGGAAGAAGCCGGCGCTGCCTGCCGACTCCGAGAGCGGCGATGTCAATGGCGCCATCCCACCGCTGACCTGGAGGAAACCCTAACACACGCTTCCTCTGCTGCTGCCCGCAGCCTGACGATGACAAAGCAAACTAAAGCAGAACGTACGCAGGTCCAAAGTCTCCCCTCTCATTTTAAGCCTCCAAAAGCAGCCGGTCTGAATTTTACCGATCATGAAATCAGCCAGCAAGAGGAGTTTCTCCAGCTCTTAATGAACCCGTCATTACTTATAGTATAATAAGTCATTTTAATTTGAAAAGCTGTTATCCACCGTAGGGGTGTTGCCCTCGTGTGGTTACTAGCTGTAACTGCACATGTGGAGGTCAAAACTGAACTTAGATGCACTTTAAAGGTTACCCATTAATTTTCTTTTGCACGCTGAGAGAAGAAAACTGTGATTGCATGATTTCTGTAACACTGCAGGAGCAAAAGAAGGAAAGCAGTTTGCACACATACAGTGTTTCACTTAGTCACATGCAGCAGCTTCAAAGCATTAAGGCTCAAGTTTAATTCACTTTTTTCATTTCTAACTGTAGTAAAGTGGAAAAGTCCAGCTCACCTTAAACTGATTCCAGCATCTAAGACAAAAAGACACCTTTGATGCTGACGCCAAAAAAAAGCATTGGATGTTTGAAGGTTTAAAGTTCCCTTTTTAATGAACCTGAAAATATTCTGTAAGTTTAGATGAGCTTCAGTTTTTCCTGAATTTGAGGTTTCTGCCCGTGTAAACCCTAACCCCCTCACAGCGTGATGTGTGAACATTAACCTTTATACAGATACAGAGCTTCCTCTTACCGCCACACAAAACACCATCCAGAAATAGATCATAGATTTCTATAGTTTGTTGATAATGTGATGACGAAGGCTCCACGCTGGTTTAAAGTGAACCACAGTTAATAAACTGGTTCAGTGAGGACGTGCACTTTTATCTATTTTTTTAAATGACTGTGGGGAGATGTACATTTACAGGTATTTTGGGTCTGTTCTCACATGTCTGGCAGCAGTTTGGTCTCATGGTTCAGTATCTTTTGGATACATTAACATAGACCTAATTTCCTGTCATATCCTGCCCCAGTGACAAATGCAGTTTTAATTATGAAGCCGGGGGCTGTACGAGTAAACCGTGCAGGCTGAAAGTTCAGGCTGCTGAACACTCAGTTTAACAGTTTTTTTCTACTCGTGGATCTGTGTGATGTCATGGGGGGATCCCACCTGTAGTTCATTTTTTCCTTTTTATGAGGGGCAGCCAATCACAAGAAGGCTGGGTAAAAGGAGAAGGAGCTTAAAAATGCCCCCCAGCCCAAAAACAAAAAAGAAAAAGAGTTTAAGATGCCTTTACTTTCATTTTATCTTAAAGCAGAGGCGCCACATTAGGATGAGCCAGTGTCACGACCCTGAAATCCACACACAGCTCTGCTCGTATAACTCTGATCTGTTTCAGAGGATCATCTGTGATTTTAAGGAGTCTTTGTTCTGTAAAATGTACAGTTTGTAAAGATAAACCCTGTAATTAATGTACAGAATAGTGTGAAGCTGTAGTGCTCCTGCAAGCTTCTGTCTCAGTGTAAGTGCAGCTGAAACGATTCTTATCTATATTTGTGGGTTCAGCCCTGCAGTAGCTCTCAGCTCAATCACATCTGATGTTAGTGTCTCAGCAGGAAAGCCGGCATCAGAGGGAAAAGATGAGCAAACGCGCCTCCAGGTGTGCTCTCCGGGTCAAAGAGTCAAACAGGTGTACAGGATGCTGCAGGCCTCATCACCACCGTCATCTCTCTGCTTCTGTCTTTGCTGATGCTTTGAATGTTTCCCGGTTTTCACTCCTTCAGATGTTATCACATCTCTGATTATTCGAATGTCTGCTTCTTAAATATAACCGGCCATACTCACGAACAGACCCGTTACAGGAACACGCTCACGTTTATTCCTGCACATTTCTCCCCCGAGCACATTAAAACCATCCAAACTGAAACTGTTCTTTTGTGCTGTTCTCAGTGGGAAATGGCCCAAGAGTCGTGCTGTTCCTTTAATGATGAGCAACAAACTGCAAGTGTTGAACAGGCTTTGAATCAGACGCTGCTTCAGCCGAGCTCCTCGTATCGATATTGTCATAAAACGAGACATGAATGACACGAAAGAAAAGCAGCTGAAGAAAGAAACCAGTGAAGACTTTGTGCTGTGCAGAGCTGTCTGTGTGTGTGTGTGTGTGTGTGTGCCATGAAACCATGCAGAGAATAAACGCCACTGAAAACACTTCATTCTGTGACCTTGTGTTTACTGTGACAGGAAGTTCTCACGCCGTTTCCTCCGACCTAACTCCGACCCCTAACCCTTCACAGATTCAGACCTGATGCACATTTATCTCCAGGAGCTGAAAGGTTTTTAATAAAGTAGCTTCATCACAGAGTAGAAATAAGTGCTGCTGTTCAAATCCTGACTTAAAGTACAGTGTGACTGCTGTCAGTGTGAAAGACTGAAGATGTGCTTTCAGTACAGTTTTTCTTACATAAACGTGGACAAAAGCAGATTTTTTTCTTCCTACACAAACAGACTAAACAATCATCAGTTCAAAAAGTGAAGAAACGTCATACTCAGATGCAGCACTGACTGATGGTGTCGATGAGCTGCAGCTTCTCTTCATTCGGTTCACATTAATGATGCTTCAGTTCGGACGAAACAGGTTTGAATTGTTGCCAACAGTTTAAAGATCCTCTTTACTGGACCTGCTGTGTGAGTCTGTGCTGCCACACAAAAGTGCTTCTAACTTAAAAAATGAATTATATACTCCCTCAGTGTGATGGCAGCATTTTAAAATTGGGCAGCAGGCATTTTTCAGCCACAGTGAAAACAAAGATGATGTTAAACGCAGAAAAATACATAGAAATGCTCCCTGAGAGAAAACTGCAGCCAAACTCACCTGCACGCCTGAGCCATGGAGGCTGCGCTTGATTTCCACACCCGCTACTCTGCACTGGTCAGGTGACACACACACACACCAATAAAAACAGAAAAACCGCTAAGCCAGACGTCACAAATTTATGATTAGAAAACTCAAATGTACAAAGAAAAATAAAACTGCAGGGAAGGAAATCTGTTAAATAACAATAATAAGTATGAGTAAAAACTCATTTCTGACAAAAGATCACAAATTTATGAGGAAAGAAATTTTGAAATATACAAAGTAAACTCTGAAATTTACAAGAAAAGGCATTATGGGAAAATCTTTTTTTTTGGCTCTATACAGACACGTTGGCCGAGGACGGCGGTGTGATGGAAAATGAGCTCAAGTAAGATTTGGAGTATTTACAGCCAGGAGACCGGTAATCAGAGGCATGCTCAGCGGCACTCTGGGGTCAGGGGTCACATCACTCTCAGAGGTCAAGGGTCATCTGGCGCCTGATTTTTGTCTTTTTCCAGAAAAAGTAGAAAATTCAGAATAAATTCTCCACAAATGCTGAAGTGAAAGCCACAATCAACCCGGCTCGGTGGGGATTAGCGTTCACAGAGAAAGCGCGTGCATGTGTGCGTTCTTGTGCGCGCATGGGGGCGGGGCTTTTGCTTGACGCGCAGGGTGTTAGTGGTCTGTAGTTTTTAGTTTGAAGCGAAAAGTGAATGAAGACGTCCTTCGCTTAGATTCAGCCTCTCAGATTCTCTCCACCGTCCTCCAGCTGAAATGTGAGTACTCCGTCATTTCCATCGGAACCTCAGCTTCAGAAACAAGAGTGCAACTAAAGGGCTCTCTCATTAGATGCGCTGGCGGCTGCAGCACGATTCAAACCACGTCTTCTTCCTTTAATCCACATTTTCCTCAGTTTTAGTCCCTAAATGTATTATTTTATAAAAGGGGAACTTGTGTAGAAATGTGCGCGCTGAGGCTGCAGAAATACGGCCGTGACTCATGGGCTGACTCACCTACAAAACTCTCCATCATCAAACTGTGATGGGCCGCGCTGTGGGGCTCTCAGCTGCAAACACCCGGGGGTTAAAGCAAAGACATCATGGGGCTGTATTGTGTGTGTGTGTGTGTGTGTGTGTGTGTGTGTGTGTGTGTGTGTGTGGCGGGGGGGAATAATTTCGTGCATGTTGATCTCCATCAGTCAGCCTGCTGCTGCTGCTCTAATCTTTCTCCATTTTGCTGCTGAAAACAAGCCTGTGTGTGAGAGCTGTGGTGAAGGTGAACTGTATGCATCAGCTCACCTGTTCGTGTGTGTTCGTGTGTGTGTGTGTGTGTGTGTGTGTGTGTGTGTGTGTGTGTGTGTGTGTGTGTGTGTGTGTGTGTGTGTGTGTTTTAAAGCAGTTTTTTGCTTCTTCCACAGAGCTCAGGCTGTTGCAGCCTCTGATGCTCTGATCATGTGGATGGAGGCCAAAGTTGGATGAGTCATGTTTCCATGACTGAAAAAGAGTTTATGTCTCGGACTCAGTCACATTACAGGCTCCATTCTGCATCTCATATTTTACCCTGGTAAAAATATAGTATTAATAGTACAAAACTGTAGTATTTATTGTGTAAGCCAAGCCAAACAGTGCTGTGGTGCACACTCATGAGCTTGTATGGAGGGTTAGCAGCTTTCCTCCAGCTCAGGCTGTCGGCTCACTCCTGCTGATCAGCTCACCATCCAAAGATGAAGAAAATGAGGAACAGAGTGCTCATGGCATTCATGTCCAGAAAACTTTCTTTCTTAAAATGTAAATGTATTATGGCAATTTTAAACTCGATCAATCTAAATGAGTCAATCAAAACTTTTTAATGAGTGCAGGATTCTCTGTTGCAGCCCTGTGGTTGCTTCTTTTGTTTTACTCCCACTGAACTACCTGCTCATGCTCTGATGTTTTATTGCATCTTTTTATTGGCTGTTATGGAGTTTGTTTCTTGTATTAGCAGTCATATTTCAAGGGGCGCTGGTAGACACACCCCTCCTTCACAGCCAATCAAACTGCAGCATTCAGGGTGATTTATGGTTCTGTGTGAACCCTTCATAGGTGGGTTTTTACCTTAAAGCACCTTGAGGTGACTGTATAAATAAAACTGAACTGAATAACAAGACTTTGTTCTTCTTGTGGCATTTTTCAAAGTGTTTCATTTGCTTGTGGAAAATCGAGGTCAAAGATTTTTGTTTCCATATTTGGTTCCTCGCCCATAAGTGGAGATGTGTCCAAAAAAAAAGCACTAATATGGTGAAAGGAACGTGTATTTTAGAACATCACAACATACATTAGAACTTTATGTGGTGTTTCTTCATGGCCACATTAACCTCACTGAGACGCCGGGTGGGCCCCAGTGATAATTTTGACAGCAAATTTTAATTTAGTCATAATTTAGTCATCTGAATAGTTTTAGTTTCAGTCGAGGCATTATCATAAGAATATAGTCGACTAAACCTACAGTCGATTTAATCACTAAAATATAAAGGGTGTAAAATGTAAATGCTTTTTCTTCGGTTCCCTTGAATTAGTCATTATACACACTTACACAAAATTAAACATTTATTAAAAGTTATGGAATATTATTAATAATATTAACATTAGTGTTTCACCTGCTTCCCACACACCTGATCATCCTTAACTGGCAAGGGCCCGCCCACGGGCCCTGTGTAGCGCTTTTTGACTTTGAAGCCTCATAGCGTCACAGTAACACTGCAGTTCGCCCTTATGATGCTTTTATATGACAGACTAGACCCTCAGAATTTGATTGACACCTCATTTGGCCAATCATGTTATGAAATGGATTTTCCAGAGCCAATAATAAGCAGACAGCGTCATCTGACTTCTCTGGACATGCCCCCAAATGTCCGCCAATCGTTCTTATTGGTCAACTCTGACCCAAAATCTAAAATGACAGATGGATAGCCAATAAAATTCCTGACACGTGGGTATACGGCACTATGGGGTTTGTTTTCACGCGACTCCACAAACTCTCTGCGTAATCAGTGCGTCCTCCATGCCTGAAACTCAGCAGGAAGTAAGAGCGTCTGCACCGTCGTGCGTAAACAGTGTTTACAATAATTTGTCTCACCAACGGATTATCAGAATGCATCAAAAACAGACTGTATTTATTCAACAAAGTGACTAAATGACTCACGAGTGGATTATTATTCATTAGAGGACTTCCTCGCTGATTCGACCGGTTTTATCGCTGCAAACGAACAGCTGTTCTGAAGCCGCTTCATGGTAAGAAATTTTATTCTCAGCTCGTCCTCCTATTATATGCCGTTTAGATGTAAATATGTATGTAATGGTGAGCTTGACATGCACCATTACACAGAAAATATCACCGTACGCTGTTGTTACGCCACTTATATTGTGTGCACTTTACATATGGATATTTACAAGAGCAGTGTTGGGGGCAGAGAAGGTTGTTACAGGTCTCGCTGAGGCTTTCACAAAGTCTTTATTACAGCAGGATGAGGACAGTGGCTCGGAGCTTTTTTTTGAAAAGTATCTAAAGTTTTACAGAAAGCTTTATGCTTTGTGGTGGGCTTTGTGTAAGTTGTTTTGTTTGTGGGTTTGGGATGGGGTTGTCTATCAGAGGAGGACTATTGGAAGGCTAGTGGTTTTTTATTTTATGTGAATATCTAGTGTTTACATTTTCTGTAACTTTTGATCAGTATACAATTTATTTATTTTGTGTGTGTGAAGGAATCACTGAAAATAGACTGGGGTTTTTGTGAATGAAGGCCTAACATTTTCCTTCTTTTACAAATTAGGGCAACCTCTGATTTATAATGTCTATAATTATAATTAATTTGCACTATCAGTAAATTTGTGTATAGCAGAGGATTCCTCAGGGCAGTATCTTTGATTAGAGCCCTCACTGATGACTGTATGTTGAAGCATTGAGGAGTTACAGCCATTTGAAGTCTGCATATGAGACTCCAAGTGCTCTCATGTGGCACTTGGAGTCTCCAAATGGCACATGTGAGTCCTCACCTGGACATCAACACACAAAAACCTTTACAGAACAGTAGGTTTTTGTGCTTTCTTGATCAAATTTGAAATGCACGGTAAAAAGACTTCATTCTACAGCTCCATTATATTTTCCAATCCATACCGTCTACACTCAGTGTGTAGTTACATGAAAACAAACAGGAAAAATTTAGGCGAGGCAAAAACTGTCTCATTTTTCTGTGTTCCAAACTCAATAGGTACATACTCATTACAGTTACAGCATTTTTGACTGCAAAAATGAAAAATATAGGTTGTCTTCTTCACAAAGAGACCAAGCTTTTGCATGTACTCCAAAGAGATCAGGAACAGCAGCTGATTTAATTTGGGTATGCTTTTTCAAGCGTTTTTGGTGATTTTGGAGCGGCCAGGTAAGGGGTGACTGGCTTGCAGATGTTTAAGATTTGTCGTGTTTTTACCCGAGATAGTCGCCCCACATGGTTTACACATCGTTTTGTTTGTCACAACGTCAAAGGACAAATGTGTCCATACATCGGCTCTTCTCTTTCTCCCTGCTGACATTGTTTACAAAACTTAGTTCTATCGGAAGAAACGACCAATCACAGGCTAGTTTGGTCTTCCCGAGTTTAGAGCAAATTTGCGCAACTGTGCGTTTGATTGGATGTTTTTCTAACTTATCCCGCCCTGTCACAAAATTAAATAAGTTGGATTTCGTCCCCACCAAGCATTTTCGTCTCGTTTTCATTCATTGACGAAAGTGTCAATTAATTTCATCATCGTTTTTATCCTTTGAGGTAGTTTTTATTTAGTTATCTTCTCGTTATCGTCATGAAAAAAAGGGTCGTTGACGAAAACTATGACGAAATTAACACTGGCAGGCATCATATATACGGGTATACAGGGGTATTCAACTGGCGGCCCAAGGGCCAGAACTGGCCCATCAGTCATTTTGGACCGGCCCATTTACGTCTATTAAATAAAAATTTTAAAAGAAGCTGTGACTAAACTGTAAGCACGGCATGTAGTTCACACTCCTTACAGGTGGTGGCGGTAACGCACCATAGATTACCAACCGCCACTAAACTCAAGAAGAAAAAGAAGAAGAATGGCATTTTATCAGTGTTGCCAACTTGGTGGCTTTGTCGCTAGAGCTAGCCTTTTCAGACCCCCCCTAGCGAGTTTTTTCCTAAAAGCAACTAGTGACAAATTTAGCGAGGTTTCTCCGTGATGTCGGAGACTTTTTGAGTTTCTTTGTTAACCTGAGTAAGTGTCCCGAGAAATGTGTGGCCCACTGGCAAATAGCCTCATTTGGCCCATAGAAAAATGTAGTTGAATACCCCTGATATATATGACCTTCATAGAGTCTATGTTCGAGCTGTGCAGCAGGTACAAACATCGTGACTTCTGTAACCTGGAACCTCCACCTCCCCACAAATGAAACATGTGACACAGCACAGACCAGCTGTGATTGGCCCACTCAGTATCGCCTTTGCATTTCCAGCTACTTCTTTTTCTGCCACCATTTTTCAAATCAACAGGAAGAGAATGGATCAACCCGAAGACAGAAACTGCGGCGCCAGCTGGTGTTTTGGTGATGAAATTGCAGAGCAACAGATGCACAATGCACACAATTGCTGCCAAGAGCGTTGGCCACTTGCGTAGGCATACATAGCATTATAAATGACACCTTTGATGTTGCCACCATTAACGCACCCACTGGCTTCTTATCTCCAGATTCTAATGTTCAGCCCAGTCACAGTCATGCAACAGAAGTGACCACATTTGGATGAGAGGGTAGAGCGTGAGGTTGGTGAGCTGTGCTTCACACAGTGATCCTCTGGCAGCTTTGCACAGGAACCCACTGCAGCCTTCACATTAAACTGGTGGGACTAGTCTGACTACTCAGAGTGCAAGATTTTAATCAGTTTACAAAAAAGGCTGAGCTGAGGGAAATACATCCAGCTGTTTACTGTCTTCTTCCTAACGCCCCCTCTGCAGCTCCGCCCCAAGATTACCCAGCAGCTTCACCTAACAATCTGATTCAGACACACACACAGTCTGTTAGCAGGGTTTGAAAAGCAAAGCCAATGCTGAAGTACCCTAATCCTGCATTTCTTTTAATGGCCAGCATCTCCTCTGGTTGCAAAAACACTGGTTGGTATTGTATGGAGGGAAAATTGACTCAAAATATCTGTGTCTGTAATGAACAAATCTCAGATGACCCAGCTTTCCACCAGCATTTAAACGCACCATGTAGGCACAAATCTGGGAGCTCTCCAGAAGCGTGAAATGTGTCTCACAAAACTTTGTGCACTCGTAACCTGACTTGTGCGTAACTGTCGTTCTGTCCGTGCGTATCAGGTGATTTGTGTACTTGTATTTAATGGTTTGTATGCATACTTTTATTTTGTATTCATAATTTCTTAATATTTGTATTTGTATTTGAACACACATTTACAAGTACCTGAAGTTACACACACAATGTTATTTAAAACTTACAAAAAATTACAAATCCAGCATTACAGACGCAGATATTTTGAGTCAATTTTCTCTCCATAGTACTGAAGTCTATGTGCAAACAGCCCTCAGCTCCGTCGCTCTGACCTTAGGAAACACTTTCTTGATGACTTCATGTTCTCAGTCACTAGTTTCAGCTCAAATGGAACAAAGCATGAAGCCCATTTTCTAATTTATGTTTCTTATTAGAGGCAGGAGGATTACCCAGGCCATGCTCAGTGTCTAATACCTTGCCAGTCACTAGTCATGTCAGATCCACTCGTCATTCATCGTGTTTGGTTACAAATCACAGAGACGGTGACACTCATCTTCAGGTTTCACTGGCCAATGGGTGACTGCGTCATGATGGATTTTATATACACACAGACCCTGCTACTTAATAACTGACTAATAAAATACCAGAATTTAACTCACCTAAGCTAAGGTGCACAAGTGACCGGAGGTTTTTTTTTTCATGCTGGTTTCATTTTTCAGCCTTGGAAGTTGTTGCTTGGTCATAACAAGCCTCACATCATATCCCAAACACACCCTCTTTAAGCTGTAAAACTTCCCATTTTTCCCCTTTGACAGTCCTGCTGTTGTTGCCCTGCATCGCTGCCTGCTGTCTCAGTGCCTCCACCACCCCAACATCCACCTCTGGACTCCACATCTTTATATAGAGCATGAAGCGATAAGCTCAGAGCTCTAACTGTTCTGCTGCTGGAATAAATCAATCATTTGTGATCAAATTCTGTTTCTCGCTCCCAAACTCACATTTTCCCTGCAGGTCGACTCCAGACGCAGCAGGAACCCCAGGAGCTCCCGGGGCCCCCGAAGGTGAGGGGGGTCCTCCAGCTCAGGCCCCAAACCTGACGAGCAACCGACGACTTCAGCAGACACAGGCACAGGTGGATGAGGTGAGGACAAAAACAAACAGGACAAAGTTGTGGAAGACAATTTTACCCCAAAATAACTTTAAATGGAACGTGTCAGTGGAAGAGACGTTGATGGGTATTTTCGTTCCTCAGGTGGTCGACATCATGCGTGTGAATGTGGACAAAGTCCTGGAGCGAGATCAGAAGCTGTCGGAGCTGGACGACCGGGCCGATGCCCTGCAGGCAGGAGCCTCGCAGTTCGAGAGCAGCGCCGCCAAACTCAAGAACAAGTACTGGTGGAAAAATTGCAAGGTGGGCGTGATTCAGAGAGTTTTCCTGTGATTACTTCCCGTCATCCTACATCATTCCCTCAGAGTGGCTCCATGAATTTCTTAGCGATCAGTTTGGCCTCTGATTTCTGAGCAGAAACCAGCTGAACCTTAAACTGTTCTTGGCCACACAAACCCTGGAACCCCTTCACAGATCCTCATGCATCCAAGTCTAAACGCAGCATTACTCAAATAATGATCACCACAGTTACAAGTCAAGTTTGTAGAACTATACTCCTCAGTATACTGGCAAAAACAGATCAACTATGTTCATCAGCCACATTAGTTACATTTTATTGGCCCCCCTTTTGCCTTCAGAGCTGCTTTAATTCTTCATGACACAGATTCAACAAGTTGCTGGAAGCAGGTATCGAGACTCGTCAGACCAGGCAACATATTTCCCATCTTGTGTTGCCCAGCTTTGGTGAGCCTGAGTGAATTATAGCCTCAGTTTCCTGTTCATGATTGACAGGAGATGCACCAGGTGTGGTCTTCTGCTGCTGTAGCCCATCTGCCTCAAGGTTCGAGGTATTGCTCTTCTGCATATTTTGGCTGTAATAAGTGGTTTTTGGACTTAGTTCCTGTTTGCTCCGAGCAGTCTGGTCATTCTCCTCTGACCTCTGGTGTCAGCAAGACATTTTCACACAGAGAGCTGCCGCTCACTGGATATTTTCTTTTTTGGACCATACATGCTACTTTCCCACCGCCGAGGTTCCGGAGCCGGAGCAAGTTCCCGTGCCGATCCCAATGAACCGGCGAAACACTTAAGAACGGACCCGCGTTCCCACCGCGTTTCTGTGAACTGCTCCTTTACGTATGAGTGTGGGCGGGTCCTCGTCTGGACACGAAGCTGAAGCGCACAAACGTGGGAGAACACGCTCTCCTTTCTGTGCTGCAAATACGTTTTAGGGTCCAAACCAAACTACTGCAGCATCTGTGTGCAGCACAGAGGGAAACACACAGCGATTAGAGCAAAACGACAAGTACGCACTTTGTGTCCTTTTATCTGTGATATGAACTGATACAAAGCAGCAAGTTCAGCCTTAGAGCCCAACCTAATTCACAGCCGTGAACATCGCTTCGCTTTTCTCCTGTAATACACATGTAATATGGTAGAAAACTTGATGTTGAGACGGCAGAGTCATGCCCTTCTGCCGCCTTCGGCACGGGTTCCTGGTTCCAGACCAGCTAGTTTGTGGGGCCGGAATTGAACCTGTTTTTCGGCCGAGCACCGAGTGTTTCGGCGGTGGAAAACCCGCCTAACGGTTTAAATTACGGCTCCGGCTCCGGAACCCTGTTGGTGGGAAAGAGGCTACAGTGTACCCTAGAGATGATTATGCATGAAAATCCCAGCAGATCACAGTTTCTGAAATACTCAGCCCATCTGGCACCAACAACTGTGCCACATTCAAAGTCACTTCAATCATTTTTCTTCTCTAGTTTGAACTTCAGCACATCTTGGTCATATCTGCATGTCTTAATGCATTAAGCTGCTGATTGGCTGATTAGATATTTGTGTTAATGAGTAGTTAAACAGTAATACAAGCACAAGTTGTACCTAATAAAGTGGCCGCTTAGTTTTTTAAATCCCTTGTTTTATAAAGGATTTTTAAAGACTGAAATTTGCTTTAATCAGTGTGTTTTAATTTTAATTTATGATCCATCACAACAATTAGAAATGGTGCTGCATAAACTGTTCCAATTAAATGTGCTGATTTAACTTCACCCTCATCACCACTTCACATGGTCTGCCTGTCCATCCATCCATCATCCACCCACCCATCATCCATCCATCCACCCACCCACCCGTCCTTCATCCATCCAACCACCCACCATCATCCAACCATCCACCCACCCACCCATCATCCAGCCACCATCATCTGTCCACGCATCTCGTCAATCCATCATCCATCCATCCTCAGCTGCCAGTTCTTTTTTTGTCTCCGTGTCAGTCCATCAAGCCCTGCCTCCTCAGTGCAGTTCAGACCATCCAATCAGTGGAAAGCCTGAGGAGGAGGTGGGGAGACTGTTTGACTGACAGCAAAGTCAGAGAGAGAAAGAGGAAAAATCTCAATGTGGATTAGAGTGACAGTCAGGGATTAAAGAGCCAGCTGTGATGTGTGACGTAACTCCTCCTAACCAACATACACATGCACACACAAGCATTTGTACATGGCTACATCCTAACAATCATATGTGATCTTATCTAATGACCCACGCTGTTACCACAAACACTCTCCTGCTCTCACAAATACTCAGCAGAAAACTAAATGTGGATTGATCCGCTGCCAAAAATAGTCCCCAACAAAGTGCTCAAAGAAATAAATAAATATGTTTAAAAAGCACTTTTTCTTTTAACTTTTTAAATGACTGTTTATGGAATTTTCTTTATTCATATCCAGACACTGAACAGCACAAACACACATCAGCCACACACAGTCACCATCAATCTCTCTCTCTCTCTCTCTCTCTCTCTCTAAACCTCTTGTTCTTGTTAATCTCTCTCACCCTCCCCCCCTCAGAGGTGATTTCCTGTCTGTTTCCTCTAATGTCATCCTGTGGATTTTATTCATGGAGAATTCAGCACACACGCAGACTGTGCAACGTTACATATAATAAAATCTACTTTATGTTTCAAATAGAGATGACCTGTTTGATGGTGCACTGAGATTTAACCTTTACTTCATCTTGTAAGTCATTAAAGACACGTTCCTGTTTACAATGGCAGCCTGGGAACGGGGAACAGGCAAAAGTCTGCCTGAGATGACCATATTTAGAATATCTGATCTCAGTGACATCACACAGAGCCAGGAGTAGAAAAAAAGCTGTGTGAAACAGCTCTTTAGGCTCAAACGGATTGTTTGTGCATGCTGACCTCATCTGAAGTTTTGACATCCACCACTGAGACTGTATATAAATGCATGACAGAAAAGATACTTTTTGTAATTACCTTTTGCAAATCTTGACAAAATATTTCACCACCGGGGGGCAGTGTTTTACCAGAGTACGTGTGCTTCTGGATGTTTCTTTGTAGTCCCACCCACATTTCCAAGCCTGCCTTTTCCTAGGACACTGTTTTATGTTAATGTGTTCTTTATTTACTGATTGAATAAAGGTTATGTTGAGCGGCTGTGCCATCTTGTGTTACAAAGTGATGTTACACAAATGTAGCACCCAGCTGTATATTTATAGTTAATTATTGCATGCTGCTAATGCACAGTTCCTGCTTAAAATTAGATTGAAAGTTTCCTTCTGGCCAGGACCACAGTGCTCTGCACATTCCCAAACAGGAGAAAAGCCAAAAGGAGGAAAATAGGCCAAAGAATCACTTTTCTTGGTTTAAAAGTGCTAATATTGCCCTCCAAAAGTACTCTGTTACAATTTAAAGTTCTGCATTCAAAATCTTTTAAGTAAAAATACATCTACCTTCATCTTTATGAGTTTGTTCAAAGAATAACCAGAGCTCCTTCACAACAAGCCTGCTGAGGTAGAGGCATGTCCAGCTGGGAAGAGGCCCCGTGGCAGACCCAGGACACACTGGAGACATCATGTGGAGACATCATGTGTCTGTGAGGGAACACCTCAGTGCCCCCCCTCAGAGCCGGAGGAGGTGGATGCACCCTGACAGCTGCAGATGATGGATGGATTTGTGGTCTGAGTGAAATTAAAGGGCTGTTTCACCTTCTTAAACTCTGGTTTTCTTTCTGATGTCTTGTCTTGTTTCTTCCAGATGATGATCATCATGGCAGTTGTAGGTGTTATATTTGTCGGCGTCATTTTCTGTGAGTAAAATAACGCTTTCACTCATTTTTGCATGTTGTTCTTCATTTTGGTTCATAAATTTGCTCGATCTCCTCATGTGCACCTGTGGACTACTTTCAGTATGTTGCTTCCTGGAAGTCCTCCTGCAGCAACCCTCAGGTTAGATTTCGTGTTCAAGGACAGGTTGCAGACACACTGCTGATTTGGACCGATGGCAAAGGGGGGTGCCTATTTTACCACAAGGCACATGTCAGGTGGTTTGTGCTGAATGTGCTCCCTCTGAAGCTTTAGGGTGATGCAGTAAAACTCTGCAACAGTCGGACCATAGGGAACAAAATCACAGCGCACAAACAATCCAAAGAAGAGGAGGAGCTTGTTCCACTTCCTGGGCTTGAAGTGTTAGCTGTGGGCCTGTAAATAAACTGTATATTAAAAAATGGACCTAGTGACCCTGATGTCCCCCAGTGGTTAGTGGAGCCACTGGTGTTTTAGTTAAAAATGGATGTGAAAAGAGAGGAGTGGATGTGACTGAGACGCTGAGGGCACTGCACACCCAACAACGAGCACCATCTGGATAATCCTTCTTTCTGACTCTAGTAAAGACCATCACCATGAACTTCATGTTATTTTCAACAAGACCTGTCTGACTGAGCCCATTAAGTCATCAGTAAAATGGTGAGATCTATGAGATTTTATTTTATCCCTTTAGTTTCTTCTCTACTGGCTTCACTTTTCTGACCTGGAAGCTGCAGCCATCTTTTTATAGTCTGTGGGTGGATGTGACTAAGAAGCACTGCACGTTTTATTCAGTACGACTTCAAACTAGTGACCAAGCCCATAACTCCTCAGGAAAGTGTTAACTAACCAAAGCGGCTGAAGGCTTCAGTACAGCCTCCTCCTGCTGGCCATTTGAAATAATGCAGGCTTAAGAAACTTCCCTGTGGCTGTCCTTCCAGGCCTGGAAGCTACAGTCGTGACTTTGGTGTTTGCAGATCAGTTTGACACAGAAGCTGATCAGCGCAATCTAAAACAGGCAGGAGAGCAGAAGCTGGTCCAGAGGTGCACAAGGAGACGAGCTTGAACGTGTTTTCTGATTTTAATGGACAGTCCTGTTCAGCTGCATCTTTATTGTCCTTTTGCTGTTTTCCCTGAAAATGTTTTCAGGGCTTCTTTTTCCTTTGTGAACTTCACTCAGAGATGAATGTCTCTGTTTGCTGTCCTCAGTGTATTTCTTCTACTGAGCAGGACGCAGGACAAGTCTGTACCACCAAGCAAGCCAAATCCAGCCTCTCCTCAGCGCTCCTCCTGCTCTTCGTCCTCCTCTTCCTCAAAAGCCTCCAAGCATGGTGACATAATGTGCTCCACTACCTCTGCATGAGGCCGGTTTCCTGAGTCTGACAGCAGCTTTGGTGTACTGCATCACGGCAGAAACGGTTTAAACCTGCTGCAGGTGTAAAATCTGTCGAGCCAGGTTTGACCTGTAAACATTGTGCTTCCTGCTGCCGTTAGCTTTTCTACAGCTCTCGTGTACAGAATGTGCACAAAAGAAAAAACAATTAAAGAGAAACTAAAACCACCTTTGAGCCGAGTCGCAGGGATAGGAAGCAGTGAGAGTTACTGCACAGCTGCAGAAAGGCAGGCGAATACTCCGTTTGTCTTTAAATACTAAGGAAAGGAGCTTCAGTACTTCCTTTATTACCTCCTTTAGCAGAGGAGGAGACACTGAAAGGAAAATACCTCAATGCAACGTGCTAAAAGACTGTTCCCAAAAATAAAGGATCAACATAAATGAACAGAAATGCATCACGTGAATCACATGTACCATAAATCTCTCACTGCTTCTTATGGAGATGTTGCTGTGATTTAAATATAAGATCATCAGTGAGTTTAAGGTTTCAGCATTTAGGATTCAAACCAGCAGGAAGAGAAATTAGTTCACTTTCCATCAACTGTATTTTCTTCTCTTTGCATTGTTTTATCACAGAATTACAAAGTCTGTAAGATGCTCATGCTCTGTCCACCCTGCGTCACATTATTAAACAGTCTACTGTCAGTGCTCTCGGACTCTGTGCTCCCCTTTTCCACAGTTTTCCATAGAGGTCAAGGAAAGAGGAAAAAGGAAATGACAGAGGCGGCCATGTTTTGGACTTTTTGACTGCGGACAGTATTTGAAGTAGGCAGAACTCGGTCCATTTTGAGTGGAAGACGACGGCAGTCGTCCTCTTTTAGCCTGATGCAGAAATCCTGCTGATGACCAGCCATCATCTCTATCAGGGTTGGTTGAGCCAGCTAATGCAGAGAAAGCCCGACTACACTGAACCTCTCAGAGCAGTTTGTTTCACATCGTCTGAACCTGTCAGGTTATGTTCATCACAGGAGCTTGTTGTAATCTGTGCAGTCGGGACTTTTCCGCGTGTTTGAAACGAGCTGTGATTGGCTGAGAACAGAACCAGGGGAGGTGCAGGAGTCTGGGTTCCTGCCCAGGCTTTAAACCTGTACCTGCTCTCCTCTGTTAAACCTCCTCTTAGTACAGCGACTGAGCACAAATGAATCACTCTCCTGCGTCTCCCTCAGTCCTCAGCTGCTGCCTGCCGTTTGTGTGTCGTGACCCGACCTGAGTTGTCTTGTCTGTGGTTTGAATGTTAACCATGTTTCTGTGTTCAGCCTGAATCTGATTACTCTGTGTGAAGGAGCTGAGGCTGAAGTTTAACCTAATGAAATAAATGACTTCATCATCACCATCGTCATCAGTGTTTGTTCTGTACTGCTGGATGAAACAGAAAAGCCTGGAGTTTCAAATAAATTTGTGTTTGCTGCACACATCGTGTTTGTGCTGATTTAGTATCATTAATATTATTTGGCCTGAATATAAACGACGTGTTTTTAAGGCTTTATTCGTGTCTGAATCTTTTAACATCCAGCAGTGGGCGCCTTGGGTCGGGGTTTTCAAACTTTCTGTTTTGAGTTGGAGAAAATGCTGGAAAAACTAAACTGACATCAGTCATGGCTCTGATTTTACCACACGTGCAGGTCAGTGGGAACCACACCTCCTCCTTTGATTTCACACCAATGAGAAAAAAGATTGTTTAACTTTTTATATCCAGTAAAACTTTCATCTGTTTTTTTTTCACACCACTAAGAGGTCAAACAAAACTTTATTTAATTTTTTTTATTCATTTAGGTCCCAAAAAAAACCATCATAATAACATTATATCAATAATATTAATACAGAAGCTGAAAAAAGGAGGAAAAAAATAAAACAGCTTTTCTGTCCACAGCCTCATTCTCGGTGGGATGGGAGGGGGATTTGATCCGCCGGGAAAAATTCAGAGTCCTTTTTTTTTGTGGGGGGGGTAAGAAAAAAAATAGGCGTGGCTTCAAGCTTGAGCAGTCTGTCTTTCTCCTGTGCACCAATCAGGAATGTCGAGGTGAGGCAGGGGGTGGTTTTCGAGGTAAAGAGCCGAGGTTCAGTCTACTGCTGTGACATCTGATGGAGGAACGGAAAGGTGGGGGTCAGTGTTCAGGAAAACACTCTGTAACGTCCTGGGTGTGTGTGTGTGTGTGTGTGTGTGTGTTACCTGCTGTGTCTGTGGTTCAGGTGCTCGGCTCGCCAAGCGGCTCAGGATGTTCCTCTCAGACATCTGGAGTCGGACTGCAACCGGCGGTATCCGGGCGATGGTCGCAGGCAGGCGGGTGACATCCGCCTTCATGTCACTCAGCAGCTCCTCCAACTGCTTCAGCACTGAGGGAGAAAAAAGGAGTTGTAATCCGACTGCATGAAGTGGGCAGATGTTGGGTGCCGAGTCATTTCTGAGTGATTTTAGTTTATTTTGTTGTTTCGATGTGGTTCTCAAGATGCTTTTACTTTAAAAATCAGCCCACATCGTTCGCAGCGGTGCGACCCACTCTCACAGTAAGCCTGACGTTCACTCAGGAAGTGGGGCTGGCGTCTCATGTGGCACCACTTTAATACGGGCAGCAGTGTCAGAACATTATTTTTCAGCCCCTTTTAATGAGTGAGGTCTAATTTATTCAAGAATAATAAAGATTTATCTATCATTTGGTCCGAAATAGCAGGAAAAAAGTTCTGCCGAGCGAGGTAACGAGGACTCGCTGCCCTTTATGGGCCAAGGACCAATCGATCAGGATTACATGGATCAATTACTGCCATCAGCTCCTATAAGCATGAAATAATCTGCAGTCAGTGGCTCACTGCTGTCAACCGAACAATCGCTAGTGCTAATGGCAGCCCCAGCTAGCAAACTGTGTTATAGCATTCTGTTCTGGTGGCTACAGCTGAAGTAAAGAAAAAACAGCTGATATTCTCTGCACAACACACACACACACACACACACACACACACACACACACACACACAGAGCAGTGGGGGCGTGGAAAAACTTGTCAGCGATGATTACCTGTGTTCAAGAGTCATTTTTTCCAAATGATGGAAATTTTAATAATTGAATTGAGTTACTTGAGGAATCGTTGCAGCCCTAAAACTTGCATTAAATTTTCAGTATGTTTATCAAAATACATGAAGGTTAGTATTTAACTTTCATGCTGGGATTTTTGTGTTGAATCAGAAGCCTGAAATTTTCCTTTGATCTTTATTTTCCCTCTTACTTCTCGCATTCATGCCGGTTGTCATTTCAGTTTCTGTAGCACGCGAAATCAAGCGCGCGCACGACCGTACTGAGATCAAACGTGCACATCGTGAATGAAACTGCCAGTGCCCTGTGGTAGATTGCACACTGCCGTTAAATGATACAGGTGCAAGCGGCGACCTAGCCGGGGCGGAGTCCGCTCCTGTTTGCTAAATGCAGTGACAGCAGAGCTCCGAAAGTGAAGCGGTGAAATCCTGGTGATCAGCTAGAACACTGATATTTTACACACTTTACCTTTAATAATTACAAGCATACCATCCAATTAATTAATTAGTGTCCTAGTTAATCACCCAGAGCCGTCATGATAACTACAGGATTATCGTGAAAAAATCTGAGTCAAAATCATACTAGTTTATCTGCTTCATGTTATTAATCATGTAGTCATAAAGCTAAATCAGACTAGCTGAAAGAAACACCTGAGACGCAAAAGTGTTTCTCAACACGCCAAAGAACCGACGCCTCAGTTCCATGCACACTGTCCGCTTTAATCGTTACCTCCGCCTGCTCAGCGTCATTACCTTTGTGCAGGACGGCGTTGGCTGGTTTGTTCCCGGACATGGACTCCTTGCTGAGGTGCTGGTGAGACTCGGCCAGGCACTCGACCTCACTGAAGCGAGTGTTCAGGGCCATGGAGGGGTGGGAGGGGTCCTCCGACATGTTGAGGTAGGCGGCGCGACGCAGCTGCTCCTCGATCACCAGTGCCTGTTCCAACAGCTGCAGCAGGGGACAAAAAACTACCGTCACTATTGTTGGTCTGATTTCTTAAAAATGCAGTGGTTAATTTAAAGACTTAAAGGACATCCATTTTCCTTCTGTAACGTCTAATTTCAGACGAGTGGAAAGATGCACATTAAAGTGTTGATTTTACTGCATTTTGTCTGCTACAGATTAATGTGAATTAGAGCATATTTATACATTTATTTAAGAAGAGACATGCTGGCCTGTAGGGCTCTGCTGCCAGTAGTGATATGCTGGAACAGAACAAAGTTTGGCTGGAGGTCAACCATCACTGAGCTGGTTTTATTTTTTACAAATGTCAAAGTCAAAAATGTGTCTGGAACATCCTGTAGACCTATGCCCAATCAATACTGATACTACGCTTCCTACTCATACTCAGGAATAAGGGAGGAGCAGGGATTTCAGGTAACAGGCTTCATACACTTTTTTCAGGATCAAATTCAAGCACTTTCTAAACACTCTCAAGGTCGATTTTCGAGATTTTCCAGCACACTGACATTGATACATTTTTATACAAATACATACATAAAGTTATTTCACATTCTTAAAATCACATTAAAAAGATGGTATTACGCCACAAGTCACTTGACAGAAAACAACTACTGATAGTTAATTCTGGAAAACATTATTCTCCACATTGTGAGAAAATCCGGTTTAAAACAGCTCTTATGTTGCTGCCATGGTGTCACTCGATCTAACTCAGTAACCTGAACGATCCATCAAAGTGACCAATCACATTAGGCTCCGCCCAAACGGTCAGAAGTCCGTTTTTTCATGGGCGTAGAATTCAGCTCTGCACGCTTGAAGTTTCCTCTGTGTGCACAGCAGACACTTGTGCCCCTTGTTTTGTAGTATTCAGAAAGGATATGGAGCATTATTTTAAATTGCTCGCTGAATCAACAAATAAAAAGGCTATCAAAACTTTAAATTTGTGTTCCACTTATAACTTTTTTCTTTAATGTAGATAAACCCTGGCTGTGAGTTGTTGAATTTACTCTCGAGGAATGAATACCTGCGCTCGTGGGATATATCATTTACGATATCTTAATTGCCATGTTAATGATGCGTGAGCTGACGTTATCAAGTATGCTACTGAGTGGGGAAAAAAACAAACAAAAAAAACAAACAATCAAAACCCTCGGCTCCACGCGTTCACTACTTCATGCTTTAGTATAGGCTGCTGCACGTGCACATTGAGAGTGCCCATACTGTGTGCTAGCACAGCTGCCTAAACAACACACCTAAAGCTGGAAAAGAGTGAACACGCTGCCCGTAGGTGTGAATGTGTGCATAAATGTGTGTTGGCCACGTGATGGACTGGTGACCTGTCCATGGTGTACCCTGTCTTCACCCGATGACGCTGGGATATTTTGTCAATATTGCACAACCCTGTAAGTCGCAAATTGAAAATCCATCTCCCTGTTTTGTAGAGCCTTAGCCAAAGAGTACCTGTGCCCCAACGACGGTAAATGGACTGGTTCTTATATAGCGCTTTTCTACTCCAACCATTCAAAGCGCTTATACAACACATTTGCATACAAGTGCTTATTGTCTACTATTCACACACACACACACACACACACACACACACAACTTGGGGTTCAGTATCTTGCCCAAGGATACTTTGACATGCAGCCCAGGGCAGCCAGGAATCGAACCACCAACCTTCTGATTAGTAGGTGACCTGCTCTACCTCCTGAGCCACAGCCAGTCACTGCCTGCACCCAGTGTCAGAAGATTTCAGATCTCAACACTGAGGAGCAGCGAGTTTAGCAAAAAACTGATGACCGGCACTCAGTTTCGGATCAGCTCTGCTGACTGCCGGTGACGAAAAGGACATTTCCAAAAACTTGTAATGCAACAAATAACTGTCTTCATGTTATTTTAAGTGTCTTTAAAAGTTGTACTTAGACTTTTCTCAACCTGAGCCAGGACTCACATCCATGTCTTTTCCTGAAGACAGAGATCTTTTCCTGTAATATTTGGTGGAAATGCGGTTTTTTATATTCATACCTTGAATCTTCTGGCAAGGAACTTGTTCTTGATTTCCAGGAAGTTTCCTCTGTTCATCTCTCCTTTAAAAGGCTCGTTGAGGATGGCGAACTTGACGTCGTTCTGGATGTCCTGCCAGCGGGCGTATCCATGTCTGAAGAAGGTAAATGTCAAAGGGAACAACAGACTCTAATCTTAAGAGTTAAGAGCTAAAAGATTCCTCCTCCGGAGAAACAGACCAAACAGGCCGCTGGGAAAAGGATACTGTATGATACCGGCTAGCAGCCAGTAGTCGTGGCGGCGATGCCAGATCTCATTGGTCTTCTTGGTGACGGTGGCGGCGCGCTCCTCGTTTTGCCACAGAGAGTGGAGCTCTGAGAGAGACAAGAGTCAGTGTTAAAATGGAAACATTACAGTGATTTGTGCCTCCACCTGAGTCCGTGCGTACCTGTGAATCCTCCGTCGGCGATGTTGAACATGAACCGAGTCTTGGCCTTCTTCTTCTCCTCGCTGGCTCCGCTTGCCGCAGAGGGAGCGGCCGACACCGTTCCCTCTTTGCTGCCGTCTCCGTTCTGCAGTTTGGCTGCAGCGTCCTCTGGCTTCTGAGCCTCCTTCTCCTCCTTCAGCTCTGCAGGAGGATGAAAGAGGAGCAAGAATTAAGGACAGCAGAGCATCAGAGAGAGCCGAGAGATGCTGCAGGAAACATTTTCAGTACCTTTCTTTTCATCTGCAGGAGGAGTGGTGTCTATCTTTTCTGTCTTCTCTTCTTTCTTTTCTTCTGCTGCACAACAGAAAGATTTTAAAAGTAAAGGCAGCACGTTAAAGATCATATCAACAGGTTTCTGCAACCTGAACACATTTATTCAGGTTTATATCAGTAATGAGCTCAAACTATGAGACTAATTGTAACTCTAGCAGATAAAACACAACTTTTGGAAATATCACAATCTTAGTTGACTGAGTGCAGTCTTTAAAGTACGTTTTCCAGGTTTAACTAAGACAGTGGAGTCAGGAATCACGAACCAGCCGACAGGAAAACGGGTGGTTGGCAATGACTGAACTCTCAAAGTAAGAGTGATGGTTACAGTTACATATAATATTTTGTCTGCCTTTAAGACGACATTTATTGGCGAAAACTTAAATGAAAGAAGATCTTTAAAATAAAGGAAACCAAGCAAAGATTTACATCCAATAATCCTGAATATGTGACAGGTTTTGAGTTTTTCCTGGCACTTTCTGACCACAGTGATTCACAAACAGTCTTATTTTTGTTCTTTCAAGTGGACCCATTATGCTTTTTTTACTTCCTGTCATATAAACACACTGCTCCAGTGGAGGTTCGTACATAATGACGTTAGTGTACCTGCAATTAATCCTATGAGCCAAAAGCTCAGTTTCAGACAGGTGGATAACCTCATATGTTCATCCATATGGGGCTAAACAGTTTATTTCTGACAGAAGATGAACTGAGTAGCTGAACAAAGCCCCCGTTTCACATGAATCAGGATAATTTTGATCTGTGAGTCATGAACAGCGCCACTAGAATAAGAAGGGTAAGGGTCAGAATGGGTCCACTTCAAACTAAAGGTGTATTACAGCCATTTTCTGCAGGTAGAAGCAGTTAAATATTGAGGAAAACTGATATTTGCTGTGACACTGCAATTACTTTAGTGACCAAGTAACAAGGTCTCTAACAATCTGTGTTCATCACATCAGGCGCATCATGAGGGACAAAAACAATAAACAAAGCAAATCATAAACAGGAAGAACTCTGAGTAACTAGTTTTACCTTTGACCTCTGAGTCCTCAGGTCTGACCTCTGACTCCTCCGTCTTTGCCTCAGAGGGCACTTTTGTTTCTTCCCCTCCCCCCGGACTCTTCTTCTCACCCTCTCCTTCCTCCATCTTCTCTCCTTTCTCTTTCACGCCCTCCGTTTCACCATTGCTCGGTTTGTCTGTCTCCATCGGCTCCTCCCCGTTCTTCTTCTTCTTCTCCTGCTCAGCTGACGGACTCTTCTCGTCATCATCTGGGATGGCGATCACCTGCCGGAGACGTGGAACAATAAAAATCTTCCTTCCTTCATACTCCAAAGACCCCTGATTTTATTCACGGCACTCCGTCTTTACCTCGCTGCCGGTTTTGCAGGACTCTTTGCCGTTCTTCTCTGCCTCAGCTTCCTTTTTCACGTCCTTCTCACCATCCTTCGAGGCGTCGTCCACTACAAACACAAACTCACTCATGACATTGTTTTTTAAATGCACTTAATTTTTCATCACAAAGACATGAAGCAACCTGCATCAAGTGTGTGTTTGTTGGTTTAGGTGTGTGAGCGTTACCTGGCACAGGTGTGTTTGGTTGCGTGTCCGCAGGGGTGCCGGTGGACGGCGTTTTCCCCGGAGAATCGGGCTGAGCTGCAGCTCTCTTGTTCTCCTCCAGCTCGGCCATCCAGGGCATCGACCACTGACCGTTCACATGCTCGAACTCCTGAACCTGGAAAACACAGCGAGTCAGTGAGACACCGAGTCTTCAGTGCTAATAAACAATAACATTTAAATAAAAAAATAAAAAAAAACATTTCCACGGTGGCAGCACAAAGCTTATTTTCATCCTTCTGTAAACGTGAAATGCTTACATATGATGCATTCAACATGTCCCAGAGCACTGCATCCTTCCTCTAACAGGCTCGCAGAAATCACGTAGAAAGCGCAAACAACAAAACATAGTCCATGTGCGTTACCATTTTCATTAGCATGTACAGCTATAGCATTTCTGTATCTAGCATAATACATACAGAAAATGGGTTTCAGTTTCTCTGTGGATTACTGCACTCTTTAGCTACCATATGTAGTCACTATGGATTTCCTTCATACATATTAGTATAATTAGGGTTCTGATGTATAGTGAGTTGAAATAGTCCACATGATGGTACTACAGCATGTATGACTGTAACGATATGGTCTGGCAGACTTGTTCTATTATAGGTCTTAAAGGACCGAGGACCATCTCAGGAGCGCCCCCTGCTGCTAATAAGTGGCTCTTCTACATCAAAAGTAGAGCAAATTTTAACACTGTGGATGTCAAGGACACAGTCACAGCTTTAATTAGCTCTGAAAGACTTTCAAATGATTTTTAAAGAAAAGGATTTAGAATAAATACCTTTATCTGATATAAAAGGAAAATACCAAAGTTTCTTTTTTTTATTCATTTTTTTTTGATTTGGCGTTTCTAGGGTGTCTGCAGGTAACGCCAAGTTACTAAAGACCTTTTTAATACCATGTTTTATACTGCTGCCCTCCTAAAACTCACTGCACCGAGCTGGAAATACCTTCAGCTTCCATTGAGCCGAAGCATTGCAGCTTTCATGTAACTATAAACAATTTTTACACATCAAAACAGCCTGAGAGCATCGGTCAAACTAAAAAGGGAGGAGAGCATCGGCTCCCTGCTGTATTACCAGGGGCGTGGTAGTGGGGGGAAAAGTGGACCTGACTACCCAGGGCCCGAGTAGGGAGAGGGGGCCCATGAAAATCCTGATTTTTTTTTTTTTGTGATGTTTTATTTCGAATGAATTGGGCCCTCCAATTAATAATTTATTAATATTTCAAATATATTGATAACATCAACTGAGGGAATGAACTTGAGTCACAGTCCTCTCAACATATTGGACATTCTGGGGGCCCCCCTCTTGGAGGCGCAAAATGGTTTAGTCCGCCCAACAGTGACCATCGACAAGTGTAACGTCAGTGAGCCCAGATTGAATGACCTGGGGGCTAGACATCATGCTGCCCAAAAAGCAGAAATCAGGTTATCAAAACAAGAAAGAAAGGAAGGAAAAAGAAAGAAGGCAGAATGAGGGGAGGCAGCTGTTGACGGCTTTCTTTCCCAAAGGTGAACCAAGTTTACTTGTTATGCAAAGTCCAATTAAAGTTAACGTAGTCCACGTCAGGCACCTGCTGCTGATGTTTGTATGCTCACGTGAAGTCGTTAGCTTAGCTAGTTGCCAACCAGGCTGCTTGCGGCTTTAAGTATAAAGACAATTATGAGTCAGCTAACGTTAGTTGTCAACATTAACCAGTTTCAGAAACAAACAGTGGCGCAGCCGCAGCAGCTGGAGCAGCAGTTGCCAGTCCTGGCAGCTCTTCTGAAGATGAGCCTGAGGTTAGAGATGAGCAAAGACAAGGTGAGATCGTTGTTCAAGTATTCAAGGGCGAGCATTGCTGCAGTACGAGTTGTGGCAGCTCACTTGCCCTCCATCCTTGAGGCACTAGAATGTGTCTTAGCCACCTGCAGTCTGACAAGTGAAGCCAAGTCCGAGGCAAATGGTTTGATCAGTTATTTTAAGACCTTTGATGCCATCGTCCTTCTTATTGTGTGGGTAAAGATTTTTCAGTGCATTGAAAACCGAAATGTGATTCTTCAGGCAGGAGATATTTCTCTGGATGTTGAGGCTGCAAACATCAAGGCACTACAAGAGGAAATGCAGGCTCTTCGCAATAGATGGGACTCACTGCTTGCAGAGGCCTCCCTAGTAGCACAAGCAATGGACGTCCCTGATCATTTTCGGAGTGAAGAGAGACGAAAGCGGAAAAGGAAATGCATGCCTGATGAGATGACACAAGAAGATGCAACTACTGAAGACAGTGCCGAAAATGCATTCAGGAACAACATATTTTTTGTTGCAATGGATAGCATCATCAGTGCCTTGAGTGCAAGGTTCCAGACCACAGCAAACATATGTGAAACGTTTGCACCTATTCTGAAGCTGACTGATATGAAGCGCAGATAAAAACAACATGCCGGGCACTGGCAAAAATATATCACATGGATCTCTCACAAGAATTTGAAAATGAAGTGCTACACTTCCGCACCATATATGATGCTACATTTCCAAAAAATCTGTCCTCTCTTGAGCTCCTTAATGCCATCTGGAAGATGCAGCTACAGAGCATTTTTGGAGAACTTTGTATTGCTTTGAGAATTTTCTGCACACTTCCTGTCACAGTTGCAGGGGGTGAACAGGCTTTCAGCAAGTTGAAGCTGGTTAAGAACTACCTGAGATCAACAATGGGCCAGGATAGACTGAACAGCCTCGCCATTCTGTCGATTGAAAGCCAATTAGCCAAACAATTGGACTTTACAGGTCTTATTAGTGACTTTGCAAACAAAAAGACCCGTCAGTGGGCATTTACTGGGATGTAAATTACATCTTTACATATCGTGTCAGCAAGGCTTTATTTCTTTCTCTGCAAGCTGAAGAACAATTTGACAGTTGACATTTTGTACTATCGCAGGCTCTATTGATAAGATGACATAGGACATTGATGTAAAAAGCAGAAACCAGTCACAACTTCTTTTTTTCACATTGAAACAATATTTTTCTGTTCATTTCTACTGTACCTTCTCATTACAAAAGTAATGTAGCTCATTTGATTTGATTGTGAGTGTACAGTTGTCTCCTGTTCGAGAGTAAATGTTTGTAAATCAAAATTTGCACGTGTCATGGATCAAAACGTTAGTACACAAACCAGATGTAGCCTAATGTTTTAGGTATTTGAGCACAAGTAGGCCAAATGCATCAATACAGGTGGTGAATGAAAGAACAACTCATCAATCTGACCTGATTGTAGCTTAAAACCTTATTTATGCTTTTTTATTTTAAATAAATACTCCTTTTTTCTCTCTCTTTCTCACTTGCCTAGTGTACTGACATGGATAGGGGCCCACTGACATTGAGAGTGTACAGGGCCCAGAATTTGTTGCTACGCCCCTGTGTATTACTGCTTCATTACCAACTCTAAACTGCTTCAACACACAAACCATAAAAACCTCATCAAAATAAGCCTCTGAACTAAGCCTAAGACCACCTACGGCTGTTAACTGTTACGATGAACGGAAAACGGCGTTCATCACCTTTTTGCGAATAAGTGACATGACACCGATGCGGGTGAGGACGTGCTGTCGAGACAGCCCTTCTCTGGGGACGCCATCGGCGAAGGTCTCCGCCCCGTCAGCTCCAGGCTCACAGAGATGCCGCATAAACAGAGAGACATATGCCCTTAAAAAGAGAAGGAAATGTGACATCAGTTAGAAATGTGATCGAAAACTACCGTGATCGGCACGCCGTTGCCTTCAGGGAAAACCAGATCAGCTAATATTCATATTGCAGCTGCGATTCTCACTTGAATTCTTTCTCAGATTTCCCTCGCAGGTCTCGAACCAGCCACTGGGTGGTAAAGGCATCTTGTGGGGGCATCCCATAACGCATCACTGCGTTCAGGAAGGCCTTCCTCTGCCGAGAGTTGAAGCCCAACACCTGGGAAACATCAGAGGAGCAAACATTAGGGTTTACATACAGAGAAGCTGCAGATTTCATGGCCACAGTTTACCTAGAAGCACCTTTATCAGTATTTTTACAAACTGACTGACCGCCATGATCACAGCGTGATGTTAAGGTGAAAAAGCTGCGAGCAAAGCGTCACAAGGTGCCAGACCACAAAGAACCAAAGCTGCAATAAAGGGTAAGATATACAGACTGTCCTATTTGATCACTAATTCATCATTCACTATGAGCCATTACAACTGAAAGGCTATTCAAAGAACAAGGCCACCCCTCATTCATACTTTATAATCTGTGACCTTTGAGGCTTAAAGCTTTATGAAAGAATGAACCCAAATAAGTGCAGATGTTCTCTTTTCAGAAAATAAGGCAAAAGCTGCCGACTGAGCTGCTCACCTCAATGTTGCCTCCCACCCTGGCCAGCAGGGGAGGCAGCGGTTTGTCTTTGTCGTTCCTCAGACCCTTCCTGCTCGGCCTGCGGGAGTTGGCTGCAGAGAGGAAACAGCGCCGGTGATTATACAGACAATCGGAGCGGCTCTGCGGGGAGGCAGACCGTGCTAACATTCCCTTTTTGGTCTGCAGAACATTCAGAGGTTATGGAGTGTTTGTAATGTATTTAAGAGCATTGACGCAGTTCAGTCATTATATTCTGTCCTGCAGGTCTCAAATGAGTCTCTTTTACAAAAACTAATTAATCTGTGAGTAAATGGGGCTGGAGCTGCTGGAGGCCAAGCATGTTTTATAAAGTAACCAATGCTAATCAGGCTGCCTTAAATGTAACAGCAAGTATTAACCAGGCCTCACTGTACCTCCTCAGACAAATTAATGCCCTTTACCTTCCGATCTCTCATCAAAGTCCTCATCGCCCTCCTCAGATGCCACCGAGTAGTCCGATTGGCCGTCCGACTGGTCATCCTGCCAATCAGCTTTGACACAAAAACAAAACGAAGATTTTAATTTCATCAGCAGGTTGCAACATTTTACTATCTGCATGCAAACACACACACACACACACATACACAGCTTTGTAATGTAACCTACACAGTTTTTTCTTATATAAACAGCCTATAATTATGGCTCTGTGTTATGGGTAATGTAGTTGCATGATATGTGAGGTAACATCTACCTGAGTTTAGAATAAACTGGACCTCGAAACCTTCATATCATAGCTGCAGGTTAGTGTGAATAAAGGTTTTTGAATAAGCAGGTTTGGTTTTAATGTATGGTGTTATGAGCCTAACTTGCTTCCTCCGACTTTAGACCATTTTCCTTCAAACAAACAGGTTTCTTTGGTTTCTCTAAAAAGGCATCCAAAGAAATATCTGCACAGTTTAAAGAGAAAGTGAAATCTTCTCACCTCTGTCTTCTTGAGAGCCGTCGTTGTAGTTGACCTGTTTGCGGATACGTTTGCCTTTGCCCAGGTTTCGAGCTAAATCCTCCTGCTGCTGCTCGTAATGGTGACGCAGCAGCTTCTCCCAGTAGTCTGGATCCACGCTCTCCTCCTGCTTGATGATCTCCCGCTGAACCTCCTCCTCCTGAGAAAGAAGGAGGTTAACAAGTTAAAAAAAAAAAAAAGAAAAGGGGGGTGAAAGGGACTC
This sequence comes from Archocentrus centrarchus, assembly GCF_007364275.1. Lineage (NCBI taxonomy): Eukaryota > Metazoa > Chordata > Actinopteri > Cichliformes > Cichlidae > Archocentrus > Archocentrus centrarchus. The sequence goes on from NC_044356.1 coordinate 5,772,398, forward strand.
CAGTCGGTCTCCAGTGCTCACCTCCTCCTCCTCATCTTTCACCACATACTGAGCCACTTTGAAGGAGCTCAGGTACTCGTTCATGCTCTGCAGCTCCGTGTCGTCGGTGGCGTCCTGGTTCCTGTCCAGCAGTCGCTCTATGGCTTTGTCATCGTAGTGAATGATGCTGCTGTCTTCCTCTTTGTTCTCACCTGCAGACACACACATCAGTTCATAGAGCTTTTTTCCTTCCTCTTTTTCTTGCCTTCTGTCCAAGCTTCACTCCATCCTCACCTTCTCCCTCATCCTTGAAGAGCTCTTCTGTTCCAAATTTGAGAATGTCATCCAGCTCCTGCTTCGACATGGAGCCCGTCTTGGATCCGAGGCCAGGTCGGACCACTAGGTGAGTCAGCATCATCTTCTTCTTGGCAACCTGGAAAGAGAGGAGCAGGTAAGGAGAGACAAAATTTTATAAAAACAACCAGCCAAGACTCAGCTTCTATTTACCTGAGTAATCCTCTCCTCCACTGAGGCCTTGGTGACGAATCGGTAGATCATCACCTTTTTGTTTTGACCGATACGATGAGCTCTGCTGAAGGCCTGAGCACAGAAGAAAAGGAAACCCGTGAACGAGCAGTTTACGTCAACATGAAAGTGACGAGTAACAGCCGCCCTACCGTACCTGGATGTCGTTGTGTGGATTCCAGTCTGAGTCGTAGATGATGACCGTATCGGCAGTGGCCAGATTGATTCCCAAACCTCCGGCCCTTGTCGACAGCAGGAAGGCGAACTGCTGAGCACCAGGAGCTGACGGATGGAGGCGGAAACCGAGTGAAGTTTTAAGTCAGATTTAGTTAATTCGATGAAACACTCCTAAACCAGAGACGTTTAAAATCTGCCCAATCTGACCCCTGGATGGTAACTAGTTAGCAGGTTTTTTTCCAGATGTAATGAAGCCAGCATTGATACACAGCAGTGGGAAAGGTATGAAAAGTGAAGAAAGAGAAGACAGAAGGTGAGATAAGGTTTAACTTACCGTTAAATCGATCAATGGCCTCCTGTCTCATCCCTCCTGTGATTCCTCCGTCAATCCTCTCGTACTTGTAGCCCTCGTGCTCCAGAAAGTCTTCCAGCAGGTCCAACATTTTTGTCATCTATAGAGAATTTTTTCCAAAGGAGCCGGTTAGTTGAACAATAAAGCTGATTTGGCTTTAGCATCAGTGTTTGGAACATCTGTAATCCTACCTGAGAGAAAACGAGCACTCTGTGTCCTCCCTCCTTCAGCTTCCTCATCATCTTCTGCAGCAATATTAGTTTCCCGGAAGCCTTGATGAGAGCACTGCCATCATACATCCCGTTTGGCATCTTTGGAGCTTCCTGTTGGGACCAATCGAACATTAAAGTCTTGTAAACTCTGAAACAACTGCAGAAAAGGGTTGTCCAAAGGTAGAATGTTAAGACGAGTCTTTCACTGAAGTGCCAGTCTGCTCTTGTAATATCATAAAACATCCCTTCATCCATTTTCTTAACTCATGCACTCCTTCCTAAATAAATAATGGTCTCTCCCTGGTGTCTGGGTCATACCATAGCAGCTCCAGGGAAGAGGTAGGGGTGGTTGCAGCATTTCTTGAGGTCCATGACAACATTGAGCAGTGAAACCTGGTTTCCTCCTCCTTTGGTGTTCAAGGCCTCAAAGTTTTTTGTCAGGATGAATTTGTAATATTTCCTGCAAACAGAAAACACCAACATTCAGCCTCATTCTGCCTCCTCTCCAGCCACCACCATAACCCTCCCCACTCACTTCTGCAGCTGGCTGAGCTCCACTCTAACAATGAGCTCAGTCTTGGAGGGCATGTGCTTGAAGACGTCAGCCTTCAGCCTCCTGAGCATGTGCGGACCCAGCATGTCGTGCAGCTTCTTGATCTGGTCCTCCTTGGCAATGTCAGCGAACTCCTCCAGGAAGATCTCCAGGTTGCTGCAGAAAAAGTTAAAAGTGAGGCATTTGTTCACTCATCTGACAGAAAGCCCATCTGTTTATGAGCTTCACAGCAGAGCTCAGACCCACCTGAACCGCTCAGGTGTGAGGAAGTTGAGCAGGTGGAAAAGCTCCTCGAGGTTATTTTGCAGAGGAGTTCCAGTCAGCAGCAGTTTGTGCTGCAGCGAGTAGTTGTTCAACACCCGGAAAAACTACAGCAGGGGAAACAAAGGTTCACAGCAGGTTCAGGCTGAGTGAGATCGTACAGGCAGCTGCACACGCTTTGATACAGACATGTTTACAACAGATTTATTACAGCTGCTTCAAGTAACCACGCAGAAAGCAAACTGATGATTCAAATTTCTGATTCACACACATTTTAAAGCAGTTTATAGCATTAATAGTCAGGTATTTTTATGGCCCATGTTCTTGTGCTAAAGCTCACACCCTTCCTGTGTGTTGTACCTTTGATTGGTTGTTTTTTAGCCTGTGGGCCTCGTCCACCACCAGACAGGCCCAATCTATGGAGCCCAGGACGGCCATGTCTATGGTAATCAACTCATAGGAGGTCAGCAGAACGTGGAACTTGATGGATACGTCTTTCTGTGGGAGGAAATCATCAAAGATCTTAAACTCAAGCTTGAACACACATTTTTCTGAGGCTTCTTTTTTGCCTTTTGCTTTAAGGACTCACACCGCAACTCCTCACCTTCAACCTGGAGGCCTTCTTGCCTCCCCGGATGGCGTTGTCATCGAAGGAGAACTCGTTCTCCCGGATGACGGCTCTGCTGTCCTTGTCTCCAACGTACGTCACCACGTACATATCGGGCGCCCACATCTCAAACTCTCTCTCCCAGTTGATGATGGTGGAGAGCGGTGCGCTGACCAGGAACGGACCTTTGGAGTGACCCTGGAGGAGACAGGAAGTCAGCGTAAAACATCGTACCAGTGAGCAGTGTTTCACTCAGTGATAATCGGCGATTATAAATCAAACTTTTCTTTACCGCAGCGCATTTTTGCTCCTCTTTAAAAAGCTTAACCTCACCTGCTGTTTAGTTCAGCTCGAGCAAAGACTAAGAGTGCCTGTGGTTAAAAGGATCTGTCTACAAGCAGTAAAAATCACAACGCTCCTGCAGAAGAATCCTGAGTCTCTGGATCACTCAGGATTTCACTGTTTTCACTTTCAGCAGGATATGACAGTTCTGGCTTTCAGTGCACGGCCACCCGGGACCCTTATTGCCACCCTCTGCACCTGCCAGGTGCCCAAGCAAAACAGGTATAGGGTCAAAAACACCCACTAGCTCAGACCCAAAACGCTATGTACATCTATCAACTGTTATAACTAAAGTTGAACAAAGTCCTGTGTAAAAATGCATGTTTCAGTTCAGAAACTGCTGATGTTTGATAATTCTAAGTGATTATGATTGTTGCTACACTCGAGCAGCTTCAAATAAAACATGCCAAACCAGTCTGCACATATTTCTGCAGCAAGAAGCTTGGGTGCTGAACTGGTCTGCATCCAAACATGTCGCCCATTTAAAACTTTGGAAATGGCCTTTTTCCACAAAAATCATCATTCAATGAAACATTTAAAATCAACTAACGGATCACATGATTCTTGTTTTCACTCTTGGGGACACTGAATTTGACTGGAATGCAAAACCACGATGCCAACTCAAAGTGCATTCTGGCCTCCCACCTTCAGGTGGCAGCAGCCGCACACATGATATGTGATTGTTTACTGTTTGAGATCCAACTTAATGTCGTCAGATTTCACCTGGTTTATACAAAATGGCTGGATGGCTGCCGGCCTATAGGATGGCAGCCACCTACAGACAGTAACATAACCACACAGAGCACAGCTGAATCATAGCTGTGAACCACAAAATTAATTCATCTCAAACTAAATTCCATACAAAATGATTACAATCTTAAATCCCACTTCCAGTAGAGGCTCAAATTTACAACAAAAGGGTGGAGAAGAAACATGTGGCACCATCGGGATACAACACAATCCAGCGTCTCACCTCTTTATACAGCGAGTAGAGGAAGACGGCGGTCTGCACCGTCTTTCCCAGACCCATCTCATCGGCCAGGATAGTGTCGGTGCCCTGAGCCCAGGAGAACCGCAGCCAGTTGAGTCCCTCCAGCTGGTAGGGGTGCAGAGTCCCCCCCGTGCTGTCCAGGTAGTCCGGCTGACGCTCAAACTTGATGGTCGGCTGGAAACAGGGAAAAAAATAAATAAAAAAAAATCAGGTCAGGCATATCAGGAAGGATTTAAGGCTCACCCACCCCAGAAAGTTTAGCCATCATCCAGTTTTGAGGATGTGGACTAAAAGTGTCGGCTTTCTCTTGAATATTATGGAACTAACTGGCATTCACTTCGTGTTATGTTGATCTCAGAGTTGCTAAAAACTGTGCACACAAATTCAGCCGTGAAGAGAAGAAGAAAATAGTTTGTAGGTGAGGTAGACATCTTTATAGCAGGTACTTCTAAACCACGCAACAAAACAGGCTACTGCGTAAATGTTAACATGGGGTGAACAGTCCTTTTTAGGCTTTGGATGCTGTTCAAACATAAAAAGCTTCAGATAGTTCTGAGGTGAGTCTGAAACACCCAAATCTGCTGCTAAATGGTTACAAGCTTCTCTTAGAGAGATGTTTCCAGTGATTCCTGACTCAGCACCTGACATGAAGAAAACAGCACTTCCTGCACAGTCTGGATTTGTCTGAGGTGCTCTTTGAATATTCTTGCAAAGACTCCTGTGAGCTTTATGGTTACAAATGATTTTCCTCTGAAACTAAAACGCATTTTTAATCATTTAATCGAGTACGGCCGGGAGTCGGGCACGACCTGGTTGAAGACAAGTGTTTCAGTAACATGAATGCAGACACTCAGAGGTTCCCAGCTTGCACAGAGGGAGCTTTATAAATATGACCTCACAGTTAGCTTGCAACAAAACCAATGCAGCAATGACAAAGTCACCTAAAACCCACTGATTCTCATTCATTTATGGGTTTTAGGACTCATTCCCGCAGCAATTGTTCATTTATAAAAGACTCATTAATGATGACTTACATCTACCACCGGGTTCTCAGGAGGTCTTTCAGGCCGCTTCACTTTTCCTTTCCCCTTTATCTTCTTCCCAGGTCGTCCCTCCTCTCCAATCATCAGCTCTCTGGAACAAAAACACACAGTTAGTTAAAGGCTGCCAGTTTCAGACTGTTTACGTCGTCGTGCTGAACATAACCTTATACCGCCAAACGTGTCAAATGTGGCACGGCATACTTCAAAAGTGTCGCCGTTAGCGGACTTCGGCAACAAATACCTTAATACCCCTATATGGCTGTGAAGTGCATTTTCTGAGCTTTCAGGAACCGTTTGAATTTTTCCGATAGGACAAATGGTTGCAGAGTTAAGGTAAGAAGCCAGCTGATCAAAGGAACTTTGATCAGCTGGCTCCACGCTGATACTTCAGTAAGGGCAAGTAACCGGCGCTTCAGCGGCAATCGCCTGGCATTATAGGGTTAACCCACCTGTGGTTCCAGTACTGCTGCTTGTACGTGTCAAACTCAGGTATGTCCATGTCCTCGGCCTCCCAGGTCGACTGGTCGTACGGCAGCTCTCTCCACTTGATCAGGTAGTGGATGTTACTTTTTCTGTCCACACTGGAAAACCAAGCAGACAAGGATGATTTAGTCAACATCATTTTTATCTTTGGTGGATAATTCCCTGCAGAACAGTGAGTGACAGAAATGTCTGGTGCGGACACAAAGTCATGGTTAATAAATGCCATGTTCAGCTTGTCGGTGAAGACTGAAGTGCTCCTCTGAAAAGGTCAAAGATGAAAAACTGATTTTGTTTAAAAGCCAAACAAGAGCTCAGGTTAAAAAAAAAAAAAAAAAAAAAATAGAGGAAGGAAAGGTTTCCTCTGAAGAACCCATTACACAGAAAACAGAACACAGAAAAATTCAGACATCATCTAAAAGCTTCACATTTAATTCAAAGATTTTACTCTGATAGGAAAAATGACTTTATGATAGTTTATCAATAGCAAGATAGAAGACTTGATGTAGATGCTGTGCCTGTAAGAAGCTCAGACTGACCTGTGGTTGAGGATTCTGTGGATCATCAGCCACTCCATCTTAATCCCAAAGCGGAGGTATTTCTCCTCCAGCTGTGTATATGTAGGATCCTTGCTCTTCCTCTTCACGCACTTGTCCTCCTCTCCATCACCGAAGTCGATAGGCGGCGGCTCCTCCATGTCATTCTTCCTCTGGTAGTTCCTGAACATCACCTGGCAGTGAAGCTCCAGCTGCAAAACATGAATGATGAGAGGAAAAGCTCAGGAGGAAGTTCAGCGATCAGTTTTAAAGCCTTACTGTGTACTGTGCACACCTGGAGCTCCGTGACCCACGAGCAGTGCCAGTAGGACATGCTGCACCACTTGGCAAAGAACTCCCTCTCAGGCCGCCCTGCCAGTGGGGCGGGGTCGGGGGCATCGGCCGGGAGGTCTGGAGGACGGGGAACCGGTGTGGGAGGAGGAGGGTCTCCCCACCGCCATGTCAAGATTTTCTGGACCTTCCCCTTCATGGGTGGACACTGCAGGGGGGAGGGACAGGGTGAATGTGTAATTCAAGTCTTTTTGGGTGCTTTTAACTAAAATTGTTGAAAAAAAATTTTAGTTGATTTTAGCACAACTTTAAAAAATACATTTTCACTCCACAGCTGCATGTTCTCATCACAGGGTTAGGGGTGTTTAAAGTGCTTCTCACATGCAGACTATATTTGGGTGGGCAGATTTACTTTAAGCTTTCATGTCTAAGACAATAACATGATCCGTTTACTGCTGGACAGTACCCGCTCTCTTATTCTGAAAATTCGCTGCTAACCAGCTAACACCAGCTCTTTCTCTCTAGTGCTTTCCTATTGGCAGGCCACTGAGGTCACTATAGTTGCAGTCCCCGATGTCATCCAGCTGCTTCAAGTCTTGAACAAACAAACCTCCACAGCTGTAGTTCTTGTTCCCCTGCAAACTGAACTCCAACTAAAACCTAAAATTGTGGAGAATTAGTGTCACTATGCTGAAGCTCAATGAGGGTGAAGCAGAACAAGGAATGCCACCACCAGCTGAACTCCACCTTAGAGAGGCAGTTGATCATTTGTTATCACAAAGCGTATGTGGTATAATTTATGATCATGTGTCCCTTTTCCCTTTGTTTGATTTTTAAATCACAAATCAAACCACACTGTCCTAAAGCAGCATGAAATTATCCACTGGATCAACAAATGCCAACAGCGGGGTTCAGCCTCGTCACTGCCCTTGCACCAAACACCACAATTAGCTGCCCTCCCACTCACCATGCAGCGGGGGCAGATCCACTCTCCGTTGGGGATCTCAGGGAGTGGCGGGTTGAGGCAGTGGATGTGGTACGACGAGGGGCACGAGTCGCAGCAGAGGAGCTCTCCGCCATCTTTACAGACCCGGCAGAACTCCATGTGGTGGTCGTCCTCCTCCATGTCGCCTGTGTCACCGTTGTCCTCCTCACCATCTGAGCCATCTTCTCGGGCTTCCCACTGGATGCCCTCCTTCTCCTGCAATTCCAAAGGTTACGAAAGAAAAAAGTTTATTCTTTATGATTTTTCATCATGTTTCTGTGATTTAAAAAAAATAAAAAAATAAATCACAAAAGGGTGTCTTCTATTGTTTCACTGGTGTCTAATTTTTTTTTTTGACAGAGTTTATCTACAAACAGGCATCCATGTGACAAATTAAAGGAAAAAACTGTAACTCTTTCACATTGGAAATCAGGGTGCTTTTTTTTTTTTTAAACTGTTTCGGATGATTTAAAAACCCAGACTTTGTTGTGACGGAACGGATGCAGAAAGCTAGAGCTTCCTGATGTTTAAACTACCAGAGAGTCCATTATCAAGCAGCTGAAGATGCTTCTTTCCACAAATGTGCATCATCTGACCCTCAAAAGGGTAATTTGTAGGTGGAGTGTTTCTTTCAGTCAGTTTCTTACACAGTGCGGGCAGCTCCAGGTGCCCTCGGGCGCTTTCTCCATGTCGGGGTCCAGGCAGACCATGTGGTACGCTCTGGGACAGGTGTCACACAGGATGATCTCTCCCCCCTGCTGGCACACCTCACAGTAGTCCTGATGGTCCGTCTCATAGCCGTCACCATCCTCTGCGTCTGATGAGTGACAAAAATGATTACCCCTACTAACGTCTCACAATAACAAAGAGTCAGGAAGTGATGCGTGCTGGGATCCACGCTCAGTGTTTATGACACTGAGCTGTGTGTTTATTGTTTGTCAGAGGAAAACCCACTCGGTGAGTCACTCTTTCCCCTCGAGCACGGATTCCCTCAATGACACCAACAGACTGAAACTGACGGGTTTCACTGGGATAAACATCCATTTCAGAGGGATCCTTAGCCTCTAAACCCACAAAAAAAATCACATCTTTTAACACAGCCAGAAAGAAAAAAAAAAAATCCGATTTTCCACCTTTTGATAAACTCCAAACGTCCCATGTGTGATGTTTGGGCCATGAAAAAAAAAATCTGAGCCAAAAACATTTCATCTAAACCTTATTTAGAGTCAGCAAAAACCAGAGGGGATGATCAGCAGAGAACAAACCTGAGGGGGGGGGGGGGTGCAGATGGAGGCAACATGAGGCCTAGAAGACTCAGGAGCCTCACTCCTCTGGAGACTAGCAGCCACGGGGAGGGTGATGGGAAAGCTGAAGCCTGTATCCAACAGATACAGTAAACTCAGATCCTCAGACAGCCTTTATAAACCCTCCGCAGGGTCACCTACACTAACCCTTTAGGTGTTTTCCTCAGGCTCTTTTTCTGTCACCTGTCAAATGTGCTCAAGCTGAACTAAAACTGCTCGTGAGTCTGAGCTTTAATGGATGGAAGAAGAAATGAGTGCATTTGGTTTATAAGGAAAAACAAGAGCTTTTTAGCAAAAATTAATGCAAAGTAGTAACAGTTTTATCCTGATTATCTTACTTTCATAATCACTGAAGGCCAAAACTATAATTAAAATTCAAATCCAATAATCTCCCAGCCTGAATTTTACTTGCCATCCTCTGCAGCTAAAACCACCACCAGTTAAAAGCATTTCCACACTGAACCAGCAGGTCTCAGTGAGGACTCTGACCTCTTTCAGTTCATGTGAATCCATCCATGGCGTCATCTGAGCCATGCCTTGATCTTGTGACAACAGCTACAGAGGAGGCATCAGCAAGCGACAAGCCTGACGAAGACATCGTCCTTCTAAATATACCAAACTCCTCTGACTCAGTCTCAGTGATTAATACGTGTGCATACTCCTCCACACACTTCTAATGCTTCACCCTCAACGCAGTCATTACTGCACACCCAACCTGCAATCTTCAATCTGTACGCCCCATCAGTGACTGTTAAAGCAAGCAGAGAAGCACTGGCTCTGGGTCAGCTGGTCAAGCACAGATACCTGAACTACGTTTCAGCCTTAAAGACGCACCTTTCTTCTTCTTGGGTTTGCTCTTGGATGGCTTCTTTTTGCTGCGGCTGCTGCGGCTGTTTGACCCCTCAGACACCGACACGCTGTTGATGCTGCCATTGTCGAAATCACTGTCCACATCGGGCTCATCCTCTTCGCTCTGTGCACACGAGACAACATTTTAAGATATATCGACAGAGAAGTAAGAGTTCTTCTGATGTTACTTGGAGTAAAACAGAAGAAAACTAAATAAATACCTGAGGGTTAGAGACACAGATTGTTTGCTCTGTTCAAGGCTTTACATGGAAACAATTCAATGAAGCCTGACTTGTCTGAAATGCTTGAACTGAACCTTGACCTCTGCCTCGTTCTGCAGGACCTAATGCCTAATCTGTACTTCTCTAGTTTGTTGCTCTGCTCTGAGTAACCTGGGCACCATGCTGTTAAACCTTGAACTACAGGGTCCAAAAAAATAAATGAATGAATGAATTATTTATGATGAGTTCAGTGCATTTTAATGGCTTGAAGGAAATGAACACCTTTCTGCACTGAGCACAGCGGTGGGTTTAATAACAACCAGGAGTGCTCCAAAGAACACGTGTTTCCAAAGGCTCATTTTCATGTATATGAAAGGAAATGATTCAGTGTTAGCAGTTAGTATTTACAATCAGATTTTTACAGTAGATAATTGTTCTCCAGTGGGTTTTGCATAGAACTGTCTGTGTTTTATACATGAAGTTTATTTAATTTGATACTGATGAAGAGGCGAGACAGCAGAGAGACAAATGAATGATGGAAAGAGTGATGAGTATAGAGGAGGCAGGGTTATGGTTCTTGTTCTCTGCAGTACGTATCTATCCTCCATGTTTGAAGTCAGTATGTTGCAGTTACTGAGATGCTGAAAGTGTGATGGACGATGGAAAAGTGATCTCTGAGTGTCTCCCAGGCAGCACAAAAAGGTGGTGGTGGTGGTGGTGTTGGGGGGTACTTACTGATGAGCGCTTCCTCTTGCTGTTGAGGCCTCCCAGTTTGATTTTTAGGGGAGCCACTTTCTTCGTCTTGGTATTATTCTTTTTCTCTTGCGGTTTTGGTGCAGGTTTTGACTTCTTGCGGGCGTTTGGACCTGCCGGAAACAAAACCTTCAGTGACACATGGGTACATCGGGCTGATATTTCATTGACCTTCACGTGACCTCTCCTGCTCGGCATACCTTTGCCTTCCTTGGTCTTGGCCTTGCGGAGCGGGGGAGCGGGAGCCTGCTGAGTCCCTGCCAGAGGCGGCTGGGCCGCAGCGGGCGGCGTGACCTCAGCCACCATGTTGTCAACTGCGGCTGGCACATTGGCAGTGGCCAGAGCGGCGTTGGCAGCGGCAGCTCCCCTCAGGGGGTTGTTGGTGCTGAACTCACGCCACTTTGCACCCAGAACCATCATCATCTTAGACACAGCAATCTTTGGGTTCTTGGCTGCGATGAGGGGCCTGAGAGCGACAAGAGGAAGTAACATTTTAAGAACGGGTCTGAGTTCATTTTTCACACATTTTAGCAAACAAACATGGTGGCATTTATTCATGCCACCAAGTTTGTTTGAGAATTTGGCTGATTGCATGAAGAATGGAAAAGAACAGAGTGGTGCCTTTTTCCCAGTTTTCTTCAGATATTAACTTCCCATGTTGCAATCACATTATCGCTACTTTTCCACCGCCGAGGGGCCGGTGCTCGTGCCAGTGCTGGTGTCAGTTTCAGTAAAACGGCGAAACGCTTAAGAACGGCCCGCGTTTCCACTGCGTTACGTATGAGTGTGGGCGGGCCCTCATCTGGAAACAGAAGCCGAAGCGCACAAACGTGGGAGAACACGCTCTCCTTTCTTGTGCTGCGAGCATATTTTACTGTCCAAACCAAACTACTGCAGCATCTGTGTGCAGCACAGAGGGAAACACAGACAGAGATTAGAGCAAGATGACAAGTACGCACTTTGTGTCCTTTTATCTGTGATATGAACTGATACAAAGCAGCAAGTTCAGCCTTAGAGCCCAACCTAATTCACAGCCGTGAAAATCGCTTCGCTTTTCTCCTGTAATACACATGTAATATGGTAGAAAACTTGATGTTGAGACGGCAGAGTCACGCCCTTCTGCCGCCTTCGGCACGGGTTCCTGGTTCCAGACCAGCTAGTTTGTGGGGCCGGAATTGAACCCGTTTTTCGGCCGAGCACCGAGTGTTTCGGCGGTGGAAAACCCGCCTAACGGTTTAAATTACGGCTCCGGCTCCGGAACCCTGTTGGTGGGAAAGAGGCTACAGTGTACCCTAGAGATGATTATGCATGAAAATCCCAGCAGATCACAGTTTCTGAAATACTCAGCCCATCTGGCACCAACAACTGTGCCACATTCAAAGTCACTTCAATCATTTTTCTTCTCTAGTTTGAACTTCAGCACATCTTGGTCATATCTGCATGTCTTAATGCAGTCACGCCCTTCTGCTGCTTTCATCACGCGTTCTTGGTTCCAGACCAGCTAGTTTGCGGGGCCGGAGTTGAACCCGTTTTTCGGCCGAGCACCGAGTGCGTTCGCGGTGGAAAAACCACTGGACGGTTCAAATACTGGCACCGGCACCCTGTCGGTGGAAAAGCAGCCTATGAGACTGATCACAATGACTTCCTGTTGTTTATTGCTTTAATTATTTGCTTCTGTGGGTCACCCACAGAACAGCTGATTACTGGGTATCAGCTGACAGGTTTGCAGGATTCGGTCCTGAGCAGTGAGTAACTGGGGCACAGAAGCAGTGCTAGAAATTCGAGGGGGTTTCTGTTGTCACTGACACTTTCTGAAAATATGCACATTATATTAAATATTACTGGTGTCCTTTTTTAGGTGTATTTCAGCAGGAACCTGGAATATCATCAGCCTTGTTTTGTTGCTCCTTCCTTCCCTATAAGTGGTAGGGTTCGTGCAGGTGAGGCTAGGAAGGCATTATAGGCATTGAAAAATAGGCAGCAATTTGCTGTGTAAACTTTAGTTTTCATTTCTCGCAGTGTTTTCTTCTGTTCATTAAGATTTTTATTATAAAAGCTGCAGTTTTTGACACTCTTCTTCTCCAGCCTCTGCCCTGTGTATGGACTCTGCACCACAAAGATAAATCTGTAAATCTTTGGTATTTTAGAGCAAATCTACCTGACGAACTGGCTGAAAGCCTTGTAGTTGGTCAGCGAGCGGTAGTCTTCCTCGGTGAAGATGTGGTCGATGTCCTCCATGCCCCAGTCATCCAGCAGCTGAGAAGACGACTTTGGCTCCTGCAGGAACACAAACAACAGTTATTAATAGAATTAAAAAAATTTTTTAAAAAGAGACAAATGAAAACACGCAGCATTGTTTTAATGTCTCCCACATGTTTTTTATGTCCCTGTCTCACCACAAACCAAATCCAACTGTGGGAAACACTGAAGCCCTTTAAAGAGACAAGTTCTCTCCACACAGTAAAGACCTGTTCACAGTTACCGGCACGTTAATAACGGCGCTAAATAAAAACTATGCAAAATTATATCCATCCGCCATTCTGCTCCGGGTCGCGGGCACAGCGGTCTATGCAAAGCTGCCCAGACCTCCAACTCTTCACGGGGGAGGGGACTGAGGCGATCCCAAACCAGCAGAGATGTAATCACCCCAGCACATACTGGATCTGCCCTGGAATCTGCTTCCAGTTGGATGTGCCCAAAAACGCCTAACCAAAGGGGACCACGCTGCGGCAGTTTTTATTTTCCATGACGATTACCTTCATGGAAGCGGGCCATTACTCCGGCAGGTAAAACAGTCAAATCTTGAGAATTTTGATATACAACAATAAGTCAGGTCAACTTCCTGTCTCAGCTCAACCAAGACTCAGTCGGTCTTTGTTTAAAGAAAGAGAAAAATTATTGCTGACAGACAATATAAGAGCCTACAAAAACCTGACATTAATGCAAAGATCAGAACTTCCTGTTTTCTCAAAACCACTTCAGCACTCTGAAGTGTTATCAGCTTTAATCTGATCAGATAGAGAGCAGAGATCGAGCACCCAGCTGAATAAACCAGCCACAGTATGTGCCACAGACAACGCGATAGGAGGCGCGTTTATTTCTGAACATTATTATCCATAAAGAAGCTGCTTTACGCAATAAAACTCCTGCTGAACGAGGATGGTATCGACCCATCACACACAGGCTGAGTGACCAACATGTGGGACTAGCTGTGACTTGTGAATTTGACGCATGAAACCAAACAGCAGAGTCACAATTGGCTTTATTTTAAAAAGGTGCTGCTTTGTCCTTACACATAACAAAAAGCCATCTCCTACAAAAAAAAAACAAAAAAAAAAACACTTTTGTTCCCTTTCTGCACATCAGAACGAGCCTGGTAGGTGGTTTGTGGCTTTATTTTACCTCACAATTATTATTCCACAGAATAATAGCCAGCATCACACAGACTTCCACAGACTAGCTGCGGAATAACATCCTTTCCACAGCAACTGAAATAACTACTCCAGCGAACCACATCTGCATGCCTAAGAGGTTCGAGTGGCCCATAAAGAAGCAAGCAGGACAAATGCTGAAACAAGTGCCACTGACTGTTCTGTTTTTGGAGGTAATTACATCAGACTGTTTGGTGATAAAGCTGCTAATTCAGTGAGCACAGCTGATCTGTTAGATCATTTCTGAATGATTAGTCATTCATCAGTTGGTTCCAGCTTTTTTTCACAGTGAACATTTCCTGGTTGTTCCTCACTTTCCTGTGCTTTGTAACTGAAACCCAATCATAATGTGAAAATGACTTCAGGCTCCATCTTTGATTCTCTGCTGAATAAATGATAACCAATGATCAACAGTCTGATGCTGTTCACCAGTGCTGTGGTTATGGTTGACTCAGTGGTCACTCCGCATCGCCACAGCCCTGTTAAACCGTTTATGCCCTCCTGACTCACTGCAGTTTCTTCTAAACGGCGTCTTAACTGTACCCAAAATAAATAAATCACTTCCCTGCAGAAATACAAATCAAAGAAATCAAACAGACTGCAGAGGTTCCTTCAAAGTTTTTTCATTCAAATTCCTGCAAAGTCTGAAACAAGCGAACCACACGCAGGTCGTAGGTTGCTTTTGCTTTTAGGTTCTTATGTTGTCTAAAGACCTTCTCTTTCTTGAAAGCCATTATCGTAACTGCAATGAAATTCAGACAGCCCCGGCCTGAACTTGCTCTCTAAAACCAGTTTCCTTTAAAGTTCAAAGGCCATTAAAAGGTGAACGTTTGCTAAAACACCTGGTTTCCTGCCGCATCCTCTTCCCATCTTGCTGTCTTCCAGACTGGGCTACAAACTCGATGGAGGGCGGCTCTGCCAATGAATCAAATTGTGTTTATCTAACCACGGTCAAGAGCGTAGTGCAGCGTGAGGTGGTGTTGCCATAGCAGCAGCATATGTCTTTACACACCCCAATCCACCCTCCCTTATGTGCACCAAGTGTCATTAACTACAAGGGCCCCGATTGGCCGCCAGGCTCAAAGTGGACTGACACAGCTCTTTGTTTGAGCACCTTTCACATCAGATCAGTTTGTCTAACTGCTGTTGACTCCATTACAGGTGCAACTATCAACAGGTGCTCATCACAGAGAAATGTGCTTTAAAACAACAAAGAGTCTTTAACTAGGTGTCACCTGCATAGAGGAACCACAACATTAAGTTTTGTTGTTCACAGTGAAGAAGAATAGATGTTACCTGCAGCGCACAACAATAGCAGTTGTGGTGCAGTTTATCTGGAGGTGATTTTACCACTGCATTATTTTTTTTTACTCACAATATAATATTATATTTCATAATTAATTTAAGAACAATAGCATGTACCTCCTTTCCCCACCTTCCTTACCATGCCATCGTCATCATCGTCGTCCTCATCTTCCTCTGGTTCTGGTTCTTTCTTCTTGGAGGAGCTCCTCTCGGCTGCAGCACTGCTCCTCTTCTTGTCCTTGCTGCTGCTGGCTCTCTTCTTCTTCTTCCGCCCTGGAGTGTAGTCGCTGCCCTCGCTCTCTGAGCGCTGGCCAGGGCCGCCATCTTCACCATCGTCCACGCCGCCCAAGTCCATGGGCTCCGGGGAGCTGATGGGCAGCTCCTGAAACAAGGAGAGAGGCAGTCAGCTAATGGAGACCAAAATGTTCAGGAAACAAGCTGTAAAAAACAAACAAACTGAAACTGGTCTCCAGAGACAGCCTCCCCGGATTCCTGGGATTAAACCCCTCACCTCTCTGCGAGACCGCCGCTTGCTGCCCTTGCTCTCTCTGCTCTTCTTTGCTTTCTTCTTCTTCCTCACTTTTGGAGCCTCATTCTCAGAGATCTCCTCTTCCTCGTCATCTGCAAATCAGGCCAGTGGAGCAATTTCATGGTTAAGGTGGACAAAGGAGCAACTGTGTGTCAGTGTGTTTGGGCTGCAAGATAATAATGAACAGCTGGCTGTGAAGATAGCATGCGTATCATAGGACACTTGCATATGCTGCTGCAAACGAAACACCAGCTGCAGGCTGCTAAACACTGGCCGTGACTCAGTTGGATCCTCGATTCAGCCAGTTTTGCAGGTGAACAACAGGTGTTACAGATCACAGTGGAACTGCGAAAGCACAGTGTTTGTCAGGATGCTGCATTGCTGGATGCCAAGTTTTATGATCCCAGGGCCTGAAAATTATATTGTTCATAACTGGAGGGAATTCCCCCTTTAAATTTTTCCCACAGGGCAGATTTATACTCTCTACGGGAACAGGTTTGTGGGCGCTATTCTACACTTAGTTTACGCTCATAGATGTCATCCTCACACTGGCACGTGCCCATGTTGGTGCTGCTTTGGCGTTTTGCAGCTCTCAGTTTTTACAACTAAGTGTGGGAGGGGGATGGATGTTGATCATTGATCAATACAGAAGCAAAGAGATTTTTAACATTGGAAAAGACTTTGAAAAAATGTCATCGAGCTTTAGGGTGGGCACTTAGAAATAACAGGTGGGCAGTTTGATGAGACAAAGATCTGAGGTTTGAGTAACCTGCAAGTTGCTGTGACAGTTCAATTTATTTCTGGGGTGCATGCCAGCTTTCTCTGCTCACATTTAAGATTATTTTCATCTTTTAATAATAATACCACAAAAACAAACACAAATGATGCAGGTGAAAAGACCATAAAGCTATCACTCTGTACACCGAACAGTCAGATGTTTAAGACCCCTGTTTCAAAGTGCCAACAATTATAAGAAGACATGATTATTTGTACTTGAACAACAACTATGACATGACCAAAGGTCCCCATTTTGCAGCGAACAACAAACCTTTTTGGTTTTCATCAGAATCTCACTCAGTGTCAAAAAGCATTAAAGTTATTCATGGTGAGATGACTGGAATAAAGAGCTGAGACGTTAGCCATTAAATTAGTGGTCTGAGTTTCTTTGGGAGCGACTGACTCAAATCAGTTTGGCTCTGGTGGTTGAAACTGTCATTTTCGACCGATTCATCGTGATGATTTAACCACACCTCTGCCGGCATCAAGACAGCAAGGATCCAGTATGTGGCATTCAGAGCTTATTAATGTAATGGACTACGGTAAGAAGCAAATGGCAAGCTGCCATCAAAGATGCACCTGGAAAGGAAGGAGAGTTAATGAGACAGGACTTTCTGGGTCATATAGAGACGGCTGAGCTTTGTGTAGGTAGGCAGACACACAGCTCTAACTGATGGGAAAAGTTATTTTCATCAGATTTAAGTGCTGCTTGTAAACACAGTGGCGGAATTTTCAATTTGAGGCAAAGCAGGAGAAAAGAGTGTTTTATGGACAAAAACCAGAGCCAGTTTTCCAAAAGCACTGGGAGTCACAGGTGATTGTAGTGAACAGAGACGTAGATTTCAGATAACTTGACTTAAACAAGGTTCAATCATGAGATTTTCACCTGATGGAGATGAAGAAGAATAAAAACTAAAGAACACAGACTGGCGTTCAGTCTGAACTGTGCAAGAAAACACAGTAATCGAAGACGAGGAAAAAAGTCAACTCACTGGCCAACTTTTGTAAACTTTGGTGCAATTTATAGATAAAACCTGTACCAAGACCTGAAATTCAAGCTGTCAAACTATTTACATCAACAGAAAATGAATCACCAGTTATTTTATTACAATGCGCATATCTTTGTGGCTTTGCTGTAAAATCTTGTTGGCTGCTGGCTGTACATGAGTGATCTGAAATCATGGCTGTGGACTCAGAAGAAAATCTCAGGTCCATTTTCTACTTTACATTTTACTTTCCACATTAATCAAACTGTCTGTCACCAAAATGATTTTTGAAACCTGTAACTGTAATTAAAAGATGAAGGCAAACAAACATTTTATCTTAATAATATAAACTATTTTTTCACAGCACTACACCCAAAGCAACTGCACAAATGCAGAAGAACGTTGTTGGTACTTTCAGCTGCTCCTTTATTTCTCAGCCAGTCAGGTTCCCACACCAGAAACAACAAAATATAAATTTAAAAAATATATATATCTGAAAAACTCAACTTCGTAAGACATCTGAGTGGAACAAAGTCAGGCTGTTTGTATTTCTGAATGGATATTTATCACACGGAGGAGCTTTTCCCTAGGTGTTGTCTTTGTGTGTCCGTTTTGTTGCGGGTATGAAGGTTTTTAAAACCCTAAAAGAAAAGCTCGTGTGTTTTTGGTGAATAAAGTGCCGTTTTGAGATGATTTTTGGCGCACCTGAAGCCAACTTTGTTCTTAACGGCTGCACCGTGGACGGCGCGCGTGCTCGCCGGAGCCAGGCTCACCATAAACATGGTCACACCTGCGCTTGAAAACCACAAAGGTGCTCGGCGACGCAGAAAGCTTAGTTGTGTAGATGGATGCGTTTTCTTTGCCGTGTTATTATTGTTACTTTCCCCCCTCGCACACTCAAACCGGAGGCGCCGGCCATGCGGAGGGGGACGCTGCTGAACGTCATCCGCCAGCTTTCAAGCTAACTGGCTGCCTCCATCTTGTCATCGACACGTAAAAATACCGGTAGCTGCTAACGCTAGGCCCCGGGAACACACCGGTGTGTCGGCGTGACTTCACTCCGGTGCAAGTATCAGCCATGCCGCCTCTGGTTGTGGTAAAAACGGTTTGTTTGTATATTTTAAACGATGCTTAGCCGCGAAAAGAGCCGCTTTGCTACTGTTAGCAACCCGGTAGTTAGCCGCATCGAGCAACTAGCATTATGCTAACAAACATGATTGATGTGAATGTCAAAAACATCTGCTCATGCTAGCGCACAACCCAGCGTGAACATTAGCATTCTCGGCTAACAAATGAGCCTCGCCTTACCGTGCATTAACCGGTCCCCGGGGGCTCCGTAATCGTCCCTGTCATCGTCGCTTCCAGACATAGCGGACAGCAGGAAACTTTCTCCCTTTAGTTAGCTAGCAGTTTAGCTAACTAAATAAAGTTTGCGGGGTAATCCAGAGTTCTGACCCAGGCTTGAGTCCGTCCAAGTCGAGGTGAGTGTAGGGTAGGGGGGGAACCAGAGAGGAATAAGAACAAAAAAAGACAGGAAATAAGTGAATATACATGAGACATCAATCGGGACGATAAACACTCCCCCCCTGGGCTTCTTTTCGGCAGTAACTCTAACTCCGGGAAGCTCGCAAAGGTTAGCCCGCACTCCGGCTCCGCTGACAAGCCATCTCGCCACTATCGTTAGTTTCCGTCTCATTAGCATGCGTGCTAGCCGAGCTTGACCGGCGGCCAGGTTGAGATTAAACCCAGGAGCCCCTCTCACGCTCATATCTACCCCATAAAATACCCTAGAGTGTTTTTTGTTTTGTTTTGTTTTTTAACCACCCGGCATCCCAACCGGCCTGACTCAAGTAAAACCCACAAACAATAAAAACTGAGACTCACAACTTGGTTCCCGCACCGGCTCCAAAAACAGTGACTCCGGGCTCAGTTTGTCTGCCGGGCAGTACTCACGGGCGCGTATTTCTTCTATGTACACCGTTACCTGAACAATCTAAATATATTTCCGTGGGTTTTTTTGTGTGGCAGCAGCGTGTGCGCACGACGCCGTCTTCTCTTTCTCTTCCTTGCACACTACACACACCCCGCTCGCGCGCGCGCGCACACATACACAAAGAGATCAGGGGGCAGGCATCCCATAATATGCCCCCCTTCACCACCACCACACATACACACACTTCACTGACCCCTCCCCCATTCTGCATAGTTACCTTGCAACGTACAGACCATAATAGTCACCCCCCCCAGTCTCTTCCCCATTCCTCTGTGCATGCACCCCCCCCCCCACTTCCACACACACCTACACCCCTCCCTTAGCAACCGGGGTTACCATGGAGACGTCCCCCTCCCACCCCGTGTGGCATCCCATAATAGTAATGAGCACAGTCACTGACATCCCACAATAAGCATAACTCCAAAAAAAGAAAAAAAAAAAAGGAAAAGGCGTCACATGGCAACTGTGTGTGCCACATGACTGCTGCTTAACTTCAGCGTGCACGTCTGCATGTATGCGCACGCGCTGTACTGTATATAAGCCAGTGCACAGGTTGGAGGTGCAGCCGGGGGGAGGGGGAGGCTGGTATAAAGCTGCAAAAAAAAAAAAAAAGTCGGGGTGACTCCAGGTAAGCCCAGGTGATACCCCTCATAACAGCTGAAATACAACACTACTGTATACACACCGCAGCTCAAGGCCACATAAACACACACTGGAGCAAAGAATGAAAACAAAACAAGCTTGTGAGCAGGTCAGTGTGGGGTTAAAAAGTCAGCCACCAGAAGGAGGTCACAGGGGTCAAACTGTAGTCAAAACCTTCAAGTCTGCAGCTTCAAATTGAGAAGAAGGAGCTCAGGAGTGCAGCAGTGAAGTCAGCAGCTGCTTGCACACTCATGCTGCTGGGAATGCGCTGCAGTCAATGGTGGGAAAAACGTCTGGATCCTAGACAGACTTTTTTCCCACCATTGACTGCCTCTGTTTCATGTAGAGCCATTTGTGCATCCTCAGGAGCTTCTGCATGATGTTTTTCCATAGGGGAAATTAAATGTGCACATGTGGGCTAATGAGGAGTTGTGTTATTTTGGGTTTTTTTTGGGGGGGGGGCTGTGAGGCATGACGATGAGAGGTGTGCTGTTATTTATCGTACGACTGTGGCCATGGGACCCAGGGACTATGAACTTGGGCTGTAACAATATTAGATTTTTATTACATGATCACTGTGGATCCTCTGCCAAAGCCAAAGCCTGTTAAACAGTTTTCAATAAAGTTATCCAGATATTCACCAAAATCTGACAGATTCTTCCTTTGTCCATGATCTGTCTCTTTACCAAGTTTCAAGAGATAGAGCCAGATAGTTTGCCCTCATGCTTTCTGCCAGACAGGCTCTCTAAGGCAAAGTTAGTGTTTTTAAAAGTGTTTTTTACTCAAACCTGATTGTTCCTAAATCTCATCCAGATGTGTTGTTGCCTGAAGGGGTATCCACAGAGGAAGAGAGTAGAGAATGTCAGAGAGACTGACAAATTCAGCTTAAACTTATCTCAACTTTGAGCTGAATGATTTAACCAACTACCACTGGGAGTGGGAAGTATCTTAGAGAGTTACCTGTCCAGCCAAAGCCCCGTGATCTTGAGTGAATGGCCGTCAGTTACAATCTGTTGCCAGTGAATGTTTATGAGTGATTTATGCTTCTGCATTGAGTCTCAGTAGAATCTATTTATGCCATACCTGTCAAGTTTTGTATTAAAAAAAAAAGGGAAATTTTCCGCCGCCCGCTGTGAGCCATCCCACAAGCCCAACAGAGGTCCAGTTGTTGTTCCAGGTTTGTTCCCGCTGTTGGCACAAACCTCGTGAGAACTGCCCCAGGCTACTGCAGGTTGCAGTTCTCGCAAGGCTAGTGACAGAATTTAGTTTGGAGAGGCACACGAATGCTTTTTTAAATTATAATATGGGAAAATACTAATACGGGAGGATGGCGGAGGGGTAAAATACGGTAGTTTCCTGGCCAAAACAGGAGACTTGACAGGTATGATTTATGCTTCAGCCGGAAATCTATGCTGGAGATTACGTCTTAATCACAAACCCCTCTGAATCCCTACACTGTAACCTGAAACGCACCTCCCTAGAAATGTAGCTACACATCATCACAGCCAGCAACGATTGTGATTGGACTGATCGGTACCGTCACTTCATCCTGTGCATTTCGAGCTAATTTTTCAGTGTAGTTTTTGAAATTATCAGTGAGAGAATAACGATCATCTTCTCAATATAAGGAAAAATAATCACGAGAGAGAGGACTCACAAATGTCAGCAAATTCCTGGAGGGAGATTGCTGAAACTATCAGAGTGGGTGTGAGAAAATGAACAAAGAAGTGGAAACATGTGACGTGGAAAAACGCTGACCACAACAAAGAACGAGGACCCGGGAGGGAAAAAGTCCCAGCATTTTATTTGTTTCCATCGGCCAGCATCACATATAAAACACCAGGACACAACAACACGGTGGTTAACACATAATGCACCACCCACAAGCATAAATGCCAGCAACAACACTGGCCACTTAGTCAAGGTCCTATCGTGGGGGGTGGGCAAACTTTTTGGCTCTGGGGCCACATTGACTTTTTGAAATTTGACAGATGGGCTGGGCTAGCACCAGATTCATACATATCAAATAAAAACATAAAAAAGACATTATAGTGTTAATACTTACATTTACTTCTAGTGGGAACTGTTGTTTTTGCCAGTGCATTGAACCTGGGGTTAGTTTTGTTGTAGCAATTCTCAGAATCCTCGACATCAGTCATAATACTGATATGATTTGATTTGGGCAATTCTGTACAAATCTTCGGCGGGCTGTGTTAAAAAGACCAACACGGGCTGTAGTTTGCCCACCCCTGCTGAAGTATAAAGGTGCACATGATGTGGCATCGTGAGTTATTGTGTAGGGAAAAGAAAGTCCTTTTCTTTTAAATTTTGGATGTTCCAAGTGCCAAAATGGAAGATTATCCACGTATGCTCCTGGTTACTGATGCAATCAGCAAATTAGTAGCAAATGTCTGATCCAGTGGGTGACATCACACAGTTACATCCACCTGTTACTGCAAATGAAACAGTACTGCACAATGCTTCAGTACAGGTAGGGTGGGATGAGATGGAAAAGCACCTAAATACATCATGATGTTTTGCTACTTAATCCTACATTTGATCATCTGAAACTAGCTACTTGCCGCCACAGTTTGTACTAAACCTGAACTATACGTGAGGAATTTACAAACAACAGGTCCAGCCCAGTGCAGGCTTTGGGTCATGTTAAATAAGAAGCTGGCCTTTCTGATTGTTTAAAATGCCCAAAAAGGAGCAAGTTCCTGCCACCTTGACCTGGATAAGCCATTAAGAAAATGGACGGGTGGACCAAATTCTAAACAGCGGCCTCAGACCGAAGGATTCCCCCAAACCTCTGATCAGTAGGTTTAAAATATAAAAGGGAAAATCTGGTTTGGAGCAGAACTGCTAAAAGGGCGAGCGTGCATTATTCACCCGTTAGGAACAACTTCTTGTTCTGTGGTCACTGCTGCAGTTGGGATAAAGCACATTCATGTTGCAAGAGAAGACTATAAAAAGACTATAATTTTTCCCGTGAAATTGGAAAATTGGTGCCATTATGAGGCACTTTCAATCAATGGAGGATTTATGAATGGCTCTACACAGGATTCATGTTAGCATATTGTTGCAGCACCCTAACCTTTTGGCTTTTCACCCACTTCAAGCTGTCCCTCTCTTTAGCTGGAGCTGGAGGGCTCGCTCTCCCCTCAGGTATTTTCATTCTGTTTCAGTTGTACCTGACTCAGCACACCTTTATTTTGTCTGTCTTTCTTTCCTTTGTCCCCGGCACTCTGGCCTAAACAAAGAGCAACTTTATTTCTGTCCATTTCTGCCTCGTTGTCTCTCTCCCCCATGTTTTGCATCTTCCCCCCTCCCCCACACGTCTCCCTTCCTTGACTGTGGACACAGTGTTCATGTGTGCATTTGGAGGGTGGAGGGATTTTTTTTTCTTTTTTTTGGGGGGGGGGGGGGGGGTGACATCCCATAATCACCAATCAGAAGGTTCCTGGGGGCAGTTGTCATAGAAACCTCGTGCATAGCTCTTGAGGCTCCTCCCACTCCTTAATGCCACCACCACACTGGCAGAATTGCATATCTCATAATGATAATAATATCATTTCTGAGGCAAAGGGAAAAAAAGGAGGAGGTGGAGGAGGGAGGGAGGATACAGACCATAATAGTGTGCCTGTTCTGCTGGTCGCCATGGAGATAAGCAAAATGGGTGGTGGTGGTGGAGGGGAGGAGGGTAACAGGCGGGGTCAGATTACCATGTAAGTCAAATACATACCATAATACTTCTTGACTCCCCCCTATTCCCTGTGTTAGACGCCATCTCTGCTCCACCTATCCTGCCCCTCTGAAGCTGAAGCACCAGAAAGAAAAAGTGGAAATGGATTTGATCGGGCCGACATGTCAGCCATATGCGATAACACACACACACACACACACACACACACACACACACACACACACACACACACACACACACACACACACACCACCGTAACAAAGGAAGATGAGTTTGTAGGATGGGGCTGTCCGGGTGTCTCTGTGATGGCGTGGAGTTCAGATCTGTTTATCCCACCATTTTTCAGATACATTAGTTTTCCACTCGTGTGCTGTTAAAAGTTCAATAACAGAAAACTTATTGATTATCTTAATAAATTATATCTCTTAGACTTTTGAATATTTTCAAATATATATTCTGGTTACATATGAGTATGTAGAAGTAATCGCTGAGAGCCAAAGGTTCAAGGTTCAGACTGCTCTAAATGCCCTGTTTCAGGCAGTTTTTTCTACTCTTGGCTCTGCATGATGTCATAAAAGGGGGATATCCCTAATACAGTCATATCAATAGGTAGGCTACCAGCTACCAGCATGGCTAAAGGCCAGGCTGTGGTAGGAAAAAAGGAAGGTTCAAATGCCATTTTGCCTGACCATGTTGGAAAACGTGTTGTTTCATATATGTTTTCAAAGGCCACACTTCAAGATGCAGTAACATGCCAGCTGCATGGAAGTCATTCATTACTTTTGTTTTTGTTTTTTGCATGAAATGTGGCAGATATAGTTGTGCAAACATTAATAAAGAGCCTGAGAGCCTTTACCAAACTGGCAGATTACATTGTAATCTAAGCTAAGAAATGCCAGCTTCTCAAATTATTCCTCAGATTTATAACGCGATAAACTGAAAGAGGTATGCAGATTGCATCTTCAGGAATTTGTCACATAATTACACAAAGATGGAAATCTTGTAATCATCTCTCTGTTGTAATAGTTTCTGTTCACGCTTGTCCTTTCTTGTCACAGTCGGACTGGTTCCAGTGGAGAGGGAGGAAACAATGAGTTGGGATGAGAGCCAAAATCCAGTTGTGACAAATGATTTTTTGTGCAGTTTTGAATCAATACTGACCAAGAACGTGACCAACAGCTCCTGTATCATGTTGCATATAAACCCCCACTTAATTGGTTTGACAGCCTGCTGCTGCGTATATAAATAAGATATTTCATGAGCAGAAGGACAGTGGAAGTCTGCAGCAGTTTAGGCAGTAAACAAGGCAAATGGCTGCATATAAACACAGTGATTGCTCTGCTGCTGCCTCGGTCATTTTCATTATGGGGGACAGGGAGTATATTGTGCTGTTCAGATACTTTGCCAGTGAAGTTTTTTGATGAATTCCCAGCTGCTACTGCTGCTGCTGCACCTCGCTGCCTTTGTGCTGCCTCCTCTCTCAGGTCCCACTACCTTCACCTGAAGATAGATGCCCCCCACCACCCCCACCCAACAAACATACAAAGTCTGTGCACGTCGGCCTGTGATGTCGACATGCGCCTGGAGGGGTTGGCGGGATAGCACTGCTCACAAAAACAGGCCTAGGCCACACCATAATACCCCCTCCCCCAATCTGACATCCCATAATATGCATTTGCCTGCCCCCCCCTCACCCCCCTCACCACCACACTTCCTCCTCCTCCTTTCTTCACCGCTTGGCCTGCCAGTCCATAATAATCACATGGCTAATTCTCCTCCTCTTTCTCTCTCTCTCATTCTCTCAGCCCCTTCCTCCTCCCCCTCCACCAACACCATCATCACTTCCTGTCTTATAGGTTCCTCAAGTGCACGGTTTATTATGTCTCTCTAAACAGCAGCTACTGCTGCTCAAAATACACAGCCTTCCCATCTGTGACGTCTTTGTCACACTTCGTCAGCCTGGGGTTCCTCTCGCTCTCTTCCTCTCTCCCCCACAGCCACACGGTGCTACAGATGATCACAAAAAGATACGATAAACTGCAGTTTATTTGGTTTTAACCGCAGAGGGAAAGTTCACCAAAATCCACAAAGGGCTTGGAAAAAGTGACTCCCACACATCTTTTTAAATGTCAATGTTCAGTTATAAACCACTGACTTATTGACAAACCTATTATTGTCTATATGTTATTGTCTATATGGCTATGTTAGGGGGTGTAGGGCGTATAATAATATATATATAATATATAATCACATTACATTTGCCCTTTCCACACACCCATCCATCCATCCATCCATCCATCCATCCATCCATCCATCCTCTTTTGCTTCTGGGCAGAAGGGGTTGCTATCCTGTCACAATTTGAGAGGTGGGATATAACCTGAGCAGGTCCCCAGTTATTTCTATAGCACTTAATCACAACAGCAGTGATCTGAAGGAGCTTTGTATTGTACAGTAGAGACACTACAATATTAGAGAGAAAGAGAACTTCAGCAATTCCCTGTGAGCAATGCCAGTGGTGGTGAGGAAGAACTCCCTTTAAACAGGAAGAAAATCCCTGGCACAACCAGGCTGAGAAAGGCCAGCCATCTGCTGCAATCTTTTGAGAAGTGACACCCCACTGTCACCCCCAGGCCATCAGTTAGTGTTGTTTTGCCAAAACCACTGGGATAGTTCATTTACACAGAAGGTGTCTTTTGGAGTTCAGTGAGTGGGAGCAGGATCAGTCACTCCCAACTCATCATTAGACAAAAAATAGGGTTACAAAGGTAACCAAGTAGTTTTCCCTGCATAAACCTAACTGGCATATTGAAGTTAAAGTAAAAAGCAAATGAAAATAAGCAACAAGGTGAAAAACAAAGTTGAAAGGCACTGTTTCCGGTCTTCTGGCTGATAAACCTGCAAATTACACCACCACCGTCCACCCCTAATAATGTGGATCCTAAACCTGCACTGCCATTTCTCAGTGTCCAGTATTGCAGCAGTTTTTGCATCAAAGCACACCAAAGGACACCTTGGATGTAATGAGGTGAGACTCAGGAGGAAGTTAATCTAACAGTTATGTCCTGCAATTTTCTGCGTGATGGGTCAAATAAAATGATGCAATGTACCTTTTTTTTTTTTTTGCACTTGTACAACAATTGCTTGGCATCAGTTGGAATGGGAGATGGGTGATCTACAATTTCTGAGGAGTGACTTAATTTACTGCATGAAACCACATTTTTCTGTCAGCAGCTCCATGAGCTGTTTTTCACCCATTGAGCTTTGTGCTCAAATTTAAATATGTTACTAAGAGAAAGATATTTCAGTAAAACATCTTTTTTGTGTGTAATGAGCTTTAACACTGCAGGTATGTTAGGGTCCCAGCAGGACATGGCAGCTAAGGACCAGAACCAACTGACCAATCTGCAAAATGTAAAAGTGCAATAAACGAGGGCATAAATTTTGGAATTTTTCCTGTATTTTATCCTTAAGAATGGATCAAGTCAGTAAATTTTATCTGCGTCAGAGGTCTGAATCATTTTTACAGTTATTCTTCAGCCTTGTCACCGATGACATCACCGATGGACTTCTATATACCAAAGGAAGTACAAGATAAATATTTAAATATCAGAGGTTTTTGTAGTGTTATTATTTAATTAAATAATAGTTCCTGCTTTTTTATTATTAATGAAATAATGGAAAGGTTTTGCTGTAATGAGCTGCTGCATTTTTCTGTAATTGCACAGTTGCACATTGAAATTGCACTTCTTTTTTTAAGACTGGTCATCATCAGTTTTATAACTGAGTGTCTATTAAACATGAATGTTTTCTGAAGGTATTTAAACCTATATTTATTTATTTAAATGGAAAATTGAACAGCACCGTAAGCACACTGCCACTCAATCGTGTGTTTGCACTTGAATCAAAATATCAACGTCATGGTACAAGGATGTATGGAGGTACACGCACTAATCAATGAGCCAATCAATGGCAGAGTGGATGATGGGAAATCACTTAAACACGGAGCTGTGATGCTGTATGACAGCTGAAGGACGAGTCGGTGTCGATAACACCTTCGCTCTAAATCTGCGAGGTGTCCTGTGTCAAGTGCAGTGTTAACCAGGAATGTTATTAAGCCACACTCTGCAGCCAGACTGGATGCTGGTGCCACTGGTTTATCACAGATGCCATCTGTGAGGCTTCCTACAGAACCAGCTATCATATGCTGTCATTCACATTTTTACCATTTTCCTCTTTTGCAAGCTTTCAGGACCTTGTGCACGCAATGGCTTTTGGGGGGTAACCCCCACTATGTGGAGATGTCTCACTGTTTGGAAAGTCTTGAATCCCCCCCAAAAAAGCATTCATCTCAGTGGAGCCTTTAGGAGCACGATGGACCTTCTACGGTGGCCCTGAGAGGCCAAATGCACTGTGATTTAAAAAAACACCAGCAAACAGAAAAATGCTGCAAAAGCACACAAAACACATTGAATAAAACAAAATAAAAACACGCAAAGTGTAACTTGCAGTGTTGACAGTTTATTCTCTGCTGTTCATGATTTTGTTTATGGGGATTCTTTCTGTTTAGGACCTGCTAAAGAGTTGCTTTGGGAGAAAACTCGGTTTCTATTATTCTATAAATAGGTTTTACAGTGGCACGGTGGTTAGCACTGTTGCCTCTCTGGTTTTGAATCCACCTTGGACCGGGCCCTTCTGTGTGGAGTTTGCATGTTCTCCCCGTGTCTGTGTGGGTTTCCTCTGGGTACTCCAGTTTCCTCCCACAGTCCAAAGACATGCAGTTACTGGGGTTAGGTTAATTGGTGACCTGTACAGGGTATACCCCACCTCTATGACAGCTGGGATAGGCTTTAGTCCCCCCATGACCCTAAACAGGATAAGCAGAAGAGAATGGATGAATGGATGAATGGATGGAAGGATGAATGGATGGATGGATGGATGCAAAAATGAAAGTGACTGAGCAAATTTATCAACATGTAGTACTTTTGATTCCAATCCTGCTATTCCACAACTGGATATAATGTTATAGGAATTCATTACAGTAATCCCTCGCTACTTCGCGGTTCGCTTTTCGCGGACTCGTTGTTTTGCAGGTTTTCAATCAATATTAGTGTAAAACATTTATTGTGGTATTTTCGCTGTTTCGCGGGTTTTTGCGGTACTCGTTCTTCACATGCGTAGTATGTGTGGTACAGTAATGTATATATTTGGTGTATAAGTGTGTGGGGAGGGTTTATAAAAACTTGAAATAGTGTATAACTACTAAAATAATGTATAAGTATTAAAATAAATATAGCTTCCCTACTTCGCGGATTTTCACTTATCGCGGGTGGTCCTGGAACATAACAAGTATAATAAGTGAGGGATTACTGTACTCACACACATCTTTTTGACAGACATTGTCATGCATCATACATCCATCCCTGTAAGTCAGTATTTATATCTCCACCATTGCTCAAACTCTCATGCAAAACTAAAAGCTATCTTTAAAATAGAGGACACATGCACATTAACATACTCACGAAATGTTATCACATTTTATAAAATGATTATTTCATACTGGAACACATCCCAGTGGACTTCATTTCTGGGATGTGTTCCAGTATTATCCTGTGCCACCTGAAGATTGTGAGAGTTTTATGGGAGAAAATAAAATATAATATATGAAATATATGATTGAAGTACTATATTTTTCCTGGGACAGAAAGTCAGACCATTAAACAATTTTCTGAGATATTTATTTTGAATGTAAGCTTTTGCAGAGAACTAATTACCAATATTTTGGCAATTTGGGGGAGGACCAAAGGCAGCATGTAAGACAGCCAGCATTTATTTTACACTTGAAGTGCCAGCCTTTAATTTGGAAAAGGTGACTGGGTGATAGATGACATCTTGCACTGAAGAGATATCAACTGAAATTGAACTAGGGCCGGGCTGTACCTGTAATACCAATTTACAATATATTTCTAATAATTTGCAGAGGTTAATTACAAGAAGTACTTTTAATCCTGAAAAAATCCATTACAGTCTGCATACTTAATGCCAACTGTGACTTCTTTGGAAGGTTTTGTAGTGTCATGTGCCTTCACTTAGAAGAGACTTTAAACAACATGACAGCATAGTCTGTATTTCACTTTTAATGATTTTGATTATGCATCTTGTCAGATGTGTGTGACAGGGAGTTGTTGACTTTGTAATCATTGATATTCATTGATTTGAGCTTACATAATAAATAATAATTGAAATATTGGTTAAAAATCTGATGTACACAGTGTAATGTCACAAAAATCACCTCACTCATCATAATGTAAGTAAATGATCAGACCCCATTACAAAGGCTTTATAATACCATATTATTTAGATTGAGAGGCAGAGCCTTCAGCTTTCAGGCCCCTCTTCTGTGGAACCAGCTCCCAGCTTGGATTCAGGAGACAGACACCCTCTCTATTTTTAAGATTAGGCTTAAAACTTTCACAATCAGAATCAGGTTTATTTTGGCCAAGTATATTTACACACACAAGGAATTTGTTTCCGGTTGATGGTGTTTCTCTAGTATTACACAGTGTCCTATAATTTAACTTAAATGCTATACAATATACAATACACAATATACAATACAGGTCGGTGAAGGGAAGGTGCAGTGTAACTTAAGAAATATACAATATCCAAAATCTAATAAATAATAAAATAAAATAAAGTGTAGTGTGCGTTGTAGTGTAACAACAAAGTTTGTAACATTTAGGCAATGGTGTAGAGATCAGTGTTATTGATCAGCTGTTAATGAGTGTGATGGCATGAGGAATGAAACTGAGTGTCTGGTGGTTTTTGTGTACAGTGATCTGTATCTCCTGCCTGAGGGAAAGAGCTGAAATAAACTGTGTCCAAGGTGTGATCAAGCTTATAGTTAGGGCTGGATCAGGTGACCCTAGGTGACCAATAGACCTAGGCTGCTAGAGGGGTTCCCATGATGCACTGAGTGTTTCTTCTCTGTTTATATGTCACTACATGCCATTAACCTTTGTCTCCTCTCCCATAGTTCTTGTTTTGTCCTCTAACAGATGGCTGCCCCTCCCTTGTTCTGCTGGAGGTCTCTTCCTGTTAAAAGGGGGTTCTTCCTCCCCACCATCACCAAGTTTTTGCTCATAGGGATTCCTCTGACAGTTGGGGTTTCCCTCTGATATTGTAGGGTTTTTACTTTGCAATATAAAGCGACTGTTGTTGTGAATCTGTGCTGTATAAACAAAACTGAATTAAATCAATGGTTGCCTTTTGAATATACTACAAAAATGAAATCCCACACCCCCCACTCCTGGATTTGTCTTAGCTGAATTAGAGGAAAATGAGGAGCCAACATTACAAAATAGGACAGTTATGAATAATTATGAATGTATAAAATGATTATTGGGTGTGAATGAAGCAGAAGTCAACTTTACACTCAGCCTTAAAGGCCTGCATGTGTGCACACACAGGAGCTGCCATTTTCTCTTACCTTCTCAAACACACATGCGTGCACTCACTTGCTCTCTCATGCACTTATTATAAGCTCACACGTCTGCGCAGACACGCACACCCAACCCCCACACAATCTTCTGCTTGACACACATATACAAACCCGACACGCTTTCCCTGCAACCCCCCCAAAACACACACATATACCTACACACACACACACACACACACACACACTCACGCACGCAACACATACCCTGATCCCTTCCCCCCTCCCATTCCATACCAGGGCACGTCGTGACAAAACAAAGAACACCCCATAATAGTCAGTCGCACAGTATGCATGGTAACCAGTTATGTCAGAGATGAAGGCAATCTCTGTGTGTGTGTGTGTGTCTCACTGTATATTCCATATGAACACACACACACACACACACACACACACACACACACACACACACACACACAGCAGTGTGTCTGCAGATAGTTCATACAGAAATAAACACACACAAACATTCCACAAACCCACATATATATATACACCTCCCACACACACACACACACACACACACACACACACACACACACACACACACACACACACACACACACACACACACACACAAATTACAGGCTGACAGTTGCATCCACACAAACATGCAGCCACATGTACACACCCAGACACACAACACACACACATAAAAGTACGCTGCACATAAATAATGACTCACATGAGCAAGAACATGGAGGGGCAGACACAAAGAGACACACAAGATTTAACATGAGCACAAAAACGAGGAAGTAAAGACAAAGAACTAGACACAAAGAAATGAGCAGGAAAAAGGGACCCGCACACATGGAAACACAAAATTACATGTGCTGCACTTTCTGTCACCCTAAAATAAAAAATGCAAAAATACAAAATTAGACACACAATGTATGCACTTCAACACTACTATGGCACAGACACACAAAATAAAAAGTACTTTTTTTTAACTCTAAAAGGAAAAAAAAATGATGCAAAAATGATACAAATAAAGATGTACAAAAATACACCTGGATGGACACAAAAACTGTAAAATGTATGCGCTACAACAGCACAGACACACTAAATCAGGAAATACGGTATAAAGCATGACCCATGCATAAACACAGACACACACACACACATACACACTGAAAATAATATAAAAATCAAAACCGGAAGCAGAATGTTTAAAATACATTAAAAAATAATAACACAAACACTGAGGATATAGCTAAGTGAACAGTTTGTGTTTTGTCAGGTGAAGGAAGTGCTCATCTGGAGCATCTGGGTCAAGTATAAGACCTACAGTTTAATCAGCTGTGCCAGAGAACTGCATTATCAATCAGAGCCTTTGATGTGCACTCATTTAAATCTTGTTCATCACTCTTTGAGCAGAACAGGAAACCCACGGCACATCTGGACTTTGCTCAAAGCACAGCATTCGGGCAGCAGTCACAGATAAACCCCAGTGAGGGGGTAGCAAAGGCTCAGTGCATCATGGGAAGAAACAATAACATGTTTCACAGTCAGATGCACCCTGTGCTCCAGACCTCTGGATTCAGCTTGAGGTTAGACAGCAGGCAAAGTTATGATATGTTCTAGGTTTTCTGGTTGGCTGTCCTCTCTATGATGTCATATCGACCTGAAACTGAGTGTTTAGAGCAGTTTGAAGCCTGGCTTTGTGACCCCTTACGAGTCTTTGTACATATGCTGACCTCATTGCTGGAAAGTTTGGCCTTTTTGTAAAAGAGCACATATGATAGAAAATAAGAAAAAAAGTATATGAGCTCCACTCAGATCAGTTTTGACTCCTCATCTATATTAGCTTTATTTTGTGTGGTTTAAATGAAACAGATGAACTCACACACAGCAGTGTCCACTGTGTGTGAGTTCATCTGTGCGTGTTGTGGTTACATTCAGACGTGCTCTCTTTTTATGCATCTGTGTTTTACCAAACTGAGTGTGTGAGTGTGTGTGTCACTGCACGTGTGTGTCCACAGAGAGAAGAAGAAAAGAGGCAGAGGTCAGGTTTCTATCCCATGATGCAGCTCTCTCTCTCCCCCCTCCTTCTTCTCCATGCTGGTTGCCCATGGCGACGCACTTATAATGAGGTCAGATGGACAGCCAATAATATTCACCAGTCAAACCACGGAGCAGTCACGGCAGCGAACGAGGCGCTTTGGGACAGGCGGCAGTCAAAGTGTCAGAGACAAGATGGCCGCCACAATAATACTATAAAGCGGCGGTTTTCAAAGTGTGAGGCGCGCCTCCCCTAGGGGGCGCCAGAGCACTTTAGGGGAGGCGCGGTGCGAGGGAAAAAATAAACCGGGAAAAGAAGCTATCTGCTTGCTGTCTACTGATGTGAGAGAAAGAATGGACAAATAAGATGTGAAAACACTGTTGGTATCTCAAACATTAAACTCAGAATCTCAGATGTAACGTTTGTTTGAGAAAACGGTTGAAAAATGAGTTTGGGGTTGTTCTTATCATTAGAAAAATGAAAAAAGGGCGTATTTGCCATACAAAAGCCCTGATAAAATAATTAAAATGGGATTAAATGTTTTAAAATGTTCATGCGTTAAATTTCATTCAGATAAAGTGTAATTTTAAAATATAAGATGGTTCTAAAATAAAAGCAATTAGAAGGTGTTTTGTAGTGGCATTTGTTTGTGTGTGGGTTGATTATTGGGGGGGGGGGGGGGGGGGGGGGGGGGGGGGCGCAGCAGGCATTGTGCTCCTTGGAGGGGGGCTCACCCTTTAATACTTTGAAAACCCCTGCTATAAAGCATCAAGTTGCTCGAAGTAAAAGTGAAACTGATCTGAAAACAGTTGGCTGTGGGTTTCACTTTCACTGCAGTTTATTAAAGAACTGCACACACAACAGCAGGTTTCATTTATCAGAGAAGACAGAAACACAGACGCACAATAAAAGCATCAGAAACACTGAGATGAGCTGCAGCTAACAGTTCATCCTCGAGTTCATCGAAGTAATTCAGTCATTTTTGTTTTGCCTCATTGGTCATCCATAACCCGAATATCTCCAAAACAAGCTCACAAAGCTGGAAAAAGGATTCAGACAGCTGAAATGGACCAGTTCCCCTCATCTTTCAGCTATAGAATATCTTCGCAGGATTTACAGCTCAAAATAATCCTTGTTTATATTCTAATTCATCCTCTGTCTGAAACAAGCTATTTTAGACCCACCCCCTTCAAGCCAAATGTCTTCTGATTGGTTGTCACTCACAAAAAGGTTTAATGCAGTATCGGTCAGTGAACCGATCTGTTCAGTTCTGGTTTATTTGGTGCTAACTGCACAATTATAAAGTGCTTTTTTTCCACTCTTACTGTTCTACACTGACCCACACGTTCCTCGTTCCTGGCCGTTTGCATGTTCTCCATGTGCCTATGGGGCTTTCCTCTGGGTAATGCATGGATTAGCTGCTCATTCTGTGGTCATGGATGTGAGGTAGAAAAAGTGCTGTAAGTGTACAGAATAAAATGTTGCATGAACGTGTGGTTAAAATGTGACTAAGTACATTTACCTTGAGGAATACCTGGGCAGGTACAGGGAGAACATGCAAACTCCAAACAGGCAGAAGGAACCGCGTTTCTGTGAATGCACACTGATAACCACCGCAACGAACCAAAGCCAAACCATCGGCATTAAGAACATGAAAAGTTGGACTGGTGCAATCCTCATTTGAACAGCATGTGGGTGGGGCTTCTGTGCCTGAGATGACCATATTAGGAATATCTGCTCTCACTGACATCATACAGAGCCAAGAGTAGAAAAAACTATCTAAACCTGACTGTTTAGACCAGTGTTAAGTTGGAACTTTTGGTTCCCAAGGATTTCCTGTACATCCACCAGCCCTATTGTTTAAAACTCTGACCATGAGCGCCATTCAGTGTAACGTAAACATGAGAAAAAATAAGGGAACGCATAGCAGGTCCACTTTAGTTAACCGCTTCATTGTAATTTCCATATGAAGAACAGCCTGGCTCCAAATCAAACATCCTTCTTATGACATACTAACTAACAGGTCCACAAACACAGCCAACAAAGTACATTCATCAGTTTGATTTAATCAGAACTAAACACATGAGAAACACACAGTGGGCTCCAGCATGATCTTAACCTCATCAGCTAATTTCATTAGAATAAAGTAGAAAATCAGGAGGGAAACATTTACATTTGGGGGCTTTTTATTTTATTTTTTGAGATATTTTGGACCCATTTTAATCTAAAATGTAAATATTTTATTTGCTTTTCATTCTTCTGTTCTTCATGGTTACATCATTATACTTTTTGCCATCTAATTTAGAGATGTACTCACATGGCAATCTAAACAATATACATATCTAGATGCACAAAAGGTACATTGAACACATCAAATGATAACTTTGTCTTCTGCAAAGCACTTTGACACACAGGGCGGTGGGGGGGTGTCCAGAGGGGAGAATGGGGTAGCACCACCCTCCCAAAATATGACTGACCCCCACCAACACAACTGGATTAGAGCAAGCGTATTACCAACACCATTACTCGAGTACTTTACTAATACTTCATAGTCCATCTACGTCAGCATATTTTAGATGCAGATGTTGTACTTTGTGGGCAGCGCGGTGGCACGGTGGTTAGCACTGCTGCCTCACAGTTAGAATACCATCTGGAAGGCCTGGGTTTGATTCCACCTTGGCCCAGGCCTCTCCGTCTCTCTGTGTGGAGTTTGCATGTTCTCCCCGTGTCTGCGTGGGTTTCCTCCGGGTACTCCAGTTTCCTCCCACAGTCCAAAGACATGCACTTACTGGGGTTAGGTTAATTGGCCACTCTGGGGTGGCTGTAGCTCAGTAGGTAGAGCAGGTCACCGACTGATCGGAAGGTCAGCGGTTCGATTCCTGGCTACTCCAGGCTACATGCCAATGTATCCTTGGGCAAGATACTTAACCCCAAGTTGCTCTCCGACCGTCCTGTCGGAGTATGAATGTTAGCTAATTAAAAAAGCACTTAGCTTAGTAAACATGGAAGTGCTTGTATGAATGTGGGTGAATGTAAAACATGTTGTATAAGCGTTTTGAGTGCTCTGACTGAGTAGAAAAGCACTATATAAGAACTAGTCCATTACCATCTAAATTGCCTATAGGTGTGAAAGAGAGTGTGGATGGTTGTCTGTCTCTCTGTATTGGCCCTGCGACAGGCTGGCGACCTGTACAGGGTGTACCCTGCCTCTCGCCCTATGTCAGCTGGGATAGGCTCCAGCCCCCCCACGACCCTGAACAGGATAAGTGGAAGTGAATGGATGGATGGATGTTGTACTTTGTATTTCACAACATTTAACAGTTTAGTTACTTGTAATTTTGCAGATTTTCATACATAAATCTATTAGATTATTCTGTATTACTATAGATGATGAAGAGCCGTGCAGTGGATCACTGGTTACAGGCTGCTACACAAACTGTGACATCAAATTAAATTAGGCTACACTTTAAAAATATGCAAAAATCATAAATACAACCACAACAATGACAACATCAGAAAGTGCCGCCAACAACAGTGCCAAGAATCAATGCACCAACACAGCTCACATGTCCTGGATCAGAGTTACACCTGAGGGGATAAAAGATCTCCAGGCATTAGAAGTTGTACCTCCTTCCTGATGGTAGTAACTCGCATCGAGGCGCACTCTGCCACTTGGGATTCACAAAGCTCTGCCATACTGTTCTGTTGTTGACCTGCAATCTTACTGCACATTTATTAAGTTTCTTCTTATTAACTTACAGGCAAAAACACAAGTCAAGTTAGAGTGCGCTCCAGCAATGTGTCCACAAACTGTTCCAGCTTCCACACAAGGTATGACCGCTGACACGTTCCTGTAAATGACACTTGAATCCGTGATGATATTTAGATACAATTCTTCAAAGGTCTGCTATAATGAGTCAAAGCAGTCCACACTCACTGCTGTCATTGCTCCGGACAGTCATCAGCATATTGCTCCATCTTATAGAGTTCTGGGGGGTTCTTTGATCTTATTTCCAGGACTTTGTGGGTTTGCAGATCATTTCTGGCCCTCAGGCCTTGTTTGCCCATGTGAGATATGAAGACCATGAATGTT
This sequence comes from Archocentrus centrarchus, assembly GCF_007364275.1. NCBI lineage: Eukaryota > Metazoa > Chordata > Actinopteri > Cichliformes > Cichlidae > Archocentrus > Archocentrus centrarchus. The sequence goes on from NC_044356.1 coordinate 5,809,816, forward strand.
GCAGCTGGAGATTATTTTAAAGTGTTACATGTTAATGATCCAGTAATGTCATTATATTATTCTGCACAATCAGTACCTTTACTCCAGACATTGTGAGTGCATTTAAATGCTAAAACATTTGTACTACTAGTGAAAGTAAAGACTATAAATGCCCTTTTTCTCTGTGGCTGTTGTGAAGCTCCATTTTTCATTTATCATCATGAAGGCACAGTGATGCATGGAAGCCTGAAAACCATTTCATACTCACATTTTCTACTTTTAATGTTTCTATAATCCTGGAAAATCCCATTTGAACATGTTTTGGTGACTTAACATGTTTTCATGTGGATGGGGTTCTGATTATTTTTCATATCTGAAGGTGTAAGTGCATATAAGAATGTATTAAGTGAGATGTGATAAATGGCCTTTAATGACCTCTTGAACATAATGAGGGTAGAGCTCTGTACTGCAGTGCAGATGCTGCCCTGCAGCTGGAATCACTGTGGTTATAAAGAGTTTTTAGATGGGCTGAGGACTCGAACACAAAGACATCAAAGCCTCAAACAAAAGGCACAAAGATGCTCAGAGAAAGGGCTGATGGGAGAAGGTGCCGAGGAAGAGGAGCAGAAGAGGGATCAGGTTGTGCTGCGAACGACGGGCTAAGGAATGTTTTCCTCTCCGTCTGGTCTGGCCTGGTTGCTGCTGTTAGTCAGACAAAGGAGCGAGCGGGTCTCAGGCCTCCATGCCGTGGTTGCTCTGAAAGGATCCATTTTAGTCTGCCAATCAAAATGAACCCAGGTCATTTACATACCATATTTACCATTCAAACCAGTGGAGCAGCTCCCTCTAGTGTTCAGTGCAAGAGAGTAAGTAGTGAGCATTAATGCTCCAACTACATAAAACACTTTGAAATGTTTAGTTCTAATCAGCAATTCATTCAGATCATTTTAGAAAGACTTCATCATCTAAATTTAAAAGATGCTTTAAAAACTTTTAACACATATACCTTTCATAAATATTATAAGGACATTAATACAAATAATAAAATATTTTCTATTCTGAATTATTGACTGGATGTATTTTGGCACTTCATTGGATTATTGTGGGATTAATGGGATTTTGAAATGACTGTTTGTATCTTTAAGGTTCAAACTTCTACAACCTGCTCGCAGTCATTATTAAAATGGTTTCCAGGTAAGCGAGGATTCAAGCATGTAGGTGTGTTACAGTGATGAAAACTGTTAAGTCACTATGGCTGAATATTCTGGTTAAACATACGCCTATCTTCACCCTCACTGTTACCAACTGGGTAAATAATCTCTTACTGGCCCACCTCCCCTTTCTCCTCCTCATTCTCTTGTTTTTCCTTCCTCTGCTGCTGCTCCTTCTATAGCAGGACACAGAGGTAACTGGATTTGTTGTCCAGCGATGCCAGGACGGCCTCTTCAAACAGTTCTTCACTCCTTTCTGAGAACAAGACAGAAAGAGAGCCTCAGACTGAAGTTAAAGATGAGTTCTAGATGATTCTCAACTGCAGACAAATGTTTCTGTCATTCTGCCACAGATCTCTGCATGCCTCAACTTTCATTTATTCTCTATCTGCAAGTAACAGAATAAAGCATAGAAGGTATTTATGTATGAAATGTTTGTAATTGTCTACATGTGCTTTGTGGACTTGGAGAAGGCATTCGACCGTGTCCCTCGGGGTGTCCTTTGGGAGGTTCTGCGGGAGTATGGGGTGTCTGGCCCATTGTTGCGGGCCATTCAGTCCTTGTACAACCACAGTGAGAGCTTGGTCCGTATAGCCGGTAATAAGTCGGATTCGTTTCCTGTGGGTGTTGGACTCCGTCAGGGCTGCCCTTTGTCACCGATTCTGTTATAATTTTATGGACAGAATTTCTAGGCGTAGCAGGTGGCAGAAGGCTTCTTCCTTGGTGGCCTCAGAGTCTCATCTCTGCTTTTTGCAGATGATGCGGTTCTGTGGCTTCATCAGGGGGGGCCTCTAGCTCGCAGTGGAACGGTTCGCAGCCGAGTGTGAAGCGGCTGGCATGAGAATCAGCACCTCTAAGTCTGAGGCCATGGTCCTCAGCCGGAAAAGGGTGGAGTGCCATCTCCGGCTCAGGAACGAGTTCTTGCACCAAGTGGAGGAGTTTAAGTATCTCGGGGTCTTGTTCACGAGTGATGGGAGAAGGGACGGGGAGATCGACAGGCGGATCGGGGCTGCTTCTGCAGTGATGCGGATGCTGCACCGGTCCGTCGTGGTGAAGAGGGAGCTTAGCGTAAAAGCGAAGCTCTCGATTTACCGGTCGATCTACGTTCCTACCCTCACCTATGGTCACGAGCTTTGGGTAGTGACCGAAAGAATAAGATCGCGAATACAAGCGGCAGAAATGAGTTTCCTCGAAGGGTGGCTGGCCTCTCCCTTAGAGATAAGGTGAGGAGTGCGGCCATCCAGGAGGGCTCAGAGTAGAGCCGCTGCTCCTCACATCGAAGGAGCCAGTTGAGGTGGCTCGGGCATCTGATTAGGATGCCTCCTGCCGCCTCCTGGGTGAGGTGTTCCGGGCATGTCCCACCGGGAAGAGGCCCCGTGGTAGACCCAGGACATGCTGGAGAGATTATGTATCTCGGCTGGCCTGGGACACCTTGGGGTCCCTCCGGATGAGCTGGAGGAGGTGGCTGGGGAGAGGAAGCCTGGGCTTCTCTGCTTAGGCTTCTGACCCGCGACCCGGCCCCGGATAAGCGGAAGAAAATGGATGGATGGATGTTTGTAATGATTCTCAGTGTAACTGAGAATATTTCTTCAAAAAACTACAAATATTGTGAATATTCCCTGTTTATCCTGATACCCTGGAAGGAAAATCTAAGATGTGAGAATCATGATGGTCTGCAGTCGTAGTTTGGCGCACCGCTGTAACACTGTATGAAGGTTGGGGAGAGTGTTTCTGGACGAGCACACTGGGGTGATGGTTCCTTTTTTAAGAAGGGTGACCAGAGGGACCACACTTCTCTATGCTAAGGTCCTGGACAGGAGAAAGTCTGTAGTCAAACCTCAGATTCAGGAGGAAACAGGGTGGTTTTCATGCTGTCGTGGAACACTGCACCAGTTAATTATCCTCTCAAATGTATTCAAGGGTGTGTGGAAATCTGTCCAATCTGTATACATCCTGTGGGAGGGTACTTGGGGTACCTGACCCGCTATAACTGTAGCAAGAGTGTGGTTCACACTGCCAGCAGTAGGTCAGAGTCATTTCTGGTGGAGCTGGACTGCCAGGACTGGTTGTTGTCATCAATTCTGCTCATATGAACCAGATTTTCAGCACAGTCAAGAGTCACGGGGTTTCAGCTTTCTCTGCTTCATGAGGATGATGCAGTTCTTTTGGCTTCTTCAGATGAAATACTTCAGCTTGCACTGGGGTTGTTTAGCACCTCCGAGTCTGAGGTTCTCAGCTTGAAATGGATGCAAAAGAGGTGCACAAGAAGTTTAAGTATCTCAGAGTCTTGCTCATGAGTGAGGGGAAAGTGGCGCAACAGACTGACAGACTAATGGTGGGTGCTGGCAGTGATGCTGTACCAATCTGCTGTGGTCACGTGAGAAACACTGCTACAGGCTGACCCACTGATCTTTGTTCCTACCCTCACCTATGGCCATAAGTTTTGGCCATAGGAGCCTCAATTCTCTAGCTTCTCTCCCCTCAGAGATCGAGGCTTTCTTCAACGGACAGCCACGTCCCATAACCGGGTCAGATGTAGTGCATTGTACATGACAGGCTAGACCCTCCTATTTGATTGACACCTCATTCAGCCAATCATGTAACTTGCTGCACCAAACTCAACAGAAAAGCTACGTGATGCCCCCTGGTTATTATGGCTCTGGAAAACCCATTTCTTTATGTGATTGACTGAATGAGGTGTCAATCAAAAAGGAGGGTCTAGCCTTCCATATAAAATGCACTACATACATGGGTTTTCCAGAGCCAACAATAACCAGAGGGCGTAGTTTTTTCAGGTGATTTTGGCTTGGCTAGTTAACAGGTTAAAACATTCACCGCTACTTTAATGTTGGTCTGCTTGTTACAAACTATCTCAATTAAAAGCAAAGAGAGATTAACTAATTGTGTTTCATGTTATTCTGCTCAATTTCAACAACACAGCACAGCTCAAAAACTCTGCTTATGACCAGAGATTTCATTTACGCTACACGAGAGCACATTCACCTCCAAAACACAGTGGTTGCCAAGAGGATTGGGTTTGAGAAAGTTTGGTGGTTATTTCTTTCCAGAAGTTTTGTATTGGTGGACAGAGCCAGAATGAATGGAGGTGGTCCTCAATTGTGTTAAGTGTACAGCGTGAGCAAACATCTCAGTTCCTTAACAACAAAATATTTTCACATGTCAAGTGATTCTACTTTATGCCTATCCATCTATATATATATGAAAAAAAAAAGCCCAGCTCGCCCCTACGGGCGGTCTATTTTGCCCTCCAAGCTTGGGTCCCTCTACCAGAGGCCTGGAGCTTGAGGGTCCTGTGCAGTATCTTAGCTGTTCCCAGTATTGCGCTCTTCTGGACAGAGATCTTGGATGTCGTTCCGGAATCTGCTGGAGCCACTCTCCCAGTTTGGGGGTCACTGCCCAAGTGTTCCGATTACCACAGGACCACTGTTATCTTCATCTTCCACAACCTTTCAGCTGCTCTCTGAGCCCTTGGTATTTGTCGAGCTTCTCGTATTCCTTCTTCTTGATGTTCCCGTCACTTGGTATTGCAAGGTCTATCACACGAGTTTCTTCCTTTGTTTGTCCACCACTACGACGTCCGGTTGGTTAGCCACCACAAGTTTGTCTGTCTGTATCTGGAAGTCCCACAGGATCTTAGCTCTGTTGTTCTCAACCACCCTTGGGGGTGTGTCCCATTTTGACCTCGGGACTTCCAGGTCATACTCGGCACAGATGTTCCTGTATACTATGCTGGCCACTTGGTATGGCGTTCCATGTATGCCCTGCCTGCTAGCATCTTGCACCCTGCTGTTATGTGCTGGATTGTCTCAGGAGCATCTCTGCACAGCCTGCACCTGGGGTCCTGCCTGGTGTGGTACATCCCAGCCTCTATTGATCTTGTACTTAGAGCTTGCTCTTGTGCTGCCATGATTAGTGCCTCTGTGCGTCTGTGAGTCCAGCTTTGTCCAGCCATTGGTAGGATTTCTCCTATGTCAGCCACTTCTTCTATCTGCTGGTGGTACATGCTGTGCAGAGGCCTGTCCTTCCATGAAGGTTCCTGTTCTTCGTCCTCTTCTTTCTCAGGTTTCTGCTGCCTGAGGTACTCACTAAGCACATTATCCTTTGTGGCCATCTTCCTGATGTATTCATGGATCTTCATTGTTTCATCTAGGACAGTGGTTCTGACACTCACTAGTCCTCGGTCACCTTCCTTCCGCTTAGCGTACAGTCTCAGGGTGCTGGATTTGGGATGAAACCCTCCATGCATGGTAAGGAGCTTTCTTGTCTTAACATCAGTGGCTTCCATTTCCTCCTTTGGCCAGCTTATTATACCAGCAGGGTATCTGACAACTGGCAGGCATAGGTGTTGCTAGCCAGGATCTTGTTCTTCCCATTCAGCTGACTTATCAGGACTTGCCTTACTCTCTGCAGGTACTTGGAGGTTGCAGCTTTCCTAGCGGCCTCTTCATGGTTCCCATTTGCCTGTGGGATTCCAAGGCACTTGTAGCTGTCCTCAATGTCTGCAATGTTGCCTTTGGTAGTGTAATCCCCTCAGTTCTGACTACTTTTCCTCTCTTAGTTACCATCCGACTACACTTCTCCAGTCCGAATGGCATGCAGATATCATTGCTGTAGATCCTGGTGGTATGGATCAGCGAATCGATATCTCGTTTACTCTTAGCATACAGCTTGATGTCATCCATGTACAGGCTGATGTTTGCTCCATTCCATAGTCGGTATCCGTAGCCAGTCTTGTTGATGATCTGGCTGAAGGGATTCAGGTCTATGCAGAACAGCAGTGGGGACAGAGCATCTCCTTGGTAAATCCCACACTTGATGTTGACTTGTGCAATGGGCTTGAAGTTGGCCTCTAGTGTTGTTCTCCACATACCCATTGAGTTCTTGATGAAGGCTCTTAGGGTCCTGTTGATCTTATACAGTTCTAGGCATTCCAGGATCCATGTGTGCAGCATTGAGTCATAGGCTTTCTTGTAGTCAATCCCAGGCGGTGCACATGTTGGTCAGCCGGGTCTTACAGTCTAGAGTGACTGCTTTATCTACTAGTAGCTGGTGTTTTGCTCCCCTGGTCTCTCTGCTTATCTCTTTCTGGGCCTCGCTCATGAATTGTGCCACATGCCTACTCATCTTAGCTGCTATGATGCCTGACAGGAGTTTCCATGTTGTACTGAGGCAGGTTATGGGCCGGTAGTTGGATGGGACTGGTCCCTTCTGGGGGGTCCTTGGGGATCAGGACCATCCGGCCCTCAGTCAGCCATTCTGGGCGTGTCCCTAGCCTCTAGCAGCTGGTTCATTTGTGCTGCCAGGCGCTCGTGGAGTGCAGTTAGCTCTTAGCCAGTAGGTGTGAATCATATCAGGGCCTGGTGCTGTCCCAGCTCTTCATGTGTGAGACTCTTTCCTGGATGTCTGCACTGTGATGGTTACTGGAGCCTGTTCTGGGAGGTTGCTGTGGTCTACTCTTAGATCCACTAGCATTGGTGTTTGTGTGTTGCATCCTTCTCCCTATGCTCTTTCAGTATTGCCCTGTCTCCAGCCTTGGTGGGGGTGCTGTTCTCATATTGTTCCCCTGCCACTGAGAGTATACCGTGGATGGTTCAGTGGAGAACATCGGTTTATTTTCCTGGCTTCTATCTCCCTGGTATACCTCTTCAGGTGGTTAGCCAAGGCTGTGAGCCCTCTGCTGGCAGTCTCTAAGGCCTCAGGTATGGACAGCCCGTTGTACTTCTTAGGCACTGCTTTCTTCCTCATCCCACATTTCTGCAACTCTGAGAGCTGGCTAACTTCCCTCTGTGCTGCCTTGATCTTAGCCTCCAATCGTCGCTTCCATGGAGGGTACTGCTCTTATTGCTGTTCATCTTATAGCCAAGCACTGCTGCCGTGTTATACATCAACTGATTGGTTTCAGTGATGGTACTGGTAGGGATTGTCCGTAGTGCTGCATTCGCATCTTCTAGTAGGTCTTCAGAGAGTACTTCACATATTCTTGGTAGTTGGCATTGAGGGGTCCAGTTGCCTTCTTAGTCATGATCTATCTTTCAGGTCAGCTGCTCTGGTATTCAGCGTACTTGTTATTATTATTGGGGCTTGGTACCCAATCTCGGAGTGTGGGGATGATGAATCTCCCCCCTGACCTGTCGTCCTGGCTCCCTCTTTCCGTAGCATTTGTGTTGTACCTCATACTTGCTCCAGCCTCTGACGGGGACGTCGCATTCTATCTCTCTCCCTGCCCTCCCTATCTTTCCTGCTTGCTGTGAGAGCGTCTCTTGCACACTGTTCGAATAAGAATAAGATTAATATGGATTTGGCAAACTGGGCCTTCAAGACCATTGATCGAATTTTTTCCACTATGAGATCTGGGAAAGGGGAGCCTGCGTGTCCGAGTGGAACAGACCCGGTTGGATACGTCATCGACTCTGGAGCTCGTGAGACCTGTGTGCTTCTCGGCCCCTGGAGGTGGAAGACGTGGAAGACGCTTACATATTTGGCTATCTGGTAGCGGTATCTTTTCTGTTTGGGCTTGGAGGATACCTGATTTACCGTGAAATCAAGAAAACCTGGGTCGGCAGATCGACATCTGCAGAGGGCTGCCGACCCAGGTGGATGGGCTGACCAGAATGGTACAGACTCAGACTCAAGCCTGATGAACCTGAGCCGTAGACTGGGGGAAGTAGCAGGTGAGCGGGGTTCGATCTGGAGATAAGGTACGGTTCTGCTCAGTGAGGACGGTAACTAATGAATTTGGATTATTGGATTTATGAATGGTTTCCAGTGAGACTGAAGGCTGTGAAAAAACAAGCAGCCTGTTCCAAAACAACATCTGCATTATCAGAATTCGGCTCCCTAGCCGGCCTTGGCTGGTAATCATATCTCTCCAGAGCTATGTGTGAAGGCCGCTATCCCCCTCAGCCCTCTCTGTGATTTGTGAAGCTGGATCTGGTGTACCAAGGCCGCTGATGAACTTCCATCACTATCAGCAAAAACTGTTGGCTGGGAGATGGCATCTGGGCTCCACAATGCCCCCACCCCTCTCGTCTCCGTCTGCATCCCCTCCTGACCCTGACCCTACCCACCATACTGCTATCCCGGCTTTATATGTGCAATATGCTTTTTGCTGAGGTGTTTTTTGGAACCTCGTAAGGTGTTCTTTATGAACACAGTATGAGATGATTTTTTGAACCTAACTATCCCAATGTATCTCTTTCTGTCTCTCTGCTAAAGGTAGCGCCGTTGAGAAACGGTTTGCATGACCTCAGACATCTGTCCCCCCCCCTGTCTGTGTATGTTTTTGTTTGGATGGATGTTCTGTTAACTGCAATTTCCCCCATTTGTGGGACTAATAAAGGCATTCCTGATTCTTGATTCTTGATTCTTGAAATCTCTAGCTGTGATAGCAGCTGCTTCCTTCGTATGTTGGAACACTGAGCCACAAGTTGTTTCGTTGTCAGTGTGGATGTTGGGTTTTCGAAGAATCCATAGGTCCCACATTCTCTTCATGTAACTCCTCTCGCTGGGATTACATGTATAGTAGCATTCCAACAGTTCCCGGTTCTCATCTCGTGTCCATTTATGCCGTAACCTCTTGTTCCAGTAGCCCACTATCGTCAGAATGCACTGGTTCGTCAACATCTGACGCGGACCTTGTTAATCGGGCGACGTCCGAGCCGGTATGGCTTGAATCATGTATCTCTCGCTCATATTCTGAGTAGGCTTGGTAGCATATATATATATATATATATATATATATATATATATCTATATATATATATATATATATATATATATATAAAATTTAAAACTACTTTCACCCCTGCCTGTCATGCTGTCTCATTTCCTGTAATGCATGGGAAACATGCTTTGAAGCTTTGATACAATTTGGCTTTTATTCACTTTTTAAATGTAGCTGGAATCATAAAACCTTGACGGGCACGTGGAAATGGAAGTCTTGCCTCATAAATGTGCTGCTCATAGGAGCTCGTCTGATTGTTCCTAGTTCTCTGCATTATTGGAGAGTCTTCACCTTACAGTATAAAGCACCTTGAAGTTCCTGCTGTGTGATTTGGTGCTATATAAATAAAACTGAACTGAAATCTGGAAAATGAGCCACATGCAGACACTGATGAGTTTGGTTTCAGATTGCTGTCACTGATGCTTTTAATGAAATGTAAACTTTCCTGTGACACTTTGAATAATGAAGTGTTTGTTTTACTGTTAGTGCTGACCTCTTACAGATACCAAAGCAGTCTGTCAGAGAAAATCACTCCAGCAGGCGGCTTCTCTGTCTGTACCTGTGTTTGAGCTGAACACTCCACGTATTTGACGGCCTTCAGCTCAGAGCCAGTTCCTCTCCATTCTCGAAGGTCATGACTTGCTGATTGTTCTTGGCCAGCCTCTCCAGGGTCTTCCCGTCGTCTCTCAGATCCACCTGAGTCCCGACCAGAAGGAAGGGCGTCCCCACACAGTAGTGTGAAATCTCTGGCACCCACTGACAAAAGACAAGGTAAAGGCCAGGTCTGATGAGGTTCATCTATCTTGCACTCTGGTTTGTGCGTTTTGTTTGGTTTGGCTTATTCTATTTTTAGTTCTGGAAGTAATGAAATTAAAAGCAAATTACTTGAAAGTGCATCAAAACAAAACACAGACATAACTAAGCAAACCTTCTCTATGACGTTCTCAACAGTTGTGGTGACACGACGGAGAAACAGACGAGGAAGACACTGGTCTCGTTGTAGTTGAGGGGTCGTAATCTGTGGTAGTCCTCCTGACCTGCAGGGAGAGACACCAAAAAAGAATGATCACAGCAAACAGTGTGAAAAGAGCAAGGCAAATCCAACTGGCTATCTCAGGGGCTGAAAAATAAACCCAGTGTTGAAGTGGAAAAAGAAAAGCTGCAAAAATTAGTCAATTCCCATAGACTCCCATGTTAAAGTGATCAATTTTACAGCAGAAATAGACACATTTACACATTTCCCCTCTATGGATAGTTTGTTCCCTCATAATAACTGGTTAATTTTTTCCAAATCACCCATGAAGATACCGGTAATGCTCAAAGTTAGGAGCATGGCTGCTTTGACTGGCCAGAGAGCCGCTCCTGTTTCAACACTGGGTGCTACCAAAAGCCCGAATGAATGGTGTCCTACGGAGCTGCATCCCAAAAAAAGGCTTCATGAGCAAGCATTTTTCTTCAGAAAATTATCACCTTTTGATAGAAAGAGTTTCATTTCAAATTTTACAAGTTGCCATTGTAGTGAAATACCTTTCTGTGAGTATTAGAGACATCACAGCACCAATTAATTTGAAACAATAAGCGAGCAGCAGTCATCTTCCACCAGCTGCCCTCCTAAACCACAAAGAAATCTGTTGTGGTGTAACAAACACCTCTAATGTTTAGTATGATCTGGAAATGGATCGAGGGACAGTGTCCTGTCCTAAATCCTGCCAACCAATCAGCATGCATGAGTAATGCTGCTAGCATTTTATGGGAAAAATCTGCTTAACTGTCCGAAAAACCAAAGAATACAAACTTCATTTCATTTCAGTTTGAGGACTGTAACAAGAGCGCCCTCTGCTGCATTCCCAGCTAAATGACAGCAAATTTCTGTACAATGAGAACAACAGGAAGTGGAGTGGCTCTCCTATATTGGCTCTGTCTGGCTAACTGAAATCACTGACATGGATCCTCCAGTCTGTTTGCTCTAAACTAAAATGAAGTAAAATAAATATTGCTTGAATATCTGTCATTGGCAAGGATGCTGTTCATGATAAGCAAACATTAATATCATTATTGTCCAACAGAGATTTTACTTTTTCATTCAACTGAGTGTAGATCTATTTTTTACCTGACGTGTCATACAGTTCAGAGCATACTCCTTCCCGTCGACCCTCACCGTCACGTACAGGTGTCAAAACACCTGGGGGAGACAGAAGGCAGGGAGTGAGGAAACAATAAGACCAGAGAGCAGAAAGTGATGAGTAAAGTCAGAAAAAAATAGACATATTTAACAATTTATTTCTGCATCAAACAGGGTCCTCAGCAGCATGTGGAAGAACCACACATAGCCACAGCAACCTGGCTCCTCCTCCTCATGCTGCTCATGCAGCATGTGAGATGGCATCCATTCTGACTTATGACTTATTCACTTATGTTCGAATGCTGTTATAGACTACAGTTCAGCTTTCAACACTGTCATCCCAAGCAGGCTGGTTGAAAAGCTGTTCACCCTCGGAATACCACCCTCCCTCTGCCGCTGGGTCTTGGACTTCCTTACAGACAGACCTCAGGCAGTCAGAGTTGGTACCAGGACATCAGAAACAAAGACAGTGAGCACTGGGACCCCACAAGGCTGTGTGCTCAGTCCTCTCCTGTACACCCTCTTCACCTACGACTGCATCCCCTCCCAAAGCAACACCTCCATCGTCAAGTTTGCTGACGACACCACCGTCATTGGGCTGATTACTGGGGGAGAGGAAGCAGCTTACAGGGAAGAGGTGGCCCAGCTGGTGTCCTGGTGCCAGGAAAATAATCTCTCCTTAAATACAGAGAAGACTAAGGAGATGATTATTGACCCGAGGAAGAGAAGAGACCAGCATGCTCCATTATTCATCAACGGGACTCAGGTGGAGAGAGTGAAGACCTTCAAATTCCTTGGCACCCACATCAGTGAAGACCTCACCTGGACCTACAACACAGCACAGACTGTCAAGAAAGCTCAGCAGAGACTCTTCTTCTTAAGGAAACTGAGGAAATTCGGATTATCCCCCAAGCTCCTCAGCAACTTTTACAGATGCACTGTGGAGAGCATCCTGACAAACTCCATCACGGTGTGGTATGGAAACTGCATCAGTCAGGACAGGAAGGCTCTCCAGCGTGTCATCAAAACAGCACAATTCATCTGTGGAGCTGCCTTCCCATCACTACAGGACACTTATAATACCCGGGTAATAAAGAGGGCACACAACATCATCAAGGACCGTACCCACCCACAGCACACACTGTTCACACTCCTGCCGTCTGGCAGATGTTACAGGAGTGTAAAAGCAAGAACAACCAGACTAAAAAACAGTTTCTATCCACAGGCCATCAGGCTACTGAACCACTGACTGATTACCAAACTGTGATTACCTGCCTTTCTTTCATCTGTATATATCTGTATATATTGCACTTGCTTTATTATTTATTTATTTTTATTTTCTACTTTACTTTCCTAATATACTAGTTCTTAAATTTTATTTTAACTTAGTTGCTATTTCAATTGTTTGTAAAGCAGTCGCAAGTAAGAATTTCATTGCTCAGCATAACCACAGTGTTTTGCGGTGTACATGACAATAAACTTCTTGAATCTTGAATCTTGAATCTTCAACCACCAATCATCCAGTACAATAAACAACCAAACAGAGTCAATAGCAGAATGAGTTGTTTGGCATTGGCAGAAAAGATCTGGCAAGTTTTTCATGGGTGCAACTCAACATACTCAGCTCTGCTGCTCAGCTCACAAATGCATTTTCCTCACAAAGGTGGCTCCATTTAAGGGGACAGGCTGTGTTACCCTACAGCAGAGGTCATCAACTACATCTGTCCAAGGGCCAGAATTTTTCTCAGCAGACAGTGTGAGGGCCAGATGCTCTCATAAAGTAAAATACAATTAATATTCTATCCTAAGTTATATATTATCATTTGACACATCAATTTTCCTTTCAAATTTATATTATTTTTAATGATGTGATGTGCAAGTCTTGCACTTACATGTTCTTTTCTGTTATGTTGATGGTTGTTATGGAGACACTGCAATTGTGTGCTGTTGTCCTCATTATATTAGATTTTTTTTTTTAATGAATATAGAAACATGAAGAGTTCAGATGCAAAACCCTCTAAATCTGCCTGGACACTTTTCTTTTAAAGAGCATTTTTTAAATCTGGATTTTATGATAAAATTCAGTAATTTCATTTCACAGCCAATGGTGAGGTGCCTTTTTTCAAAAATGTAAATATTAATTTATTGACTTTTTAATAAATAACATTTTGTTTTCAGGCAAAATCATCAGCCCGTCCTCTGCCAGTGACAATGAAGGCAAAACGCACAAATATCAGACTATGATAAAAAGATTTCTACATAGATTCACACAGTACAACCGCAATCACACAAAATGGCAGCACATTTATTTTAATTATAACAGAATAGTAGATACTAGGCCGTGGAGTTCGTGACAACCGAGTCCCACAGGCTAACCAAGAAACAACAGGACCCGTTCCCTGGCCTGAAGGCACAGGGAAACAACCCTCTCCTCTACCAGTAAAAACTCCAGGGTGGGGCCCCGGTAACCCTATCCTGGGCAGGGTAAACAGCTCCCTTGTTGACATTTCCATTGGGGTCTTCTGAATTGCTCTTTGTCTGGCCCCTCACCCAGGACCAGTTTGCCATGGGAGACCCTACCAAGGGGACAAGCACCCAGACAACATAGCTCCTAGGGTCACTGGGACTCACAAACCCCTCCACCACAATAAGGTGGCGATTCAAGGAGGAGGAGCAACTCAGGGTTCAGTATGTTGTCCAAGGATACTTTGGCACGCAGACTGGAGCAGCCAGGGATTGAACACCAACCTTCTGATTAGTAAATGACCTGCTCTATATCTAGCCATACTACCATATCATAGCCATAGAGACGCTTGTCCTCCAGCTCATTCATTCCTTCCAAAGGGCAAAAAGAGAGGTCTAAACCAGGGCTCTTCAACTCCAGGCCTCGAGAGCCCCTGTCCTGCAACCTTTAGATGTGTCTCTGCTTCAACACACCTGAGTCAAATATAGAAGTCATTAGAAGGACTCTGGAGAACTTGACTGCATACTGAGGAGGTAATTCAGCCATTTGATTCAGGTGTGTTGGATCACACACACACATGGACACATCTAAAACCTGCAGGACAGGGGCTCTCGAGGCCTGGAGTTGGAGAGCCCTGGTCTAAACTAACAGCATTGTTTACTGTATGTGTCTGCAGTCATTCTGAACTCTACTTCAGTTATTTACAGTAATAAACAAAGACACTCCGGATAAAATGTTATCGATGTGACGTACATTTCTGTAAGGCAGTTTGTGAGGAATCGCTTTCCTCTCTCCTGATGTCTCACTGCGGTGGCAGGCTGTCAGCTGAGTGAGCGGAAAAAACACCACACAACTCACTGCCGGCAACACAAAGCAAACATGAAACAGAAAGTATGCCGCATGCATTTGAAGGAGTTTTCTTTCCAGACACTCTGGTTATTCAGCTTAAGATGCACAATAAAGTAAAGGGTAAAGTTGAAGCTTCAGCTTTGATGCTGAGTAAGACTGTTAATAACAACAGGAAAATACCGCAGGAAAAGGGATGTTGTGTATGAGGAAAAACAATGAGATAACAAAAGCACGTGCAAGAGTACAAACCTCCACCAAGGCAGCTCACTCTCTGGATAGTATTTACTTTTAAGGGAATATTGTATTTTGTATATATATATTTTTTCTTTGTTCCTTTTAAAATGAACTTTAAGAAGTTTATTGTACATTTGCCTTTTTGTTGTCAGTATAAACAATGGCATATAAGATACATGATTGTAAATAGCTCTATATAGCATTATTACTTTGACCTCCAGATTACCAGACCTCCAGAGGACAAATATGACATGATATTTGAATGAGTGATCCAGTTATACCAATGACCCAAAAGGCAATGGGTCTTTTAGCTTTTTTGACAAATTATTTTCAGATTACTTTGATCATTGTGCACCAAACGTTAGTCAGGGAGTTCCCCAAGGTTCTGTGCTAGGACCATTTTCTCATTAATTATGCTCATAATATTCTATGATATCATTACAAAACTCTCCAAACATCTGTAAACCAAACATCTCTTCTGAGAGAAACTTGCTACTTTAACAGAGCACGGGATCTTTACGATATGCAGCAAGAAAACCTGTTTGTTTGAGTTTCTCACAAGGTGTCTGTTATACTTCTTTGTAGTCCTCTTGCTGGGCACATGTGGAGTCAGGGGAAACACTGATGACTGCACAGAGTGTTGTGTTTAGCTTCTTACTGCAAAATGATGTAATTTGCACTGTGATGTTTTACTGCAGAGGATTACATATTTACAAATAAGTGTCACTTCTTTATGTGATGGCAAAGAGCTGAACAAGAGTATTACAAAGAATTACATTAAAGTTCCTGCTGCTGTTGTGTCTGCAGACTTTCAAGCTGATTTCTGTGTTTGTTTAAGAGGCTACTCACCGTGGGGACGTACTCAGAGGGAAACTTGTTAGTTGTGTAGGAACTGAGCAGGCAGGTCTTTCCCGCTTCACGGTCACCCACCACCACACATTTAATAGTTAGCATCTGAGGAGGAGGACGAAAGAGAATCAAGAAAAGGGGCAATGATGTAAATGAAAGTAAATGAACAGTAACTGTGAGGCAGGGAATGGCAACGAGTCTTTGAAGGGACATCCAAATTTTGCAAATCATGTATTTGTGCATAATTAGACTCATTATGCAAAATGCATGAACTGTTACAGTAACATATACTGTTATATTATTATGATTAGCTCATTATTGTGATCGGCTCACAATGATAGATTCAGTTTTTGTCTGAGCCACTGCTTCCAGCTCCCTCCACATCAGACATGAATTAGGTTCCTGGATCCAGATCAGTCACATTTTCTTGACAGCACTTTTATTTCAGTTTGATGTGTATTTGTAAGTTTGATCATTACTTAATGATTGTTTTGCACTTTTTTCTGAAACGAAACAACAAAAACAAAAAATCTAAATAGGTGAGTGCGCAGAGCAGGTTGATGGAAACTGGTCTGTGAGCGCGGAGCAGCTTTCACACCCGCTCTGCTGCTTCATTAAGCGGGACAGTGGTCACATTAATATATATTATTAATATATAACAAAAACAGATGCACAGAAACGTTGTTTGTATAAACCTGTCCGCTCACCAACAGTCAGCGTTTAATGGAAAGGTTTATTCTAAAGTGTATCGCCGCTCTGAGGCTTCGTGGTTCTTAAAGCGCATTTAGTTCAGTTTCATTTGCAGCTCCTACCGTAACGCCGTGCTGCGCTCAGGTGCCCGTGCCTCCTACAATCTTCCCATCCTCACCTGCTGCAGGAAGAATGGATATGACCTGTGCTGTGATAAGGAAGCTTATTTCCGACTATGACTTATTAACTCCAAATTTGGAGAAAAAAACTCCAAATTTCGAGTTATGTATCTCAGAATTTCAAGAAAATAACTTCTCGAGTTAGTTCTGCCAATCAGGAAGCTCCGTGAATGACGTCATTTCCTCGCAATGCAGCAGCCGATGGAACTGACGCATGCGCACTCAAAACTGGGTAGCAACCGCATCAGTGAGCCGGAGGCAGGTTTTTCAGCTTTGACCGCATAAAAGGTATGAAACCTGTTGAACAATAATTTTTAAAAATATCATTAACAAACATTATTAACAATTAACAAGTACATACAGAACATCTTAATACCAGGGCCACATAACAGGAAATGAAAGAAGAAGAAGAAGAAGAAGAAGAAACAGCCTTTATTGTCCCACAGAGGGGAAATTTGGGTGTAACAGCAGCCGCAGTTATTATAAATATAAATAAAGATATAATAATTCACACTATTAAGAAAAGAATATATATAAAATCAACAAACAATATTAACCTTAATACTACTACTAATAATAATAACACTATATACAATGTACATGAAATTGGAGGAAACCAAAAATAATAACAGAATAACAACACAGCGTAAAAAATAAAAATCACTAGTTTACATGAAATTTGTTTTAATTGCTTTTTTCAGAGTCTGAAGAGTGGAGAGGCACAGAGTCCAGGGCTTTGAAGTCCAGTGTGAAGCCTGTGATCCTTTCAGGTGCCATGTGCTGGTGTTGGTGCTGGTCGGTCCCAAAGTCAAGCCAAGAGTTCCTTATCTTCATACCCATGGAGGCAAAGCTACTACCAAAAAGTTTGCTGACTATGTTATTACTGTGCTTGATTGGCCAGCCAACTCATCTGACCAGGATCATGCAGTCTATGAGGTACATTCAAAAGGAAGATGAGAAACACATGACCCATAAATACAGATGAGCTGAACCTGAAGCAAAGCAACCTGAGCACTGATGCAGTAATTCACTGTAAAGGAGATCCCATAAAGTTTTTTTTAAGCCTGTCTGGCAGTTTTTGCAATCAGAATTATGATCTGAATGCACTGTCATGCCAAACGTATTTACCTTTCCCCAATGAGCTCTATAAATTCTTTATAGGTCCTCTTGTTAGTGTTTCTTTATTTATTTATGGATTCATTCATTCATATCTGTCATATTATTATTTACACAAGTGCATGTGTAATATGCTATTACCAGAGCTGCCAGGCAGGAATAAAAGAGCAAGAAACAAAAAAAGGTTAGGGGATAAAAAAGGAGAAAAGGTAGGAATAAGGGGACAGAGCACAGGTAGAAATATATAATGGTTCACCAACTGCAAAAATCCATACAGCATCTATCAGGATTCAATTCAGTTCAGTTTTATTTATAACTGTGCATAAATGTGTACACGGGTGTCTGGGTGTGTTTGTATGTATGGCTGGACCTGGGTCTGGGCCTTGTGCCTTGCCTCCTGGCCGCTCCTTGCTGGTTGCCTCCTCCCCCCTACCCCCCTGGGATGGGGGTGCCTCGGGGTTCCTGGGTGGGGCTGGATGTTCTGGCGTGGGTGCTGGCCTGCCCCCCTTGGGGGTGCGGTGCGGGGCTGCGTTGGCTTCTTCGGCGTGGGGGGGGGCTCTGTGGAGGGTCGGGCGGTCCTTGGGTGCCGTGGGCCCGGGGGCCCTGCCGCCGGCCGGTGCAGGGGGCTGGCCGCTGGGGGGGGGCTGGCTTCTCATTGCCTTGGGTTCCCTGGAGCCCTCGCTCCTCGACTGGGGGGGCTCCGTCTGAGACCACCCTCTCCCGTCTGCTGGGTAGGTGTGCGGTTGTCTTTGGACTGAGTGGCCGAGGGTCTTCCTGGCTCTTGGTGGGCTGCTGGTGGCCTGGGTTTCCGGGGGCTTTCCGTACCTGCCTCTGGCTTCTGATGGGTGGAGCTGCAGCGTTTTGCCCTCATTGGTAAGTACGTTCCATGACACAGACACAAACATGACACAGACACAAACGCCCACTCAGTCACAACTCAACAAAATTGTTGGTGTGCGTAACATGCTTTGTTAGTTTTGTTTTTCACACACAAATTTATTTTTGCAAGTATTGATAGTATTTTTTTTATGTTAAAGTGATGAAGTATCTGATTAATAGACTTGTGCTCTTTCCCCTTTTTTTTTTTTTGCTCCCTTTCTCTCTCCCTTTTTCTTCTCTTTATTTTCCTCTTCTTCAGCCTGTCAGCTCTGGCTGTTACATTGTATGTGAAAAAATAACTCAGATAAATAAAATAAAGGGTTAAAACATCAACAAGAAGAGCCTATTGAGAACCTATAGAGCTCATCTTGAAATAGCAAATATGTTTGGCACAACAACGCATTCAGATCACAGTTCTGCTTGCAAGATCTACCAGACATGACAGGCTAAAAAAAAAAAAAAAAAAAAAAAAAAAAAAAAGGAATAAAAGAGCAAGAAACAAAAAAAGGTTAGGGGATAAAAAGGAGAAAAGGTAGGAATAAGGGGACAGAGCACAGGTAGAAATATATAATGGTTCACCAACTGCAAAAATCCATACAGCATCTATCAGGATTCAATTCAGTTCAGTTTTATTTATATAGCATCAATTCACAACAAACAGTCGCCTCAAGGGGCTTTGAAGGAGACTTTAGATCTGCTGACAAGCATTATGGAGATGCCAAGAGTTCCTTATCCTGCACACTATGATATTCCAGTGTTGGTCTCTGTCCAAGTGTAGTTGTTTTAAATGGTTTGGTGGAAATGGGGGTGTTCCCACTGGAAAGGGTAGTGGTGGGAGCTGCTGCTCACTTGGAAGCCTCTGCTGAGGATGTGTTGAGTACCCCCACCCTTGTTAAACTGGATGAGGAAAAACCACCACCTTCCCTGCTTCAGTCTGAGACACTTCCTGTTGATTCTTCCCATTTCTCTACTGCTGATGCACACTTAAAGGTACATCTAGCTGTCTTGAAATTGAGGCCAAGGAGAGAGCACATAAGGATGAGCTTGAATTCAAGTTAAACTGCTGGAAGCTTGAAGCTGAAACTGCTATTAGGATTTGCGAAGCTTGAGTTGGAGTCCTGAAAGAGCGTAACTAAGCCTTTTTCAGTGCCATCACAAAGTCAGGAAGGATGTTTGTTCCCTTCTGCTGCAGTGCAAACTGGTCATAAGGCACAAGAGGCTTGTGCTGCTCTCTCAATTGAGGATAGACTTGCGTATGAGTATAAGTTAAAAGTACCATTCTCAGAGCATATGAGTGGGTACCAGAAGCCTATAGACAGCATTTTTGTAACATGAGGAAAACCTCTTCACAAGCATTTGTTGAGTTTGCCAGAGAAAAGGGAATATTTTGACAGATGGTGTCTAGCAAGCAAAGCTACTGACTTTAACAGACTGCATGAGTTGGTGTTGTTAGAGTTCAAGAACTGTGTCCCTGAGGGAACTGTGTTATACTTAAATGAGCAAAAGGTAACTACCCTACAGGAGGCTGCAGTGCTGGGCGAGGAGTTTGCCTTGACCCGTAAGAACATCTTTGTGAGCAAAAGTGAAACATCAACCTGGGAGAGTCTACAGGAAAATTCTGAATCACAGCCCCAATAATTTAAAGGCACTCCACCAAGTCCAAAGTCAGAGAGCCAATGTTGTTATTGTCATAAAACTGGATATGTCATTGCAGATCGTTTGTCTCTTAAGCATACGCAGCAGTCTCAGAAAGCAAGACAAGTTATAAGTGTTAGCCTTATTAGTAGAGTCAGTTTTTCTGAGTTCCTGACTGAGCCGGATGAACCTGATGAGTGTTTTAAGCCATTCATCCTTGATGGATCTGTCATTGACAGGACTTGCAAAGTCATTTATCCTCTCTGATCTTCTGCCCCTCAGTGCAGACATCTTGCAATGCAAGCACCATCGTAAAAAGTATAGGGATGGCTTATATACCTGCTTCCTTCCATCGTATAAAGCTGGGGATAAGATTTTACATAATCCTGTAGTAATTAGAAAGCCCTGTGCGTGGTATGTCAGGGGTTCCTAAGGGGTACAGGCAGTGTGTGTCAGTTAGCCCATGAGCATCTATGGTCTGGTCATTTGGGGGTCACAAAAACCTATGACTATTCCTCAGCATTTCTTCTGGCCAGGTTTGAAAGCAGATGTAGCAAAGTTTTGTAAAACCTGGAGCATTTGTCAAATTCCTGGCAAACTCAATAAGGTTGTACAACCAGTTCCCCTCAAACCTATCCCTGCAGTTGGGGAACCTTGTGACCATGTGATTGTGAATTGTGTGGGCCTGTTACCAAAATCAAGATCTTGTAATCAGTCTATGCTCACAATTCTGTGTATATTATTGTTAAAAACCCTATCCTTGGAGTATGGGGTGGCTGTGGCTCAGTTGGTAGAACAGGTCACCTACTAATCAGAAGGTTGGTGGCTTGATTCACAGCTGCTCTGGGCTGCATGCCTAAATATCCTCGGGCAAGATACTGAATCCCAAGTTGCTCTCCGACGCAAGTGTTGGAGTATGAATGTGTGTTAGATAATAAGCACTTAGCTTAGTTACATATGGAAGTGCTTGTGTGAATGCAAACATGTTGTATAAGCGCTTTGAGTGTTCAAATAGAGTAGAAAAGCTCTATATAAGAACTAGTCCATTTACCATCCTGCAGACCATGCGTTAGTGACATGGAGGGAGCATGATTCGCTCAGTGACCAATAGGCCTACATCTATCAGTTAATCGCAGCCGCCCTCCCCCTGTCTGAGCAGTGGAGTCGCAGAGGCAAGCAAGTTATTGGACTTGAAGGAATTTAAATAATAAGAGTGTGTGTGTTGTGTTTAAGCCTTTAGGTTTCTGCGTGTTTGTTTATCGACAGGAATGACACAAATCAATCAGGATAAGTCCAATTATTAAATTTAATAAACCCATTTCAAACAGTTCAGATATCTGGGTCAGACTGCATGCCATGAAGTACTGGCACATTCTAATTCAGCTTACAGTTTCATATAGATTACATCATTTACAAAACAGAATGTGGAAAACAGAATTTCAACAACAGGGTGACCTCGAAGTCTCCATTTCTATCATTGTGTAGTGTGGCTCATTGTACAGTCAGAACACAAAGTTCATGATGACATAGAACATTATAAGCTTCTGTATTTTTAATCAGTTATGTTATTTTCCAGACAAATTTCTCAGGGAAGTAAATGTGTGTAAGATATATATGTGGCATATATCATGATTATCTCAACAATTCCCCCTTTTGACCTCAGACCTTTCTGAGGTCAACTTCACCAGCCTGACCTGGGGTGGTCAGCCAGGACTGCATTGATGTTAAGAGCCAGAAGAGGATTTTTGTGAAAACTAATCTTATACTATTGTAATTGTGAATTTAGCAAAAAATTAAACAGGGTTTAATGATGTCATACTTATAATGGATGTACCTACTTTCTATACTTTCTTACAAGCATTAGTCTTTCATATGTCAATGTTGTTCAGTGAAGTGGATTAGCTTTTTAAATGTAATCAGTCCAAAGTAAATTCTGCATATAAATTGGCCCATGTGACAAACAGTAACATGAAACAGTCACCATCTAATAATTTTCCTCAAATTCATTAAAAAAATGTGGATTGCATCCCTTCAGGATCAAATCCAGTTCCAATCGATGAAAATCTTACTGCAAACATAAAGAAATGATCAGTGATCAGTGCACAGGTAGTAGTTATATATGCAGCCTTCTTTCAGCCTTCAGCACAGCTGCTCATATTCACCAAAGCCATGATGTTCAAACCACAGTAGTCAGCACTCGTCCCTCAGATGCATTCCTGCACCTCTTTAGACATCAGCTGTTCACGTTTGGCCGTCATCCTGGTAGTTTCCTGTTAAAGGCGCATAATGTCTCAGGTATGATCTCAGGTACCTGTGGAAAAAGTCCAGTGAAGAAACTTCCAATTTTTCCCTGTCAATTAAACAAAATACCTGCAGGTCTTGTGGGTCAATAATTAAATTTGCACAAACTAAGACAGGACATCAAAATGCCCATAAATATTCTAAGAATGTATTTATTCAATGGCTCTTAGTTATAAATCTTTTATTTTGTTAATCAGCCTGAGAAAAATGAGCTTACAATTTTCATACACCACTAATTTACTAATTTACTAAGTAAGTGGATTCAATCCACCAAAAGTGAACCTGATTTAATGCAGCTAGAGTTAAATATCAGATTAAGCAAAAATCTAATTTGAGCTTCTGTCTGTGTATGAGTGAGTGAGTGAGTGAGTGAGTGAGTGTGTGAGTGAGTGAGTGAGTGAGTGAGTGAGTGAGTGAGTGAGTGTGTGAGTGTGTGAGTGAGTGAGTGTGTGAGTGTGTGAGTGAGTGAGTGAGTGGTGAGTGAGTGTGTGAGTGGTGAGTGAGTGTGTGAGTGAGTGTGGCGTGGGCGTGTTGCGTGCGTGGTGCGGTGTGAGTGCGTGCGTGGTGTTGCGTGGTGCTGTGTGAGTGTGTGCGTGCGTGCGTGCTGTGTGCGTGCGTGTGTGCGTGCGTGCGTGCGTGCGTGTGTGTGCGTGTGTGCGTGCGTGCGTGTGTGCGTGTGTGTGCGTGCGTGCGTGCTGCGTGCGTGCGTGTGTGTGCTGTGTGCGTGCGTGTGCGTGCGTGCGTGCGTGTGTGCGTGCGTGGTGTGCGTGCGTGCGTGCTGCGTTGCGTGCGTGCGTGCGTGCGTGTGTGCGTGCGTGCGTGTGTGCGTGCGTGCGTGCGTGTCCCCTGCTTCTTCCTTGCCTGTTTGTGTTGTTGTCCCGCTCCGTGTCCGCTTCTCCTTTTTCCCCTTGTCCCTCACTTTTGCCTTTTGGTCTCAAACTCATCAGAAAATTCAAAATACAAATATCCTTAAATTAAAATTGGACACACCTTCTATGTGAGCTAGAGTGGAACAAAAAGAACACAAGAAAACAAAAAACAAAACATGGGATTAATCTTAAAATATCTAAAAATAATCATTTTAAAGTTCTCTGATCTTAAACAGCTCTTGGATAAGTTTGTCTGTACCTGTAAAATTACTGTTCAATTCTGACTCCTTTGGCATGAAAATCTGGGGAAATAAAATATCTTAGAGAGATCAACAATCAAAATCATTTCAAAGTATTTTACTAGACTCAAAATTCTATTTATTCTGTAAGGGTCTGTACCCCCAAAAAAGCATAATTATGGCAGACAAAATATGGCTTCATAAACCTCAAGTTGCTAAATTGTGAAGGGAAAAAATGCATAACCTTGACCTAAAACATCAGCAGTTGTTACTAGTTCAGCAGTGAAATAGAGGCTTTAACTATTTTCTCTTTTCATTTTGTGTAATTCTGTGCTTTTAAATCTAAACCCCTGCAGTGGGATTTTCACCACAAAACAAACAAAAATAAAAATAAAAATGTTATGGACAAAGTCTTTAGTCAATACGTAGATACTTCTAGGGTCAGAGGTCATACTCACAACACCATTGTTTTTTGACCTTACATGCAGCTCACTGCAGGTTTGTCATCTTTAGTCGTCTAAACTGAAATCAGGGCGTGTCCCCCTGAGGCCTCATGGGAATTTATAAGAGAACAATAGTTAGTGTTGGAGGAAGCATTAAACAAATTATACTCTTGAAACCACAAAGTTCTGGCCCCTGTAGGGGTGGCCTTACAATAGTAGTTAAGTCATACTACTGAATATAGAATAACTGAAATTAAAACATTGAAATCAATTGCTTTCTGCCTGGGAGTTCTTTGACCTTTGACCCTCTAATGTACTCTGGTTCTTCACTGACCCTGTGACTGAGCGTGCTCCCCACGTCGAGGATATTTCCTGTTGATGACCCTCTTTCTGGGCTCAGACTTGTGCACAAAGATCATCGGTCAAGAACTCTCAGGTCACCTGTTTGTGAGATGGTTGGCCTCCTCCTTCTTGGGCACCAGGAGCCTTTTTTTATGAGTCTGTGGAGCTGTCAGTCTGTTCAGAAGATCTTGGCATGAGCTTGAATCACCTTGTACCGCACCAGAGTTTCTTTATTGGTAACTGATCAGGGTCCAGTCTCCTGCAGGCCCAGTGATGTTGTTCAGGCTCCTGTTAAAATGAAACTGAGAGATTTTTGTTAGTTAAATCTTTAATTTTCGGCTGGTCTCTCTCCCTCCTTTTGAGACATAAACTCTGTTTGTGTCTCATTAATTTACCTTAATTTAGCTTATTTATCTAAATTAATTAACCCCGCCCCTTTCCAAGATGGCAGAATGTCTTTTGTCTCTGTGAGGTGTCTGTTTGTTTTAGTGTTTTCTGTTGTATTTTTATTTTAAATTTCATTTGAACAATTTTTTGTTTTGTTTTTTCTGCTTTGGAAGGCTGCTATGCCTTGTAAGCACTGGCCTGATCCTTCTGCTTGTGGACTGGTTAGCTAGCTGTGGCCTGTCCTGAGCTTCCTGGAATTGTGAGGTGTGACTGAGATCTAGTTCTGTTTGGAGCCGCTGTGGTGGGGCTTGAGAATTGGTCCACAATTACAGCAACATACAGCAGTTTCACCCATACTGTTGACACAGCCTGAAGGCTGTTTCATCCACCTTGCTCTGCACCCTGAGGTCTTCTCCATCCACCTTGCTCTGCACCCTGAGGTCTTCTCCATCCACTGTGCTCTGCTGCCTGAGGCCCTCTCCTTCCACTCTGCTCTGCTGCCTGAGGCCCTCTCCATCCACCTTGCTCTGCAGCCTGAGGCCCTCTCCATCCACCTTGCTCTGCAGCCTGAGGCCCTCTCCTTCCACTCTGCTCTGCTGCCTGAGGCCCTCTCCATCCACCTTGCTCTGCAGCCTGAGGCCCTCTCCATCCACCTTGCTCTGCAGCCTGAGGCCCTCTCCTTCCACTCTGCTCTGCTGCCTGAGGCCCTCTCCATCCACCTTGCTCTGCAGCCTGAGGCCCTCTCCATCCACCTTGCTCTGCAGCCTGAGGCCCTCTCCTTCCACTCTGCTCTGCTGCCTGAGGCCCTCTCCATCCACCTTGCTCTGCAGCCTGAGGCCCTCTCCATCCACCTTGCTCTGCTGCCTGAGGCCCTCTCCATCCACTCTGCTCTGCTGCCTGAGGCCCTCTCCATCCACTCTGCTCTGCTGCCTGAGGCCCTCTCCATCCACCTTGCTCTGCTGCCTGAGGCCCTCTCCATCCACCTTGCTCTGCTGCCTGAGGCCCTCTCCATCCACCTTGCTCTGCTGCCTGAGGCCCTCTCCATCCACCTTGCTCTGCTGCCTGAGGCCCTCTCCATCCACCTTGCTCTGCTGCCTGAGGCCCTCTCCATCCACTCTGCTCTGCTGCCTGAGGCCCTCTCCATCCACCTTGCTCTGCTGCCTGAGGCCCTCTCCATCCACCTTGCTCTGCAGCCTGAGGTCTGTTCCATTCATCCTACTCTGCAGTCATCAATCCAACCTAAGCCTCCTGCGAAGCCTTTATTCGTCTTCTTTTACAATGTTGTCAATCATTGTATTAGGAATTATGTCCTTGGTTAGATCAGCTGGATGGTGGCCCCACATGTGTGGCATTTCTCCTCCTCTTATAACGTCATCTCAGGAGGATATATTCGACAGGGTAGGCCACAGTTTTAACTATGAAAATGTGACTTTCCCCGACAATGACTGTTGCAGAGCTACTCTTACAAATTCACATGAGCATAGGATAGCAATGCCTTTGAAAATATCTAAGTGGCTGTTTAAATCTAGCATGTCCCTGCAGTTTTGCTGTCTCCTTGTCCTGAGTGAGCATTTTTGTAACTCTACATCCTCTACTACTAACATCTACCCTTCCAACCAAGTGTCGGATGTAAAAGGTTGTAGCATCAGGCTTAAATGTTTAGTTATACTATTGCTTTTGCTCTCAGGGAATGTTGAGACTAATCCAGGCCCTGACTCACCGGTCACTGTTATACCCCTGCAGACTTTAAATCTAGAACTGGTCTTGGATTAATTCATATAAATGTAAGGAGTCTATTAAATAAGATGGATTTGTTAAAGGTCTGGATAAATTCAACAAATCCTGACATTATTGTCTTATCTGAAACCTGGCTCACCAAATCTGTGCTTGATAAGGATATTTCTGTTAATGGCTATAATGTTTATCGTGCTGATCGTCCAAGAAAAGGGGGCGGTGTTGCGATGTATATCAGGAGCAATTTTAACGTTAACTTAGTACTTAAAGAGTCAGTATCTAAGGAGTTTGAGTTGCTTGCTCTTGAAATAGAATTAACAAAGAATCACCGTATTATGTTGGTAGGATGTTATAGACCGCCATCTGCTCCTAAAAACGCATTGTCTTCTCTTGTTAAGTCCTTATCACAGCTGAAATACGGCGAATTACTTTTGGTGGGAGATTTAAACTGTGATTGGCTCATGCCTGCGTCTGACAACCTGAAAGCACAATGTGATTCTCTTAACCTCACACAATTAATTGATTCCCCTACTAGACCCAACCCTAAATGTTCCCAAACAGGAACACTAATTGATTTAGTTTTAACTAACATGCCTTCCAAATACGTGGCAACTGGTGTCTTTCCAAATGATTTGAGTGATCACTGTGTGATAGCAGTCGTGAGAGACACAAGGCTTCCTAAAAGCAAGCCACGCTTTGTAGAAAAGCGTAATATGAAAATGTTTGTTGAACAGGCTTTCTTGCATGACCTTTATCATTTTGATTGGGAAAGGATTGCTCTTTTTGATGATGTTGAATTAGCGTGGAGTTACTTTTGTGATAATTTCAGTCGTATCATTAATAAACATGCCCCCTTGCGCAAATTCAGAATTCAAGGCCGCCATAATCCATGGTTTACAACTGAATTAGCAGAAATTTTGCATGAGCGAAATTCTGCATGGGCCAGGGCTCATAAATCAGGCCTGGAAACTGACTGGCTTTATTTTAGACAGTTAAGAAATAAATTTACCTCTCGTCTCCGAAATACAAAGGCTGAATTTTACTTGTCCATGACTACTGAAAGTCTTAAAAGTCCAAAGAAATTTTGGAAAGCAATTAAATCTTTATCGACTACCTCTAACTTAGTTAATGTTCCTTCCAGTATATCTGGTTAATGGAAACAGAGTAACTGACAGAACAGACGTATTAAATAGTTTTAACAAACATTTTATTTTCTCTGGGTTCTTGTTCAACTCGAAAAACCCCTCTAAACAACCAACATCTAGTGATAATGCTTTTAATGACACTCCAGCAGCTGACAGAACCACTGGTAATATTCAGACTTTTAATTTTACACCTTTTTCTACAACAGAGGTTGCTAAAGCTCTTAAAGACCTTGATCCTAATAAATCACCAGGACCAGATAAATTGGAGCCGTTGTTTTTAAAACTGGCATCTGAAATTGTAGCAGCCCCATTGTGCTACATTTTTAATCTTACTTTATTGACCAATGTAATTCCAAAAGTCTGGAAATCTCGATTTGTTATCCCCCTTTTGAAAGGAGGGGATCCAACTATTTTAAACAATTATAGGCCTATTTCTAAACTGTCTGTTCTGGCTAAGGTTCTTGAATTTCTTGTCAGTGAACAAGTAAAAGAATACTTCACCACTAATTCTATCCTATCGATTTCGCAGTCAGGATTTCGCAAAAAACATAGTACTACCACTGCAGCCTTGAAGGTTATAAATGACATAAGTGAAGCCTTAGATAATAAACAATGTTGTCTTTCTCTTTTTATAGACTTTTCTAAGGCCTTTGATACAGTGGATCACGATATTTTAATTGAACATCTTGTAGCAGCAGGTTTTCTGTACATGCAATTGGATGGTTTGCAAATTATCTTAAAGACAGAAGCCAGGCTGTCTACTTAGAGGGTGTTTCCTCTGAGGTTCAGTTTGTCCACAAGGGGGTGCCCCAAGGTTCAGTACTAGGCCCTTTGTTATTTACTTTGTATATAAATAATGTTGGAAAGAATATCTCAAATGCAGCCATTCATTTTTATGCTGATGACACAGTCATATATTGCTTTGCACCTACGCCTGCAGAAGTGTTTGTACATCAACAGAATGCATTTGATAGAGTGCAAGAACATCTTTGCCAACTGCAGCTTGTTCTAAATGCTGATAAAACAAAACTTATGCTCTTTACTAACTCTAAATCAGCAAGATCAAGGCAGTCTGTCATTGTCACCAGTACTGGTCAACAAATTGAACTTGTATCGATTTTTAAATATTTGGGGTTTTTGATTGATGACCAGTTGTCTTTTAAGGCACATATTCAGTATACTGTAAAGAAACTGAAGCTTTTACTTGGATTTTATTTTAGAAATAAGTCTTGCTTTTCTTATAGGGTGAAAAAGAAATTAGTGGAGTCAACTTTTTTTCCGGTCATTGATTACGGTGATGTGTTATACATGAATGCCTCTGCTCAGTGCCTCCACATGTTGGATAGTGTGTATCATGGTGCTCTGAGGTTTATTACAAACTGTGGAGCTCTAACTCATCATTGTGTCTTATACAGTAAAGTAAACTGGCCATCTTTATATGTGCGCAGCCTCAGCCATTGGTATGAGTTAATTTATAAGGCTGTTCTTCAAATGACTTCACTTTATTTATCATCCCTTTTAATCCAGAATAATAGAGCCTACAGTCTCCGTTCCCAGGACTTTTATCATTTTACTGTTCCCAAGGTCAGAACAGAAAAGGGGAAGAAAGCTTTTAGATTTTCTGCTCCAAGTACATGGAACTTTTTGCAATCAGAGCTTAAGCTCCAAAGTCTGATATCACTGAAGGTTTTCAAATCAATGATAAATTCCATTACAACCAGGCTCCAAGAGCAAATGTTTTTAATGAGTGCAGTTGTTTGATTAGGAATTCAATTATTATTTTTTTTTATTTATTTATTTATTTTTTTGGTGTATATTTTATGTAATTTTGTGTTGAAACTTTATGTGCTGCCCTTCTTGGCCAGGTCTCTCTTTTGCAAAAGAGATCTTGCATCTCAATGGGACAAACCTGGTTAAATAAAGGTTATAATAATAATAATAATAAAGGGCATACAGCTGCTTTTCTAATCTGGAGTATTCTGAGCTCACCTCTGACCTGGTCTGCACTGAAATGAGGAGAGGGGGAGAGGTAGACTGCAAGGGTCCCACTATCCTGAGCTGTTGAGACAGTGTGGAGTGATGATGGGTGTTGCGGGGCATCTACATTATCTGTGTTGATGTCTGGGGGGGTGAGGTGTCTGAGCAGCAGTGGGGGGAGGAGGGTAGATGGCTAGACAGGCAGATGTGTCCATTGTTGCTGTTACAGTGCAGCATTTTGAAAGTTATGATGTCTGAAATTCAGAGTATGAATCTCCACATATTTTTCACTGAAAATCACTTAAACTGGTGATCATCGGCTCTATAACGGATCCGCAAGCCGTGTCCAAGTCCACCTTCACAGCAGGAGGATTCAAACGAATCAGGATCAGGGATTCAGACCAGATAAGGTCCAGATCCAGTTCAGGCTCCAGTCATTTTCCAGCTCATCCAGTTTGGATCTGTTCATAATGGACTCATTTTTCCCAACACGATCTGCATTCTTTAATTAAAATGTCTCATCCTCCCAAACCCATACTGAAATATTTAAAGCCCATAAAGCTGAGACATTCATTATAATGTGTTTGCTTTTATTGGTAAAACTTTACATTAATTACAGATTTGGAAAGCTGCCTGCATGTTTTCAGCTAAACACGAAACTATGACTGACCTCTGACCTTTAACAGTAACTCAGTGAAACATCTGTGCTGTGGCTGTCAGAGAGCCGTCATCTATCAGGGAAGCTGATCTTAGATCAGATTAGAAACACTTAAACTTGAAACATTAATCCAGTTTTTCTGTAAATCTCATTTCTCATTTTTATCCAGTAATGACAGAAATAATGAAATTCTCTATTAAAAAAATGAATAAAGTGAGTGTGCTATTCCATCAATAGATTCCATTTTTACTGAATAATTATTTGAACAATTAAATGATCATAAATTGCAGCAAAAAGAGTTTTTCTTAAATAAAAACTGGCCTGAGGTCAGCTCCCCCCAGAGTCTGCTGCTGTCTCAGTCTCTAACACACAGGTCAGTCAGTAAACTCAGTCTGAGCTGTTTCTCCACAGTTTTATCTTCACTTTCTGTCTCCTGCAGTTTGTCCGTCAGACTGCAGCTGAATAATTAGATTTTATAAGTCAAATGTAAAATTGGGATTCAGATTCATCTGATGGAGATTCAAGTTGTGTAAATGATGACAGCAGACATTATAAAATAAATTATATATTTTATAACAAACTTTTATTCTGTCTATGATGATGACAGAGTGGGTCAGGCTGATTAAAGTGACTCATCATGCTCCACACTGACACCTGCGATCCTCCATCCATCGGATTAAAACAGAGGCTCCGCTCTTAATTTACCCATCGCCATGGTGAACCCTGGTGTCAGAGCTCCACTGATGATGGCTTTCTTTCCTTACTCACACATGTGCTAACTCAGGGTGAACATACTCAGAGCTGATTGAACCAACTCTGATCAGCTGTTCTGGAATGTGTGTTGCTGATCTCAGAGTTGATCAACTCAGAGTCTGTGTTTCGACTAAGAGTTTGTTTGAACTTGCTTCCTGGAATAGGCCCCTGTCACCTGACTAAGATATCTCCGGGATGTCTCCTAGGTGAGGCATTTCAGAGTCTCCGTGGCAGAGCTGAGACACATTGAAAATCACATTAAACAGCCACTTCATTAGGTATACCTGATCAACATCTTGATCTACTGGGATTTTTCCCACACAAATATCTTTAGGGTTTTCAGGGAATGGTGCAAAAAAGAGAAACTATCCAATTAGTCACAGTTGATGGCTAACACAGCCTCA
Source organism: Archocentrus centrarchus (assembly GCF_007364275.1). Classification (NCBI taxonomy): domain Eukaryota; kingdom Metazoa; phylum Chordata; class Actinopteri; order Cichliformes; family Cichlidae; genus Archocentrus; species Archocentrus centrarchus. Next base: position 5,841,019 of record NC_044356.1, read on the forward strand.
TTGATGCCGGAGGTCAGAGAAGACTGCTTCAAGCTTACAGGTAGGCAATTGTAACTAAAATAAGTACTCATCATGACCAAGGTATGCAGATAAGCATCTCTGAAAGCATAACACGTTGAACCTTGATGCAGATGGGCTACAGCAGCAGCAGAACGCATCAGAAGCCACTCCTGTCAGATAAGAACAGGAAAATGAGGTCACAATTAAAACCGGCTCATCAAAATGGGACAACAGAAGCTTGGAAAAACATTGCTTGGTCTGATGAGGCTTCATTTTGCACAGAGTTTAGAGTTTAGATTTGCATCATGGATGTGCAGCTGACACATCTAAAGCAACTGTGTAACGCCATCTGTCATGTCCTGGGCCCTTATGACCCAGCGTTTTTGGTTATGCTTTGTTTTGTATTGTACTTTTCTGAGTTATGAATTACAATTTTAGGTTATCATGGGTTTTTTGTTTAGTCATTTGTGTTAGGTTTCTGTATCCCTGTGGTGTCACGCCTGCATTATGTTTTTGCTTTCCATGTTGTCCTGTTCTGTTGTTGAGTCTATGTATATTTTGTGAGAAGTAATGTTTCGGGCCACAAATTGCCCTTCTTCAGACTTAGCAAGAAACAAAGCAGGACTCATCATATGTGCACACAATACGTCATGTGATGGACACTGCCCACCATGTATTGTGTGCACACATGAGTCCTGCTTTGTTTCTTGCTAAGTCTGAAAGAAGGGCAATTTGTGGCCCGAAACGTTACTTCTTACTATTAGGATTTGTTTGGATTAAAAATGTGGTTTAGGAGCTTTGCCGGTGTGCGGACCCTCTTTTTTTCTCTTTACAAATTTTTTTGTTCCAGCACCCAGCCTTCATTTTGGATGTGCGTGTCCTTGTTTCTTTTATGTATATTTTGTGCTCATGTTTTAGTCCCTTGTCTCATGTCTTGTGTTTAGTTTGTCATCCTGGTGTTTTCCCTATGTGTTTAGGTTTCCTTTCTGGTCATGTTTAGGTCTGTGTGTCAATTCTGCATCTTTGTTCCCTTGTCTCACTTCCCGTCTTATTTTGGTAGCGTCTGGTTTCTTGTGCAGTGTGTTTAATTTTGCTTCCCCTTGTGCCCTCAGTGTCATTGTGTTCAGCTGTGTTCCCATATGTTGCCCATTCCCTCATTATCCATCTGTGTATATATTGTCTGTGTTCTTGTTAGTTCTTTGTCAGGTTGTCGGCTTTGTTTACGCATGTGTGCGTCGCGTCAAGTCACATTTTGTTTGTTTGGTTTTGAGTTAAGTTTATGCTGCTGGCTCATATCCAGCTCATCCTGGTTTCCTTTTATAAATAAAGCTAAGTCCAAGTAAAGCCTTTGCCTTGGGTGTCCTGCTTTAGGGTCCTCCACCTTGCCACCCACAGCAGTACATGACACCATCACGTCAACATGGAGCAGACTTTCTGAGGAATGTTTCCATCACCTTGTGAAATCTATGCTACAAAGAATTGAGGAAGTTCTGAAGGTGAAATGGGGTCCAATCCAGTGAGGTGTCCTTTATAAAGTGGCTGGTAAGTGTATATCTCCTGACTTGCTTGGAAGGTCTTGATGTCTCCATGTGAGACCTGAATGTCATGACTAAAGGGAGGTTTGAGAGAGATTTGGGTGTCTCTGCTTAAGCCGTGTTTCCATACGGGACGACTCGGCACGGGTCGCCTTGACTCACCACGGTTTGACGGTGTTTCCATTAGTAACTGGTACAAGTTTGCAGGTACATTTTCGTACCCACTCACCCGAGGTTCTGAGCGATAGGAGGCGATACAAAAATGTGACGTGGAGGACAGCATGCCACTGATTGGCCAGGGAGTGTCATCACTATCGGAGGCATGAGAGTGACTCCTTCACCAGAAGCAAGCCTGACATTTTCAAAACCCGACAGCAAGAACCTGGAGGCACAAAGCACAGGTTGAATGCCCAGACTGACAGTTTGCAGCAGTAGTTTTGCAACATGGGAGCCATCTGAAACGCGCACACAGCATACATATTATAACCCTATACTGCCGGGCGATCCCTGCTGAAGCACCATTACCTGCCCCTACTAGCTGAACAGCTGGTTAGCACAGAGCCGGCCGGAGGGCTGATCAAAGGAACTTTGAATTACCGTAATAACGTGACCGTTTGTCCTATCGGAAAAATTCAAACGGTTTCTGAAAGCTGAGAAAATGCACTTCACAACCAATATAGGGCATTACTGTGGTGTTATTACGGTAATTGTTGCCGTAAGTCCACGAACGGCGGCTCTTTTGAAGTACACTGAGCCGATTATGTTTGGGGGTATAGGGTTATACTTAACAATGATAACCTTCATCCATTAAAACATTGTATGGGGGACTTATGCATGATCATGATATTAAACTGGCATTAGCTGTTAGCTCACCTCTATCTCATCTATTGTTGTGTTGTGTTTTGAGCCGTACACGAGTCACGTCATGAGACTACTGCCCGCGCTGCTATATCGACTCCACCCACACTGTGGTTGTCCTCAATTGCAATGGAAACACAACACGACCATGCCGAGTTGCGTTGACCGAGTCGACCCGTGCCGAGTTGTCCCGTATGGAAACGCGGCTTTAGACTGCTGTGCCCATGACCCAACCCCAGATGAGGTGGCAGGGAAATGGATGGATGGAGTTTGCTAATGTCTTAATTTTGATCATTGTTTCATTAAAATTCAACTTGGATCCTTTTTATTATTGTTAATAATTGATGAAAATTTGTGGGGTGTTGGGTCTGAACTTTATCCAGAAATTGGTTGTGCCAGAAAAAGTTGAGAACTACTGACTTAGTGGTTTGGCAAAGGTAGAATCTTTTTCAGTCCTGGATACTAATACCACTCACCCAACAGGCACCAGGCAGCTGTATCTCTGACTCAGTGTTCCTAGCCTCCCTCAGAACAGTCAAAATTTTGTAAAATTTTGTTGGTGGTGGTACCAGGGTGTCTGACAGACACTGCCAGCGCACCCTCACTATATTTTCAGATACCCTGGGCTTGTCCAGCATCCTCCCACTCCATTCCCTGAACCGCAATCCAATCCACATAGCACTGGCAAGACCCCATGGGCTAAGCCTCAGCAACCAGGCTGTCCCCCAGAGGTCTGGCTCCAGTTGGACAGGGTAAACCTATCCCTTGAGCTCCTCTTCACAAGAGTGTTCTGAATTGCTCTTAGTCTGTATCAGTATCCTTGGGCAAGGTGTTGAATCCCAAGTTGTTCTCAGATGCATTAATAGGAGTGTGATTGTTGGCTAGAAAGCACTTAGGTGTAGAAAAAAATTGCTTGTATGAATGGGTGACTGAGGTATGTTGTATAAAGCATGTAGAAAAGTGAAGTATAAGAACCAGACCATTTACCAGATTCACAGAAGGGTTACTTATGTCTGTGATGTAAATCCTCAAACCCTGTGTAACTACATTTTTCTTTGATCAATTTGATTTTGGGACCATGTTTCAATCAGTAACAAAATCCCATCATATTGCATGACTTTTCTGCTCCATCTCATTGGATGATAAACTTTCTCTTTTTGACTTTTACAATAATTAATTTATTAAAACGTGCTTCTTATTTTGTCTTAGCCAACTGTGTGGTGAATTTTAAAATGTAGGCAATGACCTGTTCAAACTGTTTTACAGTGAGGACTGTTAATACCTTTTTCCTTTTAGCACAGCTAATATCACTTGTAATAAAAATTAACTTCTCCATAAAGTTGTTCTGAAATCATTTAGATGTGTTAGATATTATGTTGTTTACCATTTGTTTAGTAGTAGATTCTAAAATGGTGGTGCAGGTGGTGGGCCTACCGCCTGTAGGCCCACCACCTGCAGGAAGCGTCATAGGGGTTGGGTGCAGTGTGTGTCAGGCGGTGGCCAAGGGCTGAGACCCTGGCGGACCCATCCCCGGCTATCGAGACTGGCTATTGGGACATGGAATGTCACCTCTCTGGTGGGGAAGGAGCCTGAGCTAGTGCGTGAGGTTGAGAGATACCAGCTAGATATAGTTGGGCTCACCTCACCGCATGGCCTGGGCTCTGGAACCAGTCTCCTGGAGAGGGGCTGGACTTTGTTTCAGTCTGGAATTGCCCTCGGTGAGAGGCGATGAGCTGGGGCGGGTATCTTCGTATCCCCCTGGCTTGCGGCCTGCACGTCGGAGTTTGCACCGGTGGATGACTGTTGTTTGCACTTATGCACTGAATGACAGTTCAGAATAACCCCCCTTTTGGAGTCACTGGGTGGGGTGCTTGAGAGTGCTCAATCCGGTGACTCCATCGTCTTGCTGGGAGACTTCAATGCTCACGTGGGCAATGACAGTGAGACCTGGAGGGGTGTGACTGGGAGGAACGGCCTGCCTGATCTGAACCCGAATGGTGTCTTGTTATTGGACTTAAAGTACATTATTGTACATTATCATTATTGTCCATAATGAATACCATGTTCAAACATAAGGATGTCCATAAGTACACATGGCACCAGGACACCCTAGGTCGCAGGTCGATGATAGTTTTTGTAATCATCATCAGCTCTGCAGCCGTATGTTCTGGACACTCTGAAGAGAGGAGCTGAGCTGTCAACTGATAAGTTGGTGAGTTGGATCAGGTGGTGGGGGAAGATGCTGGACAGACCCATCCATCCGCTTCCGCTCATTCTATTCAGGGTCGCAGGGGGGCTGGAGCCTATCCCAGCTGTCGAGAGGCAGGGTATACCCTGAACAGGTCGCCAGCCTGTCACAGGGCCAACACAGAGAGACAAACAACCTTTCACACTCACATTCATGCTCTCATTCACACCTATGGGCAGTTTAGTGTAGCCAATTAACCTAACCCCAGTAAGTACATGTCTTTGGAATGTGGGAGGAAACCGGAGTACCCAGAGGAAACCCACGCAAGCACGGGGAGAACATGCAAACTCCACACAGAGAGAGGGAAAGGCCTGGGCAAAGGTGGAATCGAACCCAGACCTTCCAGATGGTATCCTAACTGTGAGGCAGCAGTACTAACCACTGCGCCACCGTGCTGGACAGACCCAGAGTACCTAAACATGTTGTGAGGGTTCACTGGGAACACCTGGCGGAAGCCCCAGTCCACGATATCTTCAACTCCCACCATGTTCTGCACCTCCATTGTTGAGGCAGCTGCTCAGAGCTGTGGTTGCAAGGTGGTTGGTGCCTGTCGTGGTGGTAAACCCTGAACCAGATGGTGGTCCCTGGAGGTGAAGGGAGCCACCAAGCTGAAGAAGGAGTCTTATCCATCTTGGTTAGCCTGTGGGACTCCAGAGGCAGCTGACAGGTATCGGCAGGCCAAGTGGAATGCGGCTCGGGCAGTGGCTGAAGCAAAATCTTGGGTGTGGGAGGAGTTCGGTGAGGCTATGGAAAAAGACTTTTGGACAGCATCGAAGCGATTCTGGCAAACCGTCAGGTGACTCAGGAGGGGAAATCAGTGTTCCACTCACACGGTTCATAGTGCGGGTGGGGTGCTGCTGACTTCAACTGAGGATATAGTCGGGCGGTGGAAGGAATACTTCGAAGACTTCCTAAATCCCACTGACGCCTTCTTAGTGGAAGCAGAATCTGGGGACGAGGGAGATGACTCACCCATCACTGTGGGTGAGGTCAATGAAGTGGTTAAACAACTTCTTGGTGGCAGGGCCCCTGGGGTGGACGAGATTCGCCCTGAGTTCCTTAAGGCTCTGGATGTTGTAGGGCTGTCTTGTTTGACACACCTCTGCAACACTACATGGAGATCTGGGGTGGTGCCACCGGATTGGCAGACTGGGGTGGTGGTCCCCATCTTTAAGAAGGGAGACCGGAGAGTGTGCTCCAACTTTTGGGGGATCACACACCTCAGCCTCCCCGGTAAGGTCTATGCCAGGGTGCTGGAAAGGAGGGTCCGCCCGTTAGTTGAACCTCAGATCCAAGAGAAACAATGCGGTTTTCGTCCTGGTCGTGGAACGCTGGACCAGCTCTTTATCCTCTCGAGGATATTCGAGTGTGTGTGGGAGTTTGCCCAACCAGTCTACATGTGCTTTGTGGACTTGGAGAAGGCATTTGACCGTGTCCCTCAGAGTATGCTGTGGGAGGTCCTGCAGGAGTATGGGGTCTTTGACCCGTTGTTGCGGGCCATTCAGTCCCTGTACAACCGCAGTGAGAGCTTGGTCCGTATAGCCGGCAATAAGTTGGACTTCGCCAGGGCTGCCCTTTGTCACCAATTCTGTTCATAAATTTTATGGATAGAATTTCTAGGCATAGCCAGGTGGTGGAAGGCTTCTTCCTTGGTGGCCTCAGAATCTCATCTCTGCTCTTTGCAGATGATGTGGTCCTGTTGGCTTCATCAGGTGGTGTGGCCTCCAGCTTGCAGTGGAACGGTTCGCAGCCGAGTGCGAAGCGGCTGGCATGAGAATTAGCACCTCTAAGTCTGAGGCCATGGTCCTCGGCCAGAAAAGGGTGGAGTGCCCTCTCCGGCTCAGGGACGAGTTCCTGCCCCAGGTGGAGGAGTTCAAGTATCTTGGGGTTATGTTCACGAGTGACGTGAAACTGACTAGTGAAAGGAGTGGGAGATCGACAGATGGATCGAGGCTGCTTCTGCAGTGATGTGGATGCTGCACCGGTCTGTCGTGGTGAAGAGGGAGCTTAGTGTAAAAGCGAAGCTGTTGATTTACTGGTCAAGCTGCATTCCTACCCTCACCTATGGTCACGAGCTTTGGGTAGTGACTGAAAGAATAAGATTGCAAATACAAGTGGCAGAAATGAGTTTCCTTCGTAGGGTGGCTGGCCTCTCTCTTATGGCTAGGGTGAGGAATGCGGCCATCGGGAGGGGCTCAGAGTAGAGCCGCTTCTCCTCCACATTGAGAGTAGCCAGTTAAGGTGGCTCGGGCATCTGATTCAGATGCCTCCTGGGCGCCTCTTGGGTGAGGTGTTCTGGGCATGTCCCACCGGGAGGAGGCCCCGTGGCAGACCCAGGACAAGCTGGGGAGATTATATCTCTCTGCTGGCCTGGGAATGCCTTGGGGTCCCTCCGGATGAGCTGGTGGAGGTGGCTGGGGAGAGGGAAGCCTGGGCTTCTCTGCTTAGACTGCTGCCCCCATGACCTGGTCCTGGATAAGCGGAAGAGAATGGATGGATAGATTCTAAAATGTATTTCTACTTTAATGTGTAATTAAATAATCAAAATCATTATACAATTCCTAAACCTACAGACTTTCATGAGATTTTATGATTTAAAGATTTTTTTTTTTCAGTTGCAAATGTGACTCCATCACATTTTGTCTCTTTAAGGCGTTTGAGGTTCCAACTTATGTGACTCAACCTGCTTCCTGTGATTATTAAAAACCCAGCTTAGCAAAGACTGTTGTTCAAATATGTCAGTCATGAAAATGACCTTCTCATCTGTTCCAACACCACACAATGTGGTAAAGGCATTTTTTTCAGCAACAACAGCTTTATTGATGGTATTGAGTGACAGCAAAGCAGGAGAAAAGGTTGGGACATGAACCTGCACCATCTACTTTTTGCCTCACGGCATACATGGTCGCCTGCTCTACCACTGAGCCACCCCGGCACCCCGGTAAAGGCATTTTTAAACATGTGTCTCTCCTTCCTCCCTGTTCCCATCCAGCTTAATAATCTCTTCCAGGTCCATCTCCATCTTCTCTTCTTCTTCTGGCCTCTATAGTAGGATACAGCGACTACTGGATTTGGTGTGTGGACGCTCCAGTACCACCTGGATGGCCTCTTCAAAGACTTTCTGAACTCCTTCCTGTGAACAAGACAGAAAAAGACATTAAGTTTAAGAAGAAAGAAAAATTTAAAAGGAAACACCATAAATAAAAATATTATCTTTAGACTGAGGTGGAGAAACTGCTAGAGTAAAATAGCCTTCCAGATGGTTCTTTACTGCAGACTTGTATTTATACCATTCTGCCACAGGTCTCTGCATGCCTTACCTTTACCTGAGAAAAAAAACTGTATCGGAAGTTTTGGCTTAAATATTTATTCTCACATTGGTGTGCAATGTTAATTACTCAAAAGTGTGAGTTAATTCTTCTTCAAATATTGTAGTATTAAGTGATCATTTGCTGTGGTCTGTGTTAAACCAGCAACCAGCCACATGCTAGTCTCTATAAGCACATATCTTTATGTAAATATGCAAAATCTGAAGGGAAGGGTAAGTAGGTATTTAAGAAGCTTTCTGGTCTCTAATTTATGGTCAGTTTGAATTGGCTAATTACTTTCAATTCTACATAGCATGGAGAGGAAAAAAAGGATTAAATTTAGACACTAAAGAAAGAAAGTATCTTCTGAGTTTTAAAAGTAAAATAGAGCTGGCTGTGGCTCAGGAGGTAGAACAGGTCACCTAGTAACCAGAAGGTTGGTGGTTCAATTCCTGGCTGCTCCAGCCTGCATACCAAAGTAAAACTGACAAGATGCTGAACCCCAAATTGCCCTCTGATGCAACCATCAGAGTGTGAATGTTAGATAGAAAGTACTTTGAAATAGAAAACTGTGTGTGAATAGGTAAATGCAAATATGTTATATAAATTGCAGCGCCTCCAGAAGGGGGCAGCATGGCCACAGTTCACCTATCTCCCCATGTTTGTTCTGTTTGTCTTCTTGGATGGGTGTTCTGTTAACTGTAATTTCCCCATTGTGGGATCAATAAAGTATCGTCACATCACATCAAAGTGTTAAGAGTGCTCAGCTGGAGTAGAAAAGTGCTATATAAGAAAGAGTTGCTTTACCAAATGCAGGAAGCACCTTAAACCTGTGATCTTTTTCAGAGCCAGCAGGGGGAGACTCCTCTAGATGCAAAATAAATTCCAGTTGGTTCTCATTCTGTGACATAGTAAATGCTGACCTTATGCCTTCATGGATTCAAGCACTAGTTTCATGATGTGTACCAAAATATAAATTTTAGACAACATTCTGACGGGGGTTGGGGACAGAAGAAGAAGAAGAAGAAGAAGAAGAAACAGCCTTTATTGTCCCACAGAGGGGAAATTTGGGTGTAACAGCAGCCGCAGTTATTATAAATATAAGTAAAAATATAATAATTCACACTAAGAAAAGAATATAAATATATATAAAATCAACAAACAATATTAACCTTAATACTACTAATAATAACACTATATACAATGTACATGATGTGCCTGTGTGTTGAACCTTAACAGGCCGGACTATTTACAGTATATTATATATTATCCTACATTGTGTAGGTTATTGTGGTTTTTGTTGGGAGCAGTGATGATTATAAAGTCTTACAGCTGCTGGGAGGAAGGATCTACGGTAACGCTCCTTTGTGCATTTAGGATGCAGCAGTCTGTCACTGAAGGAGCTCTCCAGCTCAGCAACAGTTTCATGCATGGGATGGGAGACCTTGTCCATCAGTGATGTTATTTTGGTCAGAGTCCTTCTGTCTCCCACCACCTGCACTGAGTCGAGAGGACATCCTAGGACAGAGCTGGCTTTCCTGATGAGCTTGTCTATCTTCTTCCTCTCAGCTGTAGATAAGCTGCTGCTCCAACATACTGCTGCATAGAAGATGGCTGATGCCACCACAGAGTCATAGAAGGTCTTCAGGAGTGTCCCCTGCACTCCAAAAGACCTCAGCCTTCTCAGCAGGTAGAGTCTGCTCTGACCCTTCCTGTAGAGCGCATCAGTGTTATGAGTCCAGTCCAGTTTATTGTTTAGGTGAACACCCAGGTACTTATAAGAGTCCACTATCTCAATGTCCACTCCCTGGATGTTCACCGGTGTCCGTGTGGTGGGTCTGCGCCTGCGGAAATCCACCACCAGCTCCTTGGTTTTAGCGGCGTTGATCAGGAGGTGGTTCCGCTGGCACCAGTCCACAGAGTCCTGAGTCCACTGTCTGTACTCTGAGTCATCCTCACCTGTGATGAGGCCAACTATGGCAGAGTCGTCAGAGAACTTCTGCAGATGGCAGCGTGGGGAGTTGATGGAGAAGTCTGCAGTGTAGAGGGTGAAGAGGAACGGTGCCAGCACAGTTCCCTGTGATTCTGACAGTGATTCTGAATGAACCATGCTCTGCACCTCCATTGCTAAGGCTGTCTGGAGTTGTGGCTATAAGGTGGTTGGTGTCTTATACTGTAAATAGTCCGGCCTGTTAAGGTTCAACACACAGGCACATCATGTACATTGTATATAGTGTTATTATTAGTAGTATTAAGGTTAATATTGTTTGTTGATTTTATATATATTCTTTTCTTAATAGTGTGAATTATTATATCTTTATTTATATTTATAATAACTGCGGCTGCTGTTACACCCAAATTTCCCCTCTGTGGGACAATAAAGGCTGTTTCTTCTTCTTCTTCTTCTTTGTCCAGTAATCCCTGAACCAGAGTGTGGACACCAAAGGTAAAGGGATCCATCAAATTGAAGACGGAGGGCTGTTGAGCTTGGTTACCTTGTGGAACTCTGGAGGCAGGTAGCAGGTACTCCAAGACCAAACCTTGGGCAGTTCTGGCAGTAGCTGAGTTTGGTGAGGCCATGAAACAAACTTTTGGTGAGCCTCAAAATGATTCTGGCAAAAAGGCAGGTGACTCAGGAGGGGGAAGGCGAGCTCTACTCACACCATATGAAGTGGGGATGGAGCTCTGCTGACCTTCCAAGTCTTTCTTCAAAACCAACGGTATGGCTTCCTGTAGAAGAATCTGGGGACAAAGGGCATGCCTTGCCTATCACTGGCATGAGGTAGTTAAACAACTCTTTGGTGGAGTGGGTGAAGTTTGGCCCCAAGTCTCTTAAGGCTCTGAGTGTTGTGCTGGGTTGATGCTCGTGTGCAACATTGCATGGAAATTGGATAGTACCTTGGGTTCCCCTTTTTAACAAAGGGCACCAGAGGGTGTGCTCTAAATTTAGGTCGATCATGCTCTTCAGCCTCCCAGAGAAGCTGGAAAGGAAAGGAAAATAAATGGATGAAATGGTGCTTATTTTGAAATTATAGACATTATTGGATTCAGAAAGAGGATTATCCAGGGTATCACAAGTCAGTCATCTTGCTTATCACGTTTGGTTTTCAAACACCAGGATGGTGACACTGTAGCAATGTGTAATGTCGGAGTGGTTGCATATTTTATACTGTCTATTATTTGCCACAATGCATTAAATAAACATCAGCTCTTGTCCCATGACAATTTGGGTCTTTATTCACCTTTTAAAAATGTATATGCATTCATAAAACCAGAGTTGGTACATGTAAATCTTGCTTAGGCAACCCTGGAAAATGAGACATATCCAGATATTTATCATCGTAGTAGTTAAATGTTGCTACACTAGCTTTCAACACATGGCTTTTGATGGCTTTTAATTCAGAGAATTGTGTTCCTGTGACTTCAGTAATGAAGACTTTCACATTTCTTTTATTTTTTATGGCTCAAGGCTTGTTTCTTAGAAGAAGGCTACAGCAACAGACCACTTCTCTCTCTCTCTACCTGTGTCAGAGCTGAACACTCCATGTATTTGACGGCATTCAGCTCAACAGCCAGTTTCTCTCCACTCTCAAAGCTTATGGCTTGTTGTTTGTTCTTGGCCAGCTTCTCCAAGGTGTTGCTGTCATATCTCAGATCCACCTGAGTACCAACCAGCAGGAATGGCGCCCCCGGGCAGTGGAATGAAATCTCTGGCACCCACTGTGAAGAGATAAGGTCAGCATTACAGCCTTAACTAGGCCTACTGTAATTTTGCATGTGTGTTGTGCTCTCTCCAGCCTCAGGTGCCACTATTCTGTGCACGAGTATTTAAGGATGGGGAGAGGAGAGCTCCAGTGCCAGAGAGCCTTTGCTTTGCAGCTTGAGAGCTGTGTTTGTGTAGCTGTTCGTGTCTATTCTGTGGAGAGTGTTCAAATCATTTAACCTTTTTGACTTGCTCTTTTGTTTTTGTTTAGTAACTTCTAGGTTTTCTTGTGCTTTTCTTAGTGGCTTGTCAAGAAACAATGCACATATGTCAAGATTTTTATTAAAAAATCCTTCAGTTTTCACCTATTTTTGGGGCTGAATTGGCTTTTTTTTTTTTTTTTTTTTTTAGATTGCCTTATCAACCTCGAACCCCCTAAAACAAACAAAGAAACAAACAGGCATGTTTTCTCTTTTTCAAGGTATGCAGGTTTGTATATACAACACATCAATCCTGCCACTTCCAAGACTAGTTTCCTTGGAACAAATGTGTCACTGAGGCTATGCCATGAGCAGTTGCACTATGGGTACTGGTTGAACTACCTTGGCTGTGAAAAGTTTCCACAAACTGTCTTTTGCTTTGGGTGTTGCTGCTGACAACTCTTAAGCTTTCTAGTAGCTTCATTAGTTTTGTTCTACTGTCAGTCAACCCTACAAACAGCAGGTAAGACACCTATCAAAACTGTGTGAAATGCACTGAGACTTTGCTTAGCCATGGTCACAGGAGGTGGGTCTTATGAGCCACACTTCAGAGCAGTGTTTTGAAACATCTGTGCTTTGGAAGCTCAACACGGCATTGGAACGTCCATATTGAGTGTCCCATCCCTACTTTTATGCAAATTTGTCTTTTTTTTACTTTCAAAGTAATCCTGAGAGGGGATAAAGTCTCTGTTGGGGCCTCTAGGGTTCCTTCTACTGATGCTTTTGCCTTTCAAGTCAAGGTGACTCAGCAGCAGCCTCTTAGCTCTCCTCTGGTTGGACATAGTGGGGTAGGGGAGGAAGACCAATTGAATTGTTTCTCTGCTGAATCTTCTTCAAGTATTAAGATGGATGCTAAGCTGAAGGTTTGACTTACACACCTTCAGTTTGAGAAAGAGGAATGAGAGAGGAAGTCTCAGCCCAGCAGGGAGCTGGAACTAAAGAAAATAGAGGTTGAAACATCTGAGTCAGTAAAAACATTTGCTTATTTCCAGTTTTTTGTGATGTTGATGTCAAGACTTACGTCACAGTGTTTGGACGGATATATAGCAACTGGATTACACTGGCAATAGGATGTTTGAGTTCTTATGGTGCAGTGTAAGCTAACTAACTCTAACCCTAAGTTAACTGGAAAGGCTGAAGCAGTGGCGCAAAAAGGGGGTATGCACTATATGCAATGCATAGGGGCGCCACACACGAGGGGGGCGCCAAAACGATGTGGGAAAATATTTCTCTTGTTGCATTTTCTGTATTTAACAGCTGTGCATATGACATGATCAATAACAGAGGCGTGCTGATTAGGCGCCCCTGCGCTCCTTCACCTCCCCTCCTCCTGTCCCATTTAAAGACAGTCGGTAAGTTATGTCATAGAAGTCTTGTATTTTATAAGTCCATGAATAAGTGATCTGCACACATGAACACAGTAAATGTTGAGAGGATGTGGATGGTGCGTTTTGTGCGTGTGTGTAGTGTTCTAGCTAGCGGTTGATCGCAAGGCGCCGCGCCGGGCTGAGACGCTTCACTTTCGGAGCTCTGCTGTCACTGCATTTAGCAAACAGGAGCCCCACGGACTCAGCACCGGATAGATCGCTGCCTTTATCGCTGCTTGCGCCTCTATTATTTCACTGCAATTTACAATCTACGACAGCGCAGGGAAAGTTCACAGTGTGCACATTTGATGTCCCTAAGGTCATGTGCGCACTTGATTTCACGGCTGCAGAAATCGAAATGACAACCAGCATGAATGAGGAGAAGTAAGAAGAAAAACGAAGATCAAATGAAAATTTTAGGCATGCTTTAACAGGAGTGGATCATCACTGAGAAGTTTTTTCCACGCCTCCAGTCTGTGTGGTTTTACTGGCTGTGCAGAGAATGTCAGCTGTTATTTTTTCCTTACATCAGCTGTAGCCACCAGAACATCACTATAATCACAATCTGGTGGTAATCACACTATTGTGGTTTGGTTTGTGCGATTGTTTATTCTATTATTCTTCAAAAATCACATCAGGAAAAATGAATATATTTCAAACTGATGAAAAGTTGCAAATTTTTCAGGTTAAAAACTGTAACGTGAATTTCTGCGCTTCACAGTCGATAAAACGCTGCATAAACTGCAGTGTGTCCAGTTTATCAGCAAATAGCAGCTGCAAACATAGCTGTGGAGACTCATAATCACGCGGTCCAGTCCCCAAAGCTGCAGGGACACATTACGATGCTTCATGAGAAAAGCCGACTCTCAGCCACCTTTCATCCGGGAGCCCTGCTGAGGCTTTTCCTTCACTTTTTATGAACTGACAGATTTCCTCAGGCAGCTCATCGCACCTGTGTCAACAAGGCACGTCACCAAATTCAGAAACTATTTACTCCAGAAAAGACTGAAACTGCCGCGATTTAAACCTTTGCCTCTTATAAAGTTCCGCGTCTGTGTTTCGGTGTTAATGACGCGTTCTGTCTTCAGGACTTTGCTGCGCAGCGTTTCCTGCTGTGTGACGCAGTGATGCACTCTCAGCTCACCTGTGCAGGTCTCCTCTTCATCTTTTCCCGTATCTCTCCCACCAATCTGCTCTATTCCCCGTAGCGCAAGTGAGGAAAAGAGACAGATGGTTTACCTCCGATGTCAGCGTTCAGGTCTTTTGCCTTCCCCCTGTTTGGAAAATCCCTGTTTTCCACTTTTTCATTTTTGGGGAGTCAGGCAGCTTAAATGTCACTGTAAAAAGTGCTGACCGATGCTTTACCCGCTGATCACTGATCAATCGGCAATAGAGAAAACGGGTTAGCGCACAGTTCTACAAATTCCACGCACTGCAGCAGCTGCTGCAGTGCGTGGAATTTGTAGTATAAGTGGTGGGAGCACATTTACAGGCGCGGGCAATTAATAATAACTATATGAAATCATCTTGCTGGCTGTATAAAATTAGATCGTGGGCCAGAAGTGGCCCGCAGACCTTGAGTCTGACACATGTGACATAGAGAAAAACTGCAGTACGGAAGTTAAAATGTGCAGATGAATTGTTAGTATGAAAAATTATTTCTTATCCGATTACTTGATTAATTGATGGAATAATCGATACAATACTCGATTCCTAAAATAATCAATAGTATAGCGCCTAAAAATATGTCCGCATACACCTCAGAAAGTATATAGCTGCGCCCCTGGGCTGAAGTTAGATTTTCTCTCTCTGCAAAGAACAGTCTGGACTATGATAAGTTTAAACTCACCATATTGCAAACATACCAACTTGTGCTAGATGTCCATGTACACCTAGTCAGATGTACATGGACACTGAGAAAGGGATTGTTTTTGACCTGTGGCACTCTACATTTAAGGCTTCTGATTTAGCCTTACTGCAAACGCTAATGATGGTGGAAGGCTTTAAGAGCTCTCTGAGAAGAGTCTGAGAATATGGCAGTTTATTTACATGAGCTATTTTGGTGGCATCTGAGTTTACCCTAAATCAAAAAATAAATGCTGTTGAGTGTGACTTCTTCTTTTACAGTGATTCCTTGAAAAATACTGCTAATGCAGCAGTACATAGGCTGCAAGTGGTGATGCTGGTTCAAAACCCAGGGTGGAGAAACAGTGTTTCTTTTGTCACAAAGCTGGCCACATTGTTGCAAGCTGTGAAAGCTAAAACTCAAGTGGCTGTGCACTGGGGAGTCATGGCTGCATAATGACTACAGTGTTGAAGGTTGAACACCTCAGAGTTGCCACTTGTTTGCCATCTTTCTGGTCTTCCTGATGACCAGCAGGGCAATGTGCTGTGTACAGCTCCAACTTGGCACTGTACAACTGTAGATTCTGGTTCAGGTAACCAGTATGCCCATAACCTGGTGAAGAAGTGTGTGAAAAGTGCTTCAGCGAGGCCTCATAGCAGCCCCTGGTGTTCTTGGTATTGTGCTGACTCCTAAAGCTGATGAAAGTTATTTGGGGCACTACCATGACAGCACAACACACAAAAGTGCCTTTGTGAGTTTGTAGATACTAAATTTGGAATTTAAAAGAAGCTGATTGTATTTTTTTGGTCAGTCTTTGAACTGAGGAGAAAAGTACTGGTCATATTTAACTGGTTTGCAAATGATTCTGGAAGTAATTCAATTAAAAGTGAATGATAAGTGGAAGAAAATAAATGGATGGACAAACACAGAAACTAACTAAACAAACCTTTTCTTTGACATTGTCGACAGTTGAGGGTGATACAGTGGAGAAACAGACAAGGAAGACATCAGTCTGGGGGTAGCTGAGGGGTCTCAGCCGGTCATAATCATCATGACCTGCGGGGGGACACACAAAAAGAGTCTGATCAACAATAAACAGTGCAAATAAAAGGCAAAGCCAAGCAGGGCTGAATAAATAGCTCAAAAAATGAGGATGTTCCCATGGACTCCCAGGTTAAAATGTCCAACCTTAGAGCAGAAATAAACATGGCATGTTCCACCAATCCGCTATGCTGTAGTAACACAAGACTTTGTGAATCTTGGCAGTATTGTACATGGCTGTGCGACCCTAACTACAAACTCTTGTATGATTAGATTTTTGTCACCAACTCATTACTAGACAGCTTTAAAAGTAATAAATATAGTTTTCTAGCTTAATTTCAATCATCTTCAGCAATCTGGAGGACGGCAATGAGGACCTGGACAGTTTGCTACATTATATTGAGTTGGGTGTTTTGAGAGAGTCATCATGGGGAAAACAGACAAAACGCCGACTCCCTCCAGCAGCAAAGGAACTCTGTCCACAAAAAGAAGCCGCCCTGAAGATTCTCCCGGGATGGCATCTCCACCTACCAGCAACATTGTGAACATTTTGGGGTCCATAAATAACAACCTGTCAAGCTTGGACGCCTGCTTGGCCCTAGTGGAAATCCTCCACAAAGAATTTCAGGCTTTGCGGGAATCTGTAGAGTTCAGCCAGTAGCAGGTGGAAACACTTGCTACAGAAAATGCCATCCTCAGGGAGTTGGTGAAATCCCTCACTGAGGGAATGACCTGGCTCTCAGAAGAAAATAAAAAAAATCAAAGAAACCATCATCGAGCTCCAGGCCCACAGCATGAGGGATAACCTTGTGTTTTCAAGCATCCTGGAGAAGGCAGAGGAGGACCTGGAAACCACAGTGAAAGAGTTTATCCAAACTCACTTGAAGCTCCCAGAGGACACCATGAACAGCATTGCCTTCAACTGAGCTCACTGTCTGGGGGGAAAGTGACCCGACAGATGCAGACCCAGACCGATCATGGCCAAATTTGAACACTATAAACAAAAAGAGCTGGTAAAGAGTCGCAGCCGGGAGCTGAGAGGAACAGACGAACGATCAGTTTCCAAAGGAGATCTTGGAGCGACGCAAGGTCCTGTTCACGATCTGGAAAAAATTCATGCAAAGAGGCTCCCGGGCTGTCATTGCTGTTGATAAACTTTATGTGAACGGACAGCTTTACCGCGACCAAAACACCACGTGTTAGAATTTGAACAGAAATAAATCAATTATTTGTTTTCACTGATCCCTAATAAACCTTCTGTTGCCTGGTTTAAATCTCTGGACTCATCCATCCATCCATCCATCCATTCGCTTCCGCTTATCCTGGTCAGGGTCGCGGGGGGGCTGGAGCCTATCCCAGCTGTCATAGGGCGAGAGGCAGGGTACACCCTGAACAGGTCGCCAGCCTGTCACAGGGCCAACACAGAGAGACGAACAACCTCTCACACTCACATTCACACCTATGGGCAATTTAGAATAGCCAATTAACCTAACCCCAGTAACATTTCAAAATATTTGTGGAAAAATAAAACCTCAAGAATAAGTTTAAAAACTTTACAAAAGCTAAAATGCAGTGGTGGTCTAGAACTCCCAAACTTTTATCACTATTTCTTAGCCAATAGATTACAGTATATTTCAAGATGGATCAAATCAAGCCCTTTAGACAGCCCATGGCTGGATTTAGAACAAACACTCTGTGGAAAAGTGAAAATCTCTGACTTACCTTTCATTAGCGTCAGTATTAAACATCATAGCAGTTTTAAAAGTCTTAACATAAACACCTCTCTGACAGCCTGGTGGGAATTCTTAAAGATAACAAAGTCTTCACTTATCCCATGTGAACTGACACCCATTTGGAACAATCCAGATATATGTCAGAAAAAAACAGTACTGAACTTCTCAACATGGCAAGAGAAAGGAATAAAGAATTTAGAACATGTTATTCACGATGGGACCTTTATTTCATTTGAAGAACTTATTTCCAAATATGAAATTAGCAATAGCAAATTTCTCGAATACCAGCAGTTGAGGTCTATCATACAGGCAAGGTTTAATTTAAATAATTTAAAATTAGAAACCCCTGTACTGGTAACAGAATTTCTAAATCTTTATACCCCTAAATTATTATCAAAAATATATAAGTTATTATTAAAAATTAATGATTCAATATCCCTCCCAACTACAAAATGGGAGCGAGATCTTTCCATTAACCCAGAGGAAAACTTCTGGACACAGATATGTTTAAACACTTTCAAAATGACTAAAAGTCCGAATTTACAACTTATACAATACAAAACTCTCCATAGAATACATTATACAGGACACAGGATGTTCCAAATGGGCCTCAGAGACACAAATATATGCACCCACTGTTCAGGCAACCATACTGAAAACTATATGCATGCAGTTTGTTCTTGTACACCTGTTCAGAGGTTCTGGCAGAGGATATGTGAGGAATTATCCACATGTTTTAATTGCGATATCCCAACATCACCAAAACTGTGCATTCTAGGTGATTTAAGTGAATTAAACATGGAAACAAATATATCACACATAGTTCTTACTACCTTATGCATCGCTAAGAAAACTATCCTCATGAATTGGAAATCAAAAAATGATTTATGCATTAGATAAGATAAGATAAGATAGTATTTATTTGTCACATGCACAGTTATACACAGTACAATGCACAGTGAAATGTATTTTGTACCTGCAACCTTATATACACACACATATAAATAATAAGAAGAAGAATAAAAATAAAAAAAAGTAATTCACACTATACACTATACTCTATATACTATACACTATACACACTTTTTAAATTATAATATTTACATTGTGCAATAATGGTCCAGTTAGGGCTCAGAGTTGAGCAGACGGATGGCTTGTGGGTAAAAACTCTTCTTCAACCTTTCAGTCTTAGTCCTCTGGCAGCGGTAACGCCGGCCTGATGGGAGCAGGGAGAAGAGAGAGTGTCCGGGGTGGCTGGGCTGTTTTAGGATCTTCATGGCCCTCAGCCTGCACTGCTTGGTGTAAATGTCCTGCAGGTTGGGGAGGGTGGTTCTGATGGTCCGTTCAGCTGAACGAACCACCCTTTTTAGGGCCATGAAGTCCTGCTTGGTGCAGTTTCCCATCCAGGTGGTGATGCTCCCACGCATGATGCTCTCGATGGTGCAGGTGTAAAAGTTCCTGAGCACCTTGAGTGGGAGCTTGAAGTCTCTCAGCCGCCTGAGGAGGTAGAGACGCTGTCTGGCCTTCTTCACAGTGATGTTTATGTGATGAGTCCAGGACAGGTCCTGTGAGATGGTCACTCCCAGGTATTTGAAAGTGTCCACTCTTTCCACCTCAGCACCACTTATGACAAGTGGATGGTAGTCCCTCTGCTGCTTCCTGCTGAAGTCCACGATCAGTTCCTTTGTTTTGCTGACGTTGAGCAGGAGGTGGTTCTCCTGGCACCAGTTCTCCAGGCGGGAGACCTCTCTCCTGTAGGCTGTCTCCTCATTGTGAGAGATTAGTCCCACAACAGCAGTGTCGTCAGCAAACTTGATGATGACGTTGGACTCTGACGTGGCCTCGCAGTCATGAGTGTACAGTGAGTACAGCAGAGGGATGAGCACACAGCCTTGGGGGGATCCAGTGTTGAGGGTGAGGGAGGATGAGGTGAGGTGACCCACTCGTACCACCTGTGGTCTGCTGGTCAGGAAGCTGTGAACCCACCTGCACAGGGATGGGCCCAGGCCCAGGTCCAGCAGCTTAGAGACCAGCCTGGAGGGAACTATGGTGTTGAATGCTGAGCTGTAATCTACAAACAGCACTCTCACATAGTTCCCCTTACCAGTGTCTATGTGTGAAAGGGTCTTGTGGAGGAGGAAGGATATGGCGTCATCTGTGGATCTGTCTGGCCGGTATGCAAACTGTAGTGGGTCGAGGGTGGTGGGCAGTGAGGAGGTGATGAATGTCTTGATGAGTCTCTCAAAACACTTCATCACCACAGAGGTGAGCGCTATGGGCCTGAAGTCATTGGGGCTGCTGGGGTGTGGTTTCTTTGGGACAGGGACTATGATGGACTTTTTAAAGCAGGTGGGAATCACACACAGTTTCAGTGAGAGGTTGAATATCAGTGTAAACACAGGTGCCAGCTGGTCAGCGCAGGTCTTAAGGACACGTCCACTAATACCGTCTGGTCCAGCCGCTTTCCTGGTGTTTACACGTCTAAACGCCCTCCTCACGTCGCGCTCCGTCACAGTGAGTGTCTCCGCCCCTCCGGCCGGGAGCGCAGCGGGCTGTCGGCTTCCCGACTCAAAGCGCGCAAAGAAGATGTTGAGTTCATCAGCCAGAGAAACGTCGGCACTCACCGGGTGTGTGTGTGGTGCTTTGTAGTCCGTGATGGTGCGTAGTCCCTGCCACAGTCCCCTGGAGTCAGACTGTTGTAGTTGCTGTTCCAGTCTGCGGCCGTAGCGATGTTTAGCCTCTTTCACCGCTCTGCGGACTTTGTATGATGCAACCTTGTAGTCCTCCATGTTCCCAGAGGCGAGGCCGGAGTTGTAGGCAACGGTGCGGGACCTCAGGGCGTCGCGGACAGATTTATCCACCCACGGCTTCTGGTTGGGAAAAGTCCTGATGGTCCTCCTAAGTGAAGTGTCTTCAACAACTTTCCCAATAAATCCCACAACAGTTTCCGTAAACTCCTCGATGTCTCCGCCCGCGCTGCTGCGAAACATGTCCCAGTCGGTTGAATCCAACGCACCCTGCAGAGCGGCCTCTGTTTGATCAGACCACCGTGTCACTTCTCTCACAGCAGGGGGTTCCTGCCTGAGCCGTTGTTTGTATTTCGGCATGAGAAGCACAGAGGTGTGGTCAGACTTCCCAAAAGGCGGAAGAGGCTTTGCTTTGTAGCCATCTTTGAATGTAGAGTAGCAGTGGTCTAGGGTCCTCTCTCCTCTGGTGGGGCAGTCGATGTGTTGAATCAATTCCGGTATCACCTTTTTCAAGTTTGCACTGTTAAAGTCCCCGGCTACGATGAGAGCCGCATCACGCTGGTTAGCCTGATAGGTGGAAATCGCCTCATGTAGCTCGGATAGTGCAGTGTTTGTGTCCGCCTGAGGTGGAATATAGACGGCGCTGAAGATGACCGAAGTAAACTCGCGGGGCAGGTAGTGGGGACGGCATTTCAGGGTTAGGAGCTCCAGGTTAGGTGAACATGATTGTTTCAGAAGGACAACATTCCTACTGTCACACCAGTTGTTATTAATCATTAGGCACACACCTCCTCCTCTTGATTTTCCAGACTCACTCGTTCTGTCCGTGCGATGAACACTGAAGAACTCCGACGGCTGTACGGCGTGGTCCGGTATGAGGGGGGTCAGCCATGTCTCCGTGAGACAGATGATGTTGCAGTCCCTTATGTCCCTCTGAAACTGTATCCTGGCCCTGAGTTCGTCCAGCTTGTTATCCAGTGACTGGACATTAGCCAACAGGATGCTCGGCAGTGGCGTTTGGTGCGCTCTGCGCCTCAGCCTCTCTCTTACGCCGGCTCTTTTCCCTCGGGGCCTTGTCCGTGACCTGGGTCATTTGTTTGAGCTGGCCCACTGGAAACGCAGTATCTCCCGAGGCCAAGTCGGGTCGGGAGAAAAAGGTGTCAGAATACAGCCAGAGTGCTGTATTCACAAACATATGTACCTACTGTGCAGGCAATACTGCCGAGAACTACATGCACACTATATGGTCTTGTACACCTGTTCAGAGCGATCAGGTGAGGAAGCGGCTGTCCCCAGTTGTGGGATAGCATAGGAGGGTTGGGAGCAGCTTGTCCTGGACTCAAGCCAGTTTGTCTTGTCCCCTTTCTTGTGTGTGTGTATATGTGTATTTGTGGTTGACTGGTGTTGGGGACTGCCTTCCGTGACTGGGCATTGGGTGCTGGCTTCGGGGTTGGTATTGTTCTGGGGTGAATTCTGCTGATTGGCAGTCAGGTGCTCATGTATGGTGCTCATGTATCGGTCCCCTCAATTTTAATAGCACTCTAGTTTTCATACAGACAAACTTTTTACACTTCATACACTCACATATTTCAACACATACACCCAACATTTCAACTTCCAAATGAGTGGGGAGGGGAGTAGGCAGGTCTTTTTATTCCTCTGTTTCCTGCACCCGACCTGGGCGGGGGGTTGGCTAAGGTGTCAGGGGTGGGGCTGGCTGTGCTCTGGAGTGACTGATGGCTCTGGGGGCAGTCATTGGCCCACGCATCGGAAGATGGGTTGATGAGTGGAAGTGTGTGTGTGT